>NW_015094506.1:26550940-26754789 GCF_001431845.1 Calidris pugnax
AAGAGACAGTCACTGAAGGTCAGTCCCTGTACAATAAAATTAATATACTCTAATATACTTCAGCAGTAATGGTAAATAACTGGGATAATCAAGATACAAATACGCCATGTTTGCATACCTGTATGGGGTGATGAAACATCAAAAGGCCATGGAATGGTAGCAAAAAAATATGTGGCTTCAGGGATCACCCTTTGTCACCCAACATTCCTCTTCAAGAAACTGATTATCCATTCCTGCCCCTCGCACTGCTCTCACCTCTCCGTTTTCCTTCCCGCCCCCGAGCCGTGGGGCAGGCGGTCGTGGGTCCCCTGGCACGGCCAGAGACATGGCTCTTCTGCCCTCTCAGTAGCTATCTGTACTCCATATTGCTTCGACATCCTTCACCTTCTACTTACGTGTGCTTTTCTGATTCTTTCAATTCTTTCATGTTTTTTTTTTCCTCCTCTGATTTTCTTAATGTATGATATCCAGACTCCTACAGGTGGGTTTAGAATATCCTTGCACCTGATTCAATCTTTCATTTTGAAATGCAGTTATCTTTAAGAAAATGTGTCTGTTCTATAAGCAGAGTTCTAATGCTTTTTTACAGAATCATTGTGGTTTTTTCCTTTTTTTTTTATTTTCTCCTGAAGCGGTGTGTGTATTTGAAGGCAGAACCTACTTTGAAGGACAAAGAGAAACTGTGTATTCAAGCTCAGGGGACTGTGTTCTGTTTGAGTGCAAGGTAAGAATATTGCTGATGGAAAAAGAAGTTCTTGCACGTTAGAAATATCAAAGTCCCACTGAAAGAAACTGTTGAAATGCAGACAGGCCTACCTTAGGAAGTGGCAACACAAATAGCATCTAAGGGGTTTTGTGTTTATTTTGTCTTACTGAGCTCCACATCAAATTTTGCAAATAAATGTACTTTGCATAGCTGCAAGCTTTGATTATGCAGCTTGACAATCAAGCTGCATTCTTTCCTCCTTAGGTATCGTCTCCATCATCAGTAATAAAAAACCAGCAGACTGCTTTATGTTTCCATTGACACATGTGCAATGTTACTGTTCAAAATTATGTGCTCAGGTACGAGAGATGCACAAACGCCATGGGGGCGTAATTTGGAATTCAGGATAATTCTTAGTGGAAAAGCTAGCTGAAAAAGAAGGAAAAGAGCTGGCGTACCAGGTCTCTGGTTGTATTTATAGTGATGGAAATTGGGTAGGGTCGTTGTTTCAGTTGCAAACAGAACACACCTGATACTGAGTCAGTCTTGTCCTGCTGCATGAACAGAGCTGCTCCTCAGGGTACAAATGCATTTTAAGGGCAAAATGTACCCCAGGAATGGCCTCGGGGTTGAGAATTACACAAACTGCTGCAGTTTGTGTTGCCTCTGGAGGAGGGATAGGGAGGAATTCCCTCTGGTTAGCAAGCTGCTGGGGTGGAGTTGAAAACCTGAGGGCACGTTTCTAGGACGGAGAGAGAAGGGAACAACTCTGGCCACGCTGCAGCTGTCTATCAGACCAGTTTCTGGAAATCTCAAAACAATTTCGTGCAGTTGTGGTTTACAAAGTAGAACTGGGGACCATTGTTTTACCACTGTTGATTTTAATCTTTGTGAGCTTAATTCTTGGAGTAGGTGCTTTGAAACCCATTTGAGAAACTGACCAGAAATAATTTTGGATTCACTTGTTACGCTTTTCAGGACTCTGAGCTTGTGTTTTCAATGTGACACCTGGGACACGAATTCTGTGATTAGTCAATGGGTATAATTAACAACCACCAAAAGTTAGATGATGTTGCCTTGTGTTTCTTGCAGCTGGCAAGTGCGATATTGTATAAACAAAGTGCCTCTGTTGGCTGTGCTAGTCTGCATTTTGTTGATTGTACATGTTTGCTGGTGGGCTGCCTGAAGGCCCTGGTAGAAATATTACAGCTGATTCAAATGCTACTTTTCCACGGACTGAAGCACATGCAGCTTCTGCTGAACGGCCTTGGGAATGATAGTTCAGAGCAGAAAATCCACATACTGTAAACTGTGTTGGTCAGTCAGAAAGTCATAGGTGGGCACTATTTTGTAACCAGTTTATTTTTTAACCAGACTTCTCATAAAAGAATATAATTAATGACTCCAGCTCAACAGAGACTTAATAAGAATGGCACAAGTACTGATTTCATCTTGAAGGCTTATGATGATGTTATCAAGGCAATGTAGGGAATTTCTTCTTTTTGTCTGCATGTAATTCTAAACATCTTTTTTTTGTTTTGTTTGGCCACTGCAGTTCTGCCTGCTATGGGCATGGACTTTTCTTTTTGAATATTATAAAACGCATGAATGAAAAATTCTCTTCCAAACTAGAATTTTAAAAAGAATTAATTGCAATCCAGGCTACTTTAATTGATATTGGGTTTTTAAAATTTATTTTATGGAATTGCTGGGTTTTGCTTGTCCTGGCGTACAAGACATCTGTGGCTGCTTTGCTTTATTTTATTATCAGCTTAGGGTTGGTTTCTCTGTCAAGATTGTTTACAGTAAAGTTTGAGCAGTATTTTTGATATTGCCCATTGTGTTCATGTTTCATCTTTATATTTCATGGTTAAAGGGGATTTAAAATTAAATGCTAGACCCATAATAATAATACATGCAATAGCGTATGCATGATTTGAGGCATTTTTCTTGCATGCAGAAATACAGGTCCCGAATTCAGTGAGCTTATATTTTAACCAGATTGCTGACTTCAAGGCAGCTGCCTCTGGGGAACATGTTCTTGTTTGCTTTGTTTTCTGTGTTTGCCATTTCATGACTAGAGTGCTGCAAGACACAGTAATTAGTGCCTGAGGGAGCCTAAAGGTGGCACATCTGCGGTGGCCAGATTGCTAGGACAGGCATTTCATGTGGTCATACTGCAATGGTTGCGTGTGACCTAGACTAAGTGTCTGAAGATATTCAGATACCATCTTGGCATTGGACATTTCCAGATGCCTGATCCAAACTTAGCTGAGAAGCATTCTCTTTTCCTAATAGGCTGGTTGCCTTCAGTGTTACTACCACAGCGTTGAAATCAGAAATGTTCAAGTTTGATTTTATTTGCCATATAAGTAACAAGCTGCTTTAGAGTATTCATTATGAGGACCCTTGATTCTGGAATCTGCTGCCTCAGTTTTTAAGAAGTAGTTGTTACTCTTTCAAGGCATAATTTTAAGAGAAACTTCTGAGACAAGTTGCCTGACAGCTAAGACAAGAGAAGAATGAGAGCTGTTGCCACACTTTTGCTTGCTTGAAAGGGTTTGAGCATAGGGGAGTTCCTGGTGCTCTTATTGTGCAGTGTTGCCCTTTCAAATTATTTTTGAAGGTACCTGGAATTTGGCGTAGGCAGATTTTTGTACATAATAATGCTGAAACTCCACTAAAGTTATAATTATATATCTTTATTTCTTTTTATATATATATATCTCTTTATTTCTTCTCTCACAATATTAATCAATTACCTCAATTCAACAGAACCACAAAATGCAGCGTGTTCCAAAAGACAGATGTGCAGCTTTAAACTGCCCAGAATCACAACAGATCCCCTTATCTCACAGTTGCTGCAAAATCTGTAAAGGTAAGGTAATACCTGGATACATGTATAAGCTCAGTGTAATTTTCCATTCTTATAGGTTATATAGACCTTTTTCTTATAATTTGAATAGGACACTCCTACGCATGATAATCACTATACATCTTGGGAAGCTGAATAAATAACATCTGCATCGTGATATCTGAAAACTGTTTGTAAAATGCCTAATAGTGTAAATTCTGTGAAATGTTTACCGGCATTTGCGATTTTTATTCTAGCCAAAAGTGTGTGAAAAGTCAAAGAAATCCTATACATAATTGTTCATTTTCTATCCTTCACCCCCTCCTATGTCCAAACAAAATGAGACTGGAGAAATGTCCATGTTCCCCAGTGTCTTTCTGAGATGCTTTGAGGTGTCTCTTGCAGAGAAATATTTGTGCTATGCAGTTTTTTGAAGACTGGAGTAACTTGTTTCCCTGTTTGGGGCTGTAGTCTGCATCTAGAAGCAGAAGCTTTGGGGAATATTTTTGTATGCTACATACCTTAGTGTGTTACATCCAGCCTCATCCTCACCAGAAGGGAGACGGGCATGAAGTGCTCTGTGTCTTGAGCCCACTCTTTTGATCTGAACTAATAACGGTATCTTCAAAGCCATGAGCAATTGCATCTTGAAGTGGCTACGTCTTTTTCTTCTATAGCTAAATAATGATAAATTGATACCTGGCATGAAAGGAGATGTTAGACTCTTGGGCTGATTTTTGGTATACTTCAGTGAAAAGTGCAGCTATACTTGTTTCTGTGCTACTCGGCACAGACACGAAGGATACAATTAATGACATCAAGCAAAGAGATAAGAAAGTAAAGAACTTAAGAAAAGTTGTTAAGTCTTGAAGTCTATCACAGTCAAAAAGGATTTTTTAATGAATAATTTTCTATAAAATCTTCAGTGGCTTAGAATAATTCTGGGTTTTGTGCCTGATACAGCTAGAAAATTTTAATATGTTAGATTAGTGTTTTCTGAACATTTTCAATCCTACCTGAACCATGTTTGTTTGGCCTCTCATGAGATGTAGAGCTTATTCTTTAAGCAGGAAGCAGCTGTACGCATTCAGCAGCATGTATTTTATTTATTAAGACAGCTGATACGTAAAGAATCTTAAGAAAAACAAAAGATCAGTAAAAAAGCCCTTACCCTTTCCGGGTAACACGTACGTTCGTACTTATTTAGTGCCAAAGTCTGATACAAACCAGTCCAGAATAGGAAATCCAAAAAATAGAACTATTGGTCATTAACTTGGGCTTCAATGAGGAAGACAAAAAAAGGCCAAAAGTAGGCATCACCGTGGCCAGAGGTTGCCCTTGACACACACACTTCTGCTGTCATCAATGAGTATTGAAGACCCTCTAATGCTAGAAAAAGTGTAGAGCTTTTTGATGTCCGATGTTAGATAACAGCACTGTGGTAGCTACAGTGAATTATAATATTTAAGTAATGTGGTCTAAGTGTGTCTCTAGGTTACAGGGAGACAATCCACAGCAGAAAAAAAAAGAGAGAAAGAAAAACATCAGCCTCTTATATCATAGTGGCCTGTAAAGTTTGCCTCATGACCATGTCTCTGGGTCTCAGTACTAAAATATTCTGCCTTTACGAGTTCTTCTGTTTCTTTACTCTTTCTTTTTTTTCACTTGGTTTGTATTGTTTCACATTGTTCCTGAACTGTCCAAGTGCAAAACACCTCTCTGACCTGACCTGGCCTCCAAGCAGATGGTCTTCCGTTGTCCTGCATGAAGTGCTCATTTAATGTAGCATCTGCAAAGTTAAGGGCAGAAGCTCCTTCATTAGCAAAATATGAAGCAGAGGGAAGGTGGAGTGATAAAAATAATAATCACTACTGCCAGCAAATGCTTGTTTGTTATTTGGTAAGAAGCCTGTGTTGCAGCCTGATTCCAGCTTGTGTTCTGGAGCGGTTGCTGTCGCACCCGTCCCGGTCCCCCGAGCCTGAGCCACATTCCCCAGGTCTCCTATGGGAGATTTTGAGAGAAGAAAATAGTTATTGGAAAAAAACAGTGAAGTACTGCTTCTTGAGCAGTTCCAATGTTTTGGTTAAAGAAAGAAATTTTAAACAAATGAAGTTGTAGAGAAAACAGTGGAGACAAGCTTCACACATTATAGACAGATGTGGAAATTGCTGAAGCTTCAAGTCTCTGACTACAACCAACTTGAATCCAGCATAATAATGATGTTTTAATGGTGTTCAGCAACATGGCAATATTAGATTTCATAAGACCAAACAAAAGGAATTTGAAAAAAACAAGATGAAAGGCTCAATCTAAATCTTCCAGTGTGGAAAAGAACTTCAGAATCTTAAAAATTTGTAATTAAGATGCAACGGAAAACAGTCACTCTCAGGAAAAATGGAAGGGAAAAAGTAGGAAAATAGGAAATAGGGATGGCTGAAAGATGAAATTTTAAAAATAAATTTCTCTGAAATGGAAAGGATGATGCAATCATGGAACAGTATTCGGTCAGTGGAGCTTGAAAGGAAGAGATAAGGGGAAGAGAAAAGCAAAACAAGTCAACGTTAATCAAAGACTTTCAGTTAAATGTGGAAGGATTTTATAGATACACCTGGGAACAAAAAGTGATGAGAAAAAAAGTAATACCATTAGTAAATGAGCTACTGAATGTCTAAGCTATTGAGCTCTTTTATAAATGTCCAAGCAAAAAAAAAAAAAAAAAAAAAAAAAAAAAAAAAAAAAAAAAAAAAAAAAAGAAAATGAAGAAAAATATGTAATTAAGAAGTGTCTTGTAGAAGTGCTTAACAATGGCAAGGAGACTGTAAGGGGATTTAAGCAAGCCTCCTATCCAGCTGCCTTAGATCAATGCCATAACCTGAAATTGAATCGAAGACCTAGAGACGGTCTGTTCTTGTGGCCTTTCCTACTCCTTTCATCCGTTTCATGCTTGGGACAATTTATTTTTCTATATCTCACGGACAATAGAAAGGTATTCTTTGACCTAACTGAAAAAAAGATAGGACTGTCTGTGACAGGGATGTTTTATAATCCCTGGATTCTTTTTAAGCCTCAATCATATTTGTTTCTGTACAGGCCATGACTTTTGCACTGAAGGACATAATTGTATGGAGCATTCCATCTGCCGAAACCTGGATGACAGAGCTGTCTGTAGCTGCCGAGATGGCTTCCGAGCCCTTCGGGAGGACAATGCCTACTGTGAAGGTAATACCTTGTACCCATGCTTGGCTCCGCTGTATAAGTTACTGTGGGATGAATATATTGATTCATGAGTTGTCAAAGGCATAGGCCTATTAAATGCAATATAAGCAGCATATGAATAAACTAAAATAATTATCTGTCCGATTAAGTTCTTTAAAAACATTTTTTAAAAATCCGATCAGTGTTAAAGTGGCAAGTTAGTATGCCTGAGAATTTAATTAGAAACATGCTTCCATAGGGAAGTTACCCTTTTTCCCTTTTTTTTTTTTTCATGGCATTCAGATATTCAGGCAATCTAAAAGTCAACCATTTGAATAACATATTAGTATAATATGTAGTTTCTTTTCACTGCTGCTTGTTCCCATTCTCTCTCCCCAGGAAGTAAGTAAATGCTATAGACTAGATACTAGTATTGTTAATTATACTGAGTAATGATTTATTATTTGAGCTGCTCTTTTGGTATCAGGGAGCAACAGGCTACTTAATGAGAAGGGAAGACTCTATAATTTGTTTCTTTACAGTCTAGCATAATCCTGTGAAAAAAACCCCATCCCCACTCCAGCAGCGAGAGCCAGAGTCCTCTGCACGATCTCTTAGCTCTTGTGCTAACTGTTGCTTTTCCTCATGAAAACCCTGATTCTGCAAACACAATATTAGTGTACTATCAGGCCATTCTTATCATAAAGCTTAAGCGTTGGCAGCAGCATGACCTTTGACTAATAAGCAGTTTGGTTCAGATTTAACCTGCCAAATTGAAAGTTAAGCATTTGTAAATGGAGTCTAAGGTACTCTGCAGTCCCACCTAATACCTGGGTTGTTCTCTGGTGATGCACAATTAAATGGGATGAATCAAGGCCTTTTAAGAGTGTTCCTTTGGCTGAACTCTGCAAAGGTTAATGCCTGCAGCTTACCCGAGTTAGTAGATGCATTAACGTCAGTGAGTATGCTCATCTGTAGATTTAGATTTGAGAATTCATGACTGTTTTCGGGAAAGCAGCATATAATTAATTTGGCTTCGCATACCTCTCTGCTTAACGTTTATGATAAGCCTTCTGATGGAAGCCTGTTTTGAGAACCAGAACTAAAAATCATGCAGAAACAAATCCCTTGCCCCTCATCATGTCCCAGCAGGCATCTGACATCATGACCTGCTGTGTAGCTTGTTCTGTGTTGCAGCATCAGCCACTTTTTATTCCATAGTCCCTGGAGGCTACGCTGAGGCTTAGGCAGTAGATCTGCATTTCTGGGAACTCATCAGCCATTTCCTTTTCGAGGAGGTCACTGGAGCAATGGAGTTAATGGTGAAATCGGATGCTTTAAGAATCACCTTTTGTTACTCTGCTGAGTGAAAGCAGAAAAACAAGCTAGGCTCTCTTAGTGATCTCCACATCTCTCAAATTAGAGTCTGTTGCTATGTGTGGAACTTGACAGGTATTTCATAAGCAAAAAGCAAAAGAAGCTTTTTAATCAGCATTGGTGGTGAAATGTTTAGATGAGGACACAGTAGATTATCATATGCGAGACTGATGCATTTGTATTATAAGTGGATTTACCAGTTTGTGCAGTACCTGAATTCAGTATGATGATTTTTGTGAGAAAGTTTCTTGGCCCAATTGTTTCTGTAATGGCAAATGACATTGTTTCTGGGTTGTAATTATCAATCTGCTTAAGTGTTTTCAGAAAACTTGCATAAGTGAATAAAAGGCTGGGACACATTATTTAATAATTGTATTACTATGTTTGGATGTGTTAAACTCTCTCTTTAAAATGTGTATGATTTAGGGCCTGATCCAGGAACACATTGAAGGTAGTGGGAGTAAGTCCCATTAGGAAGATGTGCCCACCTAAGCAAAACTCATGAGATTGAGTCCCTGCCAGATGAGGTTGTCCCAGCCAAGGTGAAGCTAACTCAGCAGGCAGAAGTGCCTGGCTTCCCTGCGAGTTACGTACCGTAGCTGCAGTGTAGGCACCACACTTGACCTGTGCGCGCTTAGCACAAGTCCAGTACTGGCTTTGGCTGGTCATCCCTGAGTGTGTCTGCAAGTCATGTGCTGGAAGGAGGGGAAATAAGGTTACAGATGGGAGCTTCAGGATGGTTTTTGTGGAAGAGGAGGGTCAGGGGACTGAAAAACCTATGTTTCTTCAGAGTTTTGCCTTTAGTGTTGTATCCCTTTTTTAAGCCCAAGTGTTTCTGAGCAATGAGATTTTTCTTTCTGGAAAGAGACTCTTACCTTAATATTAAACAATGTAATAGCAAACAGTGCAATAGCAATAGTGTGACACCAAGTCTTTTCAGAGTCCTGTCCCTCATCTTGAAAGGCTGAAACCTTTCAAAAGGGAGGCCGGAATCTCCCTTTCTCAGCACATACCCTTTCTTCACTGTGCCATTATTGTGGCTTTAATTATGAGCCAATCCAAGTGTAGAAATGTCAAGTTAATACAAAGCCTTTCAGGGAAGGCTTTTTGTAATGGCCGGGGCCCATGGCTACGATAGCTGTTCCTGTGTTCGCACTTCACAAACTTCAGACATACTGCAAAATTGGATGCCATTGATTCTGTGTTAGAGCCAAACTTTACTAAATACAATTCTGATTTGTGCCTCAGCACTGTCAAAATTCAAAGAATAAACAGAAGTAATGATCCTCCCATTGGCAGAACTTCTCCTTAAGGTAGAAGAACAAAAATAAAAATATTCAAAGCTGGTTTCAGTGTGGGTCTGGAAAAACTGCATAAATTTCTTCTGAATGATGGAAGAGTTTGGCTCCTGTCCTAGAAAGAACTGGTGCTTTTCCAAAGCTGTGTGATGTCTCTAGATACTGTTATGGTGGATACCTTTCCATTTTATAATAATAATATTTGTTAATATTTATGTCACATTTAGCTTTCCCTGGGAGGACTGTTTAAAACAATATTTAAAGAATTGGGTTTTCTTCATTTACATGCTGTAAGCCTTATTCCAAATACTCTGAAATCTATTTTCTGCCTCAGGTTATTATGCGGTTTGAAATGCCTTGTGGGCAGGTTGGGTATGGATTATGCTGAGCTGCCCAAGTATAAGTGCTTTTGAATATATCATCCTTGGTGTATAGCCTACCCAACATCAACGTTTCACAATAACAGATGTTCTGATGAAGTGTAATTAGTTTTTCCCAAAGCAACATCTGCAGTGCTTTCAAACTGATGATCGCCCTCTGGGATGTATTTCAAATTGTGTTCAATGCCCACTACATTTGTAGTGCTGGAGTTATGCTGAAAAAGTTTTTAAGGGTAATGTTTGTGAGTCTTGAATATCCGGATATTCTGATGCATCTAGAGGAGCGAAATAGACCCATATTTCAAATAAGATAGGTTTCCAAATAGTCTGCTGATGGCAGCTTTAGGTATTCTTCTCAGATCCTTGAACCTAGGCTGTTTTTGTGCACCACATCATGCACTTTTGGTGATCCTCATGTAGACGAGGATGTATTTGGGGAGGAGGCGTTAACTTGTACCATTTGGAGATTGTGCTTGGAAGAATTGCTTGAAGTCCGATTTTCTGTTTTAATAAGACCACTCAGCTATCTCGGTGCAAAATCTGATTTCACTTCAGAGTGTTGCCAAGGATTGCTGATTAAATACAGCAGGCTTAAGAAGGAAGACAAGAGAATGCTAATCTGTTGGAAGCACCAGGACTGAATATGATCTGAGAGAAACAGGTTATTTGCTTCTTTATCAAGAGGATTTTGCCTGGTGCAGAGGCCGTTATACATTGTGTACTGATTTTGGCTGGGATGGAGTGAATTTTCTTTACAGTAGCCCGTATGGTGCTGTGTTTTAGATTTGTGACTAGAATGGTGTTGATAGCACAGGGGTGTTTTAGCTGAACTGCTCACACAGTGTCAAAGCTGTCTCCATTTCTCACTTCCCCCACAGCCAGCAGGCTGGGGGTGGGCAGGAGATGGGGAGGGGACACAACCGGGACAGCTGAGACCAAATGACCAAAGGGATATCCCTGAACATACCACATCACGCTTAGCAGTAAAGGTGGGGGTACTCTTTCTAAGGTGGCTGTTGCTCTAAGACTGGCTAAGCATCAGTCTGCTGGTGGGAGCTGGAGAGTGAGTGCCTTTAAATCACTTATTTTCCTCCCTTTTTCCCCTTCTCTTTTTAAATGGTCTTTATCTCAACCAATGGATTTTTTCTCACTGTTGCTCTTTGGATTCTCTCCCCCGTTCCATGGGAGGGAGGAGCGAGTGAGCCACTGGTGGGTGCTGAATTGCTGATCAGGGTGAACCCTTCGCACATCACAAATTTACCTTCTGGGTGTGTGGAAAATAACGTTTATTTTCTGATATTTGGGTATTTAGTTGTACTAGTTGCACAGTACACAACCTAGCTAACTTGGCATTTTGGGATAATTTAATATTATTAATCAATTTTTTGTGAAACCATTTTCCATTTTTATTCTAATTTATCCTTTTTCCTCAGTCAGTCTCCTAGTTTCTCAGCTGTTGCCATGTTTGTCCTAGTTTCAAGTGCAGCAGCTGAAATGAGACCAAAGACTGAGTGACTGTGTCTACGTTTGAGAATTGCATCAGCCTTACTGATGACTCTCTCTTGAGGGAAGAAGGTCTTCAGTTTAGAAATCTGCTTTTGAATAAGCTGGCTTGATTTGGATCATCGTCAGTAGAGGGAAGTAAGCAAGTCTTTGAGGATGAATTGTCTCTTTCCAGAGTAGATGCCTGAAGTACATCCGAAGTGACACTTGGTTGGACCTCATCAGGTTTCCCTTAGCTCAGAGTTGTGTGTTCCCATTCTGTTTGGATGTATTTACTAATTTATCCCTGTGTTTAGGTAAAAATACTCATGCATTATTCAACCCCCTTCCCCAACAACAAAAACATTACACTTCTTCACTCACCTAATTTATGCAACCTGCTGTTAATCTTACTGTTAATCTTGCTTTTAACTGCTGGATTACAAAAATAAAATAAAATCAGAATAAGCCTGATTTCTACAGGTTGCAGTGAAGAGAAGAAATCTTACAATAGATAGAAAGTAATAATCAAATTGCAGTATGATACGTGTTGCATCATATTGGCCAAGTACAGTAATCAATAGCATATTTTTTCTTTTGGCAAGTGTAATATTGAGAAGACCATAAATATGATAGACACCTCGGTAATGGTGATAATAGAATGTATTTTAATGTGCTGAGGTTTAAGTCCTCTGCATCTTTCATAACCAATATTGGGCTATTTGCTAGCTTTGCTGTCTTCACAAAATGCACCGCATTCTTTGGGTGAGGGTCTTAGGAGTTCTGCAGTAGTATCAGGTTCATTAAACTGGGAAGGTTACCCAATCTTCTCTCTTCGTATGTCATTTTTTTTATTTTATTTTAGTGAGGTGTGGCAGTAGTATCACATATTGCTAAGAAATGAAGATTTCCATCTCCATCAACTGGCAGTGTTTGAGTCATTACCTTGTCACTTTGGGTTGGCTTGAAAAACTGATCAAGCATAAAGTAAAACTTTCACTCCAGGAGGACAGAATGTTATTTCTAAGTATCTATTTAAAAGTAATTAAGCATTATTAATATTAAATATCATTATTAAACATTATTAAGATATTATTAATTATTAATATTTTTTCTCAGCAAAGGCAGTAAGTGTCAGCTTATCTCCATCCTTATGTTACTGAGATATCTAAATACGGAAAATTATCAGGCCAGTTCTAATGTGTCAGTGTGTCAGAGTGGGCCAAATCCTTCTTGTCTGCCATGGCTCTTACTCAGGAAAATAATAAAGCAAATTTCTAACTTAAAGTGTAAAAGTAGTATCCCTGACACCAGTTCATAAAATGTGGTGTATACTGGGGTACAGATAGTCCCATCACCTGTAGCAATGGAATGGTTTGTACTTGTACAAATTGCAGGATGTGATTCAGTGTTATTTGATTTTAATTACATCTAGAGGAAGGATGTTCAGACTGATTCTATCACCCACCCATAGGCAGGACTGATAGTGATATTATTGCAATTAAAAAAACACCTGAAACCAATCATATAAAGGGAGCGTCTTGGAAAGTCTTTTAAAGTCTTCTGTGTTAGCAGGGTCTGGTAAGGAGGTGCTTTATTGTACTAAGAGCAGCTCTTTACCACCAGCAAATTAAGGTGTAAGTTTTCATTCAAATTGCTTAAAACTGCAACCTCAAAGCAAAAGAGAGTAGGAACTAAAGTCATCATTTTGTTCTTGTTTTCCTTTCTCTCCACCTTTCACTAGTAGCTGGAAGGTGATTTACTGAAAGAATTAGATGCTGTTACCGTGCTGAAAAGTACTCAGAGCCAGCCGGTTGGTTTTCTTACATGACTTTTAAAAACTCGGTCTAAAAGTGCAGCGCGTCTTAATGATACATAGAGGCTGGATCCCCAAGAGCTGTAACAAAGACACAGAAATGCCTGGCCTTAAACCAGGCTGAATTTGAAATAAATATTCTTTTACGAAGAATGAGAGAACTAGCAGCCATGGTGATTGTACCTGTTGCGATACTCTAACTAGTGTGACATCATTTGAGAGACAGCAGAGTTGTGATATTGCCCCTTGTCTCCGTAGAACAGGCAGTAATCTGCTGGATAGCTGGCAGGAAAGTCCTGGGGGGAGGAGACAGTATCCCCTTGATCTTGTTTGTTTTTCTGGTGGCTGTTCCTGTTTCTGTCTCAGGGAGGGGAGAGCATGGTTCCACTGGTCTGTCTCTTCCTCAGACTCCCAAATATAGACTAACCCACCCACAGGGGCTTTAACGCAGCTCACAGGTACCACCCTGTTACAGGTCCGATGGGGAATTTTAAAATACGCACGGGCAGTACAATCTGTTCTGTCTCTTGCTGAGAAGAATCTGATATATATTTGTAGTTTCTGTATAAAAATAGTAACGCTCCTTATTCCCCTTTTAAAATAGGGGAAAACAAAACCGCTAAGAGTGGCAAGTATTTCTAAATTCTTGACATTCACAGTACAAAATGATGAGAAGCTGTCATACTTTAAAAAAAAAAAAAAAAAGAAGAAAAATATTATTTTGCAATTCAAATTTAAAGACCTATTTCTAACCGAGTGCAGTGCTGAAGGGGGATGGATCATGAGCTGGAGTCTCAGTAAGTTGTTCTTATTTTTGGAATTCACTAATTAATCATATACAACATCCTTTTTATTCTCAGTATGCAGACTACATCAGACTAGTTATTCGGTGCCTAAGGAAAGCCCCCCCCCCCCGGGATGCTTTCATGTCTGACACATAACTATATATAATTACTTGTTTTATCATGTATACACTATCCCATGAATTAATTATAAGATATTAAATAGTAAGAAGTTGCGGTTTGCCAAGTAAAACATTACATGATGGCAGACAATATTTGTTTTCAAAAATTTCCTGTGATATATATGTTTTAAACTACATAATGTATGTGGAGTCCAGTGATGTTTTCATGAGGCTGAGATGGAGATTCCATTTTCTTCCAAGAGTCTCACTTGCACAGGTAGCTGTTGAACAATATCTCCTGCTTCATGTTTAACAAGGACAGTTTTATCTCAACAGTCTGTCTTCCTTTCCAAAAACTGGGGCAACTTGAAATAAAAACAACTCTTTGTACTGGTAAAAATGATATTTCTGAAATGCTGTAATGTTGTATTGTGTCCTTTCAAAGCTGTATAGAGCTTCTGTCAAGGAATGTAGACCTTGAGTGACTTTGCCTTTATTTAAAGAGTATTTTCTATCCTAATAGCCCCCTCAGAAGCTGCAGGAGATAGACAGAGAAATCATGAACTTAAGCAAAGAACAGAGATTTAAAATAACATGAAGGGAAAAGCACGGAGATGTGTACAATGTGTGTATGTGTTGTCTATCTAGTTTAATTGTGGATGAGGAAAGAACACACCTTGTGCGAGGATCCAATAATTTGAATTTATTTTTATTCTAATGGATGCTTTAGCAGGCTAGTCAAGATATAACAACCTCTTATTAGTTCAGTTACAACAGTGTTAACACTTATAATCCAACTCACCCAGTTTCTCTTAAGGTCCATTAATAATTCAATGCAAATCAATAGATACAAGCAGTTGCCCATTTCCACTTACCCTCCCTACACATTGCTCCAGTGACAGCTGTCAGTGGCCCAGGTTCTTTGCTGAGAGCAGCATGCTGGGGATGGTGGGAGGTTATTTTCTTTTTTTATGCTTGGTCTTTATGTATGCTTGAAGTTATTTTTGTATGTTTTAACTCAGTGCATGTGTTATGTTCTTGTAGTTGGTTTATGAGGTTACTTATATTGTGATTCCTTAGGTTTTAGTGTTTTACTCTTTTGAGGAAGGAGAGATGCACAGATGCAGAAAGGTAGGCAAAAGTAAAAATAGTAAGAAAACACAACAACAAAAAAGCAGTCTCGAAGGTAAATCATATATGTGTGACCACTTAGTAATTTTGATTTTGGAACAGGGACTTTTTACTGCCTATTGGTAACACCAAAGGCTCAGGGAGAGAGGAGAAAAAGTCAAAGATTGTCTGCAGAGGGTAAGAGTGATGACAACTATGGTGGTGCAGTCAGCTGGGATAAATAAAGTGGGAGATTGTGAGAAAATACACATTTTTGATTGAAGTTGATGTTAACATCTTTTGTGGAATATGTCAGTTGGAAAAATTGGTGCACTGGGATTGATAGAGTGAAGCACAACAAAAGTGCAGTGATCGGTTTGTGACTGACTGTGACAGTAGTAGTTGAGCCGTTGGTTTGGCTGGTGATGGAGAGCATAGGAAGAGTAGTGGGAGGAGAGGGAGCAAGGACTGTGCCAGAGACCTGAGATATTTTGGCCTCTTAGTGTGTGAGAAAGGGTATAGGCAAGAAGAGATGCATAAGAGCATAGTGGTGGGGAAACCAAAGCATGTGAGATACTGAAACCAGGTTGTAGCTGGAAGTGAAGGGAGCCTGGAGAGAATAGGAGCTGGGAAATACAGTTAGGGGAGGTGGGAGAGACCCTACTAAGAGCATTTTTATTGTAGCAATGGACTGGGAAGTTTTAATGTACTAAACACTTGAGCAAGTTGGAAGGAAGAGTTTAAGGAAAGGAAAAACCCAGTAGTTTCACAGGTGAGTGAGCTGGTGGGAGCTTGCTTCAGAATTATGGAAGCTATGGCCTGTCTTCTGTCTTTTAAGGAGCAGGAGCTGGTTGAGGGGATGGGTTGAAGACAGGAGGAGAGACAAGGTGAGCAAGATCTGGAGACAGGACCAAACTTACTCAGGTAGAAAGTGGGTGAAGGAGGAAAACAGTGGAGAAGCTTGATGCCAGAGGTAGAAAGTGCAAAAAGAAGGACTGTTGTCAGTGGAGGGAAGAAAAAGAGAAAAAAAAGAGCAGGACTCTTTTTCCTTTGCGACCATGTCCAGGATGCAGGACAGGCTGTGCTGGCTTTAAATCCATGTTAACCCTTTTCTCTGGTAGTGGTATCCATGATTGGTCACTCTTCACTCTCCTCTTTTGGTAAGTAACTGCTGATCTTGTGATGCAATGTTTCTACGTCAGGGTCCATATGAGAAAATCTCAACCTTTCGCAGCTTGTCTAGTTCTGTGATTCAGGTCAGTAGTGATAAAAATAAGGGCCTGAAGACCCTTTATGGTGACTATTGTTACTTGGCATCCATCCTTGGGATTCTCAGTTGAGAGGCCCAAGACTTGCAGGAATGCTGAGTAAATGATGCCCTTGCTCTTGGCAGTGGAGCCTTCAGGTCAGCACAGAAGTTTGCTGGTGAAGTTGTGTGCGAGAGGTGGAAAAGCATTAATTAATTACCCCGTTCAGCAGGTAAATGTGGGGCTTCATATTTATAGGCTGTGAAGACAGAACCTTTCATTAACACAAAAAGGTTTTTTTTTTCTGTTTGAGGGTTTGTAGTTTGTTTTTTTTTTTAATTGTAGGTCTAATCTATTCTGCTCTTGTGTTCAGAGTAATTTTTGATGCATTTATGAAAGAAACTTTTATAAATAAAGCTTCTTATGCTCCCTTTTGCTCTGTTTCTAGGTACTTTATTATTTGTTGCAAAAATTCTGCCAGAGCGTCTCCCTGCCTGCCATATACCTTTGTAAGCGTGACCAAGATCACTTATGCTAGATACCATTGAGTTTTAAAGGAAATGGCTGGAGGCAGGACACTATCTATAAAGGATTCTCAGTTCTGGAAATAGCCTCCTCTCTTTACAGCCTAGATTTACTGACTTAGTACCAGACTCATTTGTTCTGGCAGGCTTTTGTGGTGGATAAAGGCAATGATGGATAGTGAGGCCTAAGAAGATGGTTTGTTTGTTAGTGTGAGGCTTCAGTCAACAATGATTTATAGATTACAGGTCAAGTTCTCTTCTTATTAATGGGATTGTAAAACGTAACTGGGAATTTCACTCTGGGGAAGCAAACCGATTAGGGTACAGGAGCAAGGGATACAGGGAAGCTATTCCTGGGTTACATATTTTGCATAATTTTTTCTGAGTGCTTGGGGAATAAAGGCTTTTTTTTTGTTTTGATGTTTTTGCAAGCATAAATAAATCATTGAAGTGCAGATTCCAAACACTTTTCCACTAACCAATTTTCCCAGAGATGCCTCTTTTATCTGTTCCACTGGGAACAGAGCAGGTTGATGATCTCCATGACTACATCGTTGTCAGTACATCACAGCTGGTGGCTCAGTATCACATCACAGACTTCAAGCACACAAGTCTTTATTGTTGAGTATGTAGAGCCATTGGAGTGGTGCATTCATCCTATTGAACTAACTGACTTCAGCATCTTACTGGCTAAACAGTAAGACATTAATGTGCATTAATATGCTAACTAGGTTTTTTGGCAGGGGAAAATTAAGATAAATGCTGTAGGCTTTCTTAGATATCGAAATGCATCAGGTTTTCTATTGTACTTAGTGCATTTGTGTCTAAAGGTGAATAAAAGTGTTTCAACCAGTAAGCAGGTCGAAAAGGCTTTTGTTTTGGTAGCTTTGAAAGCGAACAGATGTTGGACTCTTCCCTGTCCCAGTTCAGCCTTCCTTAATCTGTAATACCTTAACCTAATGTATACGAAGCTTCCATACGCATTGCTAAAGGGATAATGGAATCACATGTGTTTAGTGTGGTTGATCTCTGTGTGACTAGTTGTCATTCGACTGTTACTTTATCATTTTTATATTATTTATCCTTTGTGTTCAGTGGCAATGTAATTTATTGCTAAAGTTGCAAACTATTTGTAAAAGCAGCTTCTTATCAGCTGTGCATCCACGGTGTAGAGCGATGGAGTTTGGACACTTCGTTAGGGTCTTTAGGTACTAGTTGAATACAATAATGTGATAGTAGCAGTAATAATCACTTTATTTCCTTTGCATTCTTTAGACTTTCTAGAGAGCTGGGTGAGGAAGAGTTTTGTTTTCCAGTGAGTGTTTAAAAATCACATTTGTTCAAATGAAACACTTGAATCCAGAATTAACTTGATTAGCTGTGGGTTGGTTTTTTGGTTTTTTTTTTTGGAACAATTGAAGAAGCAAGGTTTTGAAATAATGGCAATTAGAAATAAAACATTTTGCAAAACCTCAATATGTGGTGTGTTGGCAAAATGAAAGCTTTAATTTAGAACACTTCTAAATTAGGAGGTTTGAATCAAAGTAGATCTGGCTTTAAGTTTTTCACTTCAAAATGAAAACCATTAGTGTTTTGGATCTCCTGTGGCTATTTACCTGCCAAAGCAATCATTAATATACTTTTCAGAAAGCTCTATTTGATGTTTTTGAGGCTTTGGATCTTTAAGTAGAATTTTCTGAGAATGCCAAATCCGGCTCTTAGGCAGTCTCTTGACGCCAAGAACATAAGGTCTCTAATTACTCGAAGACTGATGTTGTTACTTAAATACAAATCAACACTATTAATTTAATACAGAATTATGAACTGGAATTATGAAAGACACAAGTTGTATCGTTTGTGATAGTAGCAGAGGCATATGTTGTGACTGCTGGCTGGTTTTGGAAACTGCACATTTTTGCTTCTGTGGAACATCTGTACATCAGGAGATCTGTGCCACTTTCCACTTTCCGTGCAAAATCAGCTGCCTCTGCAGTAGTCTTGTCATAGCTTCACCTTTTTCTTGCTTTCTTAGGTGACTTTCACAAAATGTGTTTTGAGCCTTAGTATGCTCACTTAAAATATAGTTGCTCTGGGTGGAGAAAGGGGAATATGGAATTTTTTTTTTCAAAACAGATTGAAACTAGGAAATCACTACAGAATTGCTGTATCAGTGTGTTGCATTGGTTTGTACTGGAGGGCAAATTTTCTTCTGAGAATGTAAAGGGTAAAAAAGAAGCAAGCAATGAGTGCAGTTTGTAAGTAGCTATTTATTTAAAGATGCTGGGAAATGGAGGCTTTGCGAGATAAGCATAAGACCTAAACAGGAGTAAAGTACAGGAGTTAACAGTTGACATTTAACATCACAGCATTAAGAAGTCAACCCTGAATTGAGTTTATATATCCAGTCTATTGTTTTGAACTATCGTCAAACTCTGGACAAGTTTTTGGAATACAACACTGTTTTCCAACTAGAGATTTTATTTTCAACTCTGAGAGCTGTAAACATCAATGAAAACAGGGAGGAAATCAAAACTGATGAGCAGGAAAAAAAATAAGCCAACAATCCACAGCTTTGATTTTTAACGTACTTTTGTAGCAGGTTCAGTGACACATTGCATGACAATATAACCACGTACAGAGCATCTCAGTAATGCTCTCTTTATCATTAGTATTATAGGAACAGCGTGCTACTAATTGCTTCCAAATTAATATAGCTTTTCTTCTTTACAGCATAATAATTGTGTGCAGAAGTGCTTCCTCTGTCTTACCACTGTAGCATAACCTGCTACAAGAAATACGCCCCATTTTGAAGCCCAATGGATTCCCAAAACCGATCAGGTCCTGAAGTCCATGCCTAGAGTGATTTATGCCCAGAGTTTGCTCCAGAACTTAATCCTACAGCAGATACTCCACCCCAACAAGTATTTTACCAAGGTGCAGCTTTTTCTATCAGAGAAGGTGTTTATATAAATCAGATTCTTTCAGGCTCCTTTCAGATACAGTGTGTGTATATGTATCTATATACGTATGTATGTAGATATGTATAAATGCGGATATTATTATTATCTGTGATATATGTATTTATATATATTAAAATTACTGATTGGAAACTTCTAATAAGTTCTGGTGTCTTTTCAGATCTTTCCCAAATGACAAGACCTGCTAGATCAAAGTCATATAGTATACATATAGTAATGTGTTTACGTACTGATGACTGCAGTGACTGTACAGGTACAGCGAAGGATGACATTGCAGTCCTGAAGCAGTTGGTCTGCTGTATGGGACCCCAGTTTGGTTGTGGGTTTTTTTGCTTTTATTTAAGTCATAGGAATACCAACATAGGCACTTCAAATGGAAAGATGTAAGCCGATGTAATCTTCTTTGTCACTGCACTAACAGCTGTTCACAGAAGGCTCATGCTGCTTCTCTCGTTTGAACACTTCAAGCAGTTGTTTTAAAGGAGAAAGCCAAAAATCATTCCAAAGTACATTGCTGCTCAAGTAACTTCTTAGTCTAACCCCTCTAGTGATGAAAGTGAATAGAGGTGTATCGAGAGATTGTAAAGAGCACCACTGAGTTTGACTTGTGTTCCTCTTTGCCTTGTTCACAGACATCGATGAGTGTGCTGAAGGACGACACTACTGTCGTGAGAATACCATGTGCGTAAACACACCGGGATCCTTTATGTGCATCTGCAAAACGGGATTTATACGCATTGATGATTATTCATGTACAGGTAAGAGCTGTATATTCATGAAACGAAATAACAGGATGACAGTATTTAGGAGCACTGTTATGATTCTTCCTAAGTTAATTTTCATTAGAGTCACAAAATGTCTACATGAAATGTTAAACAGAATAAACCAGCAAAATAATTCCAAGGATACAGTGCAGGAAAGCTGATGCATTTTAGAGTTTATGTGTATGTTGTATTGTTTGCCTGAAATTGTAAGGCAGTCTGGGTCATTTTATAGGTCTGCATAGCTTTAGGTGCTGAAAGAAAAGGTGAAGGCAGGAAGCTGACAGGAAAAATAAGAGAGCAAAAATAGTGTTATGGGTTACCTGGTTTCCATGTGGCACACCAGTACAACTTCACTTGGGCTGTAACAACTTCTCTGCAAACTTCTGATGGAGTTAAATTTGCTGTGTATTAGAAGCGTCTGTTTCCTCATTTTGAATTCTCCTGAGTTGGGGAGGTTCCCCAGCTGAATCCCGACCTGAGAGGGTGAGAGCTCTGCCTGCCTTGAGCCAGTGGGCAACACAGTCAGTCTTACCCCTGTATCTTCCCCTTTTGCTCTACTGCCAGTGGATGCTCTAGAGGAGATGCTGGGTTCATACTGACTTTCTGTCTTCTAGTCTTCTTTTTATTGCAAGGTATTTTAGGGTTATGGAATGAACATTGAACATTTCAAACAGCCTTCCTTATCAGAGCCAGGCTGACTGTAAGTGTTCCTGGGAGGAATGTGTTTTTTCCTACTAGAGAGATAAAGCAAATATGATTCAAAGATGTGCAATATTCTCTCAGTGAAGAAAAATGTGTGTGAACAAAATAGTACCAGTATTTTGTGTGCACAGGGGAACACATTAGCTCTTTTTATAAGAGGATATATTTGTTCACTAAAACTTTCTTGGAGTTCATATTATCTAACGGTAAAGCTGGCTATAAATGGATGAGAGTATTCATGATGTTTAGATAGCACTGTTGAATTCATTTCTAAATTTACTTAATTCTGTCTGTTACGTCTTGGCATTTTTGAGCATCAATGATATGTCTTGGTACAGAAACAGCTTCTTCATAAACTGGCACAATTTTCTTGCCCAAACATGCACAGCACTCAGGAAAATAATTTTTAAACCACAAATGTGTGATTTTTGTGTGAACTGTCTTACCTGTATTTGCCATTCCTTTCACAAACACTGGCAAGCACCATTTTACTGCAGTAAGCCTGGTTCTTGAAGAACCAACTTATACTCTACTTGCAGCAGGTCCTTTCTGAAGCAACCAGTATGTTTCTGATCACTCTCTTAGCTGGGTAAAACAATTGTTTCACTACCTACTGAGCATGAATGTTGGGATTATTTTAGGACTGGTTTTGTCTAAATCACTGTGATACTTTTTCTGCTTTGTTTCCCTTAACTTGCTGTTCTGATTGAACTCTGCAAATGGTAAACCCGTCGCAAACAGCTTCACAGGGGCATTTGGTGCCTATAAATATAGTAAAGGTTTTTCTCGGTACTCTGCACATAGTGTTCCTCATATTTGCTGAAACGTCCTGTTGTGAAATTCAGTGTAGTACAAGAGCTCTGGACAGTCAAACTGGTGTAAAACTTGCTGGAATTCCATTGTAGATCTCGCATTTCGAACTGAGTTTATCTCCACATTTATAAATAATAGTTTCCTCCAAAATCAGCCTGTTGGGTGAAAAAATGAATGATTTCTTTTCCACCTTTCCCTTCATGAAGCTGGAAAGAGTTAATGCAAAAGAAAGTGAAGCAGATGAAATAGTTTTTTAATATTTCAAATCTTAAGATGCGCTGGGCCAGATGAACTATAAGTCACACAGTGACTCTCTGTATGTCTGAGCAATGGCACTCGCTGTCATTTGGGACCTGGAGTTCTTCCTGGAGTTAAATTATAGGGAATTTTGGATACTGAGGGGCAACCAGGAGAATGTAGTGCCTGTAGGGCGGTAGAATTTCCCTAAATGGCAACCTAACATCTTTAAGTGTATATCTCACAAAATAACTGCATTATTTTTTTCTGCTTCCACAGCTAGTGTGAGCACCTCTGGTGGAGGCACTGGTCAGTTATTGAAGTATGTAGACTTATGAGACCCTTGCATGACATTTCCACTAAACAACCAGTGAGTGAAAGGTTAATTACATTTTTAAAATTGCAGGAAACACAGGATACATTTAAAGTAATGTGCTTTGATCAGTAAATGACATTTTGTGCTTGTTTTAGTCTATATGAGTGACATTGAAAGCATTTACATTATAGTACTGTATTAAAGCAGGTGACAAGTTTCTATATCTATACATGAGACTGCTAGGTGTTTTTCAACCATCAGCATATTCGTTGCTCTTTGCTTGTTTTACCATCTATTAAGAGACTTTCATGTGCATTCATTTGCCCAGTTATAAATCTTAGAGGTAACGTGAACACAAGCAGGGAGGGTATGTTGCTGTGGCTTTAACATGGAGTCTGTGGAAGTTTTAAACTACTAAATTGCTTGGCGTTGTCTCTCCCGAAGAAACTTACTCTGTTCTGAGAACCATTAAAAGCTTGGTGCAGTAGAAATACAGACCATGTTTACAAGACATTGCTGAAAGATGTGTATGTTAAGTGCAAAATAACAGTGGGAAAGAGTTTGTGATGCTAATGACAGTACTTGGCTATCCTGCAGACAGACCAACAGGTTTAGCCTAGGCTGTTATGCTTGGGTATAGCTGACTTTTCATAAGCATGATTTTCTTTTACAGCATACTGCAGTATTTTAAAGCAAGTAGTTTACAAGAAAAACTCATTATACTTCCCTTTATTTTCTTTCTTTGGTTTGTTTGTTTGTTTGTTTTTAATTTAAGCGGAGCCTTAATGACATTCAACTAAACAAATGATATCTAGGACTTGAAAAGGAAAAGCATTTTCCAGATATGTTTTGTTTAGAGAATCAAGCTAGTAAAGTGTGTTAGGGATCTCAACCTGTCTCAGCCAACCTTGCATTTGCTCTATTGTCCATCAATTTCATGACTGTAGAAAGCAGCAAGTAGAAATCTTTGCACTTTGAGAATCAAGATACCAACTTGTCCATTCCCAGCACACCTCACTGTGTGTCATGAGCTCACAGCCCATTCGCTGCAGCTGGGAATTATTTTGCTTAAGCTCAATTTTCTTGTCATGACAGCGCTAGTTCTTGAAGCTAAGGGCATAAACCAAGCCTTTTTATCTGGCAGAAAAGCAGGAAAGTAAGGAGAAAAGCAATCATGATAGACCAAAGAAGCAGAGCTCTGCAAATTAAGGAGATATTTTTAAAAGGTTTTGTGAAGAGTACCCTGTTTAACTTGGCATGTCTGTGAAAATAAGGCTGTGCACTGTCCTTAACAGAATTTTCTGGGTTTTCTATTTTTCTTTTTTGTTCTAATAATCAGATTTGTTGTAGAAGCTGCACAGAATAGTTGATGCATTCCATAGCCTGTACGAAAACCAGGTGTTTACAGCTGGCAAAAATGAAAAGTGGGAAAGATGTCTCTGAATGAAATGGTATTTTAAAACCAAATAAAAGACTGATATGCAAAATATGTTTATGTTCATACCATTGGATAGTCTCTGGTTTATGTAATTCATGCAAAAAGTGGGTATTTTAGGACCTAACTTTTGCATCACTCTTTTTTATTTCCCTTGAGATAGCTGGAAGCATCAGCTTTGATAGCATCAGTTCTCAGCTACTGCAGAAGGGTGTTATAAGGGTGCCTCTTGCCAACTCCTCAGAGCCCTGCCGCAGAAGCCTCACACAGACATCTCTTGTGCACAAAGGCAATCATGAGTATTTTAGGGGCACCTTGGTACTGCAAGCATACTACAAAACCCACCAAAGTCTCCTGGACTTATGTTGGTGTGGTTGCGAAGTATGCAATTCTGTTCAAATCTCTCAGTACTCGTGTACAGACAGGCTGATGCACTTTGGTTTTTGCCAATGTTTGCAACTAAATTCAGTCATTCAACCCTCTTTTGCCTTGTGCAGATTTTAAAGTTGTTGGCAAGTCTGTATTTCCCTCATTGGCAATTCTGAGTTTAACTTGTCGGCTGAAATACCAATGAAACTGAAGAGGAAGCAGATTTTTAATCCAGTTCAGGAATAACAAGAATAGGGCAAACAAGCAACAACTGACCCTGTGTGTTACTAAATGTTAATTTCTTAAAAATATATTTCAGGTCACACTATTCCTTGTAATGCTGTGTAATCGAATCCAGTTATGGAACTGTAGCTGTGCATAAAATAGCTGACTTACTGTAAACTGGACCAGAAAATCTGGTAGTACATCGTTGGGAATGCTACTAAGCAGGGAGAAAATGTTCTGTAGCTTGGCATTAATATGTCATTGTTTGCACAGGATAGCTGAAGCACGGGAAGGAGATATTGAAAAATTATACCTGAACCTTGATTAGGCAGGTTATGATGTGAGTGATGTCCATGCAGCTTGGCGACAGACAAACGTAAATTGTCTTAGTGTTCTGTTCTATGCACACATATATAATTTAGCAGTCATTGATCAAAATGGAAAAGAGACATAAAATCAGTGACATTGCAGGGTTTTTCTCCTGTATGAGACATTTGAAAAGAAATCTGCACTATCTATCTCAGTCAGAGTCCTGGGCACAAAAGACTGATTTAGACAGCGTATAGCTGCTTCCAAAACAGCTCCAGTCTCTTTTTTACTGGCATATTTATTGCAAGTTTTACAATGGATCTGAATTACATTTTGATTTTCACAACAAAGGATGTAATGAAGACATCAATTTCAGATTTTGTTATATGTATTCATCTTGGAAGTGAGATTTGCAGGGTTAGATTGAGTTAGTCACAACCGTATTTACACAGAAATCTGTTGTTCATGACTGATTTTATGTTCAGAAATCAATCATAGCTATGAGAAGAGGAGATGAGTCCTAAGCTGCACTGATATGCCAAATGGGTGCACAAACTGTAAATTAAAGGTATTAAAAATATGCCCTGGGCTACTGTGCTTTCCCTACATTGGTATAATCTCATTCCCTTTCCACTTTGCTTCACAGGACCTGAAATGTAATGGTGTTGCGCTGGGGGAAGGCAGGCAGAAAATGGCATGAGTCTCTGCTGGGGTAGTTTTATGTGCCTAGCAATATGCTGCACCATCACTGTTAGATATGATTAAATCTGAATACCTTAGTATTTTTCTGGAATAGTAACACATCCCTACTCTTCCTGGGATTACAAAAATGCATGGGCGGTTTTCTAGGCTGGAAAAAAGAAAGTTTTCCTTCTAGAAACAAAGATGCATCCAGTGTCACCTCCAGTCTTTCAGACTGCTATGTAATCCACAGCTGGTAGCAGTGCTCTGAGCAACTCAATACATATCCTTTCCTGCACCATTTATTATTATTAGCTTTTTAATGGAAAAGGGAGAAGTTAGGAAATGAGAGATGAGGGCCCTCTCTTTTTCACGCTCGGTTCTAACAGTGAGGAGTTCTGACTCGTCACAGTGGATGGTTAATCATGTTTAGTCTGAACAGATGTCTTTAGTTTCCTGCCTTGGGACCACTCACCTATCTTAAGTAACCCATCAAAAATAAAACAGAAGAGAGACCCTGTGAGACTTAGTGCCTCTTCCCTGGATCTTATTAAGACAGAGGAAGATGCATGCTGTGGCCTGGGGAAGCCCTGTATTTTCTGAGCATCAGATGATTTTTTAAGGCTCTGTTTCTGTGCAGTCTCATGGGCCACCATCCCTTTTTCTTTTATTTTTTTTTTTCCCCCTTTCCAGTCAGGATGAAAGAGGGAAGTGACTCTGATGGAAGTGCTGGTGGTGGTGTGCTCGGCCTCTGTGGGTGGGAGTCATGTGGGGAAGGTAATGTGGCTGATGTTCACCTCCCAGAGAATTCCTCCGTGGGGGCTGTTTTTCATGTTTCACACTTTGTGGTACTGGAGAGGGAGGTGTTGGGGCTCTCCATGAGTACCCTAGGATAGAATCTTCAGTTGACTCTCCCTGTATGTGTTGTCTGGGTAAGATGATAAATGAATGAATGTAAGACAGACATATGAAGTATAGATTGTGTTAGTATATAAATCAGACTTCAAATTAATGTTTGTACTTGCTGTCTTCTCTGGGGCTTAGTAAATTATCTATTACATGTTGCTTTTTTGTTTGTTTCTTTGGTTTTCTGTTTTGTTAAGAGTGAAGGATCTGCAACTTTGTACCTTGACACCAGCAATGTTTTACAATTGCAGTGTACTTTGGCAGGAAATACATGTGAATTCTTGACTAATTAATTATTAAAAACATATCAGGCATGTTGCAAATGGTGGCCTACTTCTTCCAAGCATGGTGTCTGGCCACGGGAGTAGCAACTTCCATTCCCACAGCAGTGCTGAGCGGTGTGGGACGGCTCCCACCTGCGGAGCGAGATGCTCACATACATGCTTTAAATGCGTGCAGACCTTGTAACTTTTTTTCATAACCATTTTGCTAAATCCATTCCAGATGATTTTGTCTTTCCTTTTCATTTCGCTTGAGTCAAGTCATGCTGATTTCTTGCCACTGCTTGCTTTTAAAAAGAAGTAGCTTAGAAGCCAAAGGAGATGGCAAAATTGGTGGAGATTCTAAGTCTGTGAGGCCATTAACGTACCTGGTACCATTGTGTTGGTGCTCCTGGGTTTATTTTCTCACCTCTAAAGAAAATTGTGAAGGATCTTTTATGACATACCATGACTGTGGTGGGAACATTTGTCAGGTCTAAATCTTCAGGGTCTAAATAGATGGAAGGGATGAAGTACTTATTTAGAAATAAAAGGACTGGGTGGAATAGATGGATAGCTTTGATCTTCAGGCTTTTTGACTTTGCCATATGGAAGGCCTACTCAAAACAACAGAAGAAGTGTTGAACTCACTGGACCTTAACTCAGTGTGTCCAGCTGGATCTTGCTAGGCCTCCCTCCTCCTCCATCCCAGCTTATCTAAGTCTTTATGAGGCTCAGAGACTTTACTAGCAACTTTTTCCTGAAAACAGTGTCAATACATTCAGCAGCATTTAATTTTTTTTCCTGCAATAGCCTTTCACAGTAAACTGAAGTCTAGTAATTGTTTCCACATAAATTGCCAAGAAGCATGGCAGTAGCAAGTTGAGTGACACCTGAAATGTTAATTCTTTGGAATATTGGCAGCTCTGCATATTTTTCAAATCAAATTAAATCACAAATCTGTTGCAAATTGGAAGGAATTCCAAGACCAACATTAAAATAATTAAGGGTCTGGGGAGATTGACTTGACATATGGGAAAGATTTAAGGAGAAAACTACACATTTAGCTTCATAATGATGATGAATGTGCAAAAAGTAGGAATTATGATAACAATAATGCTAATTACAATTACTTCAGAAGTTTCAATAGTAAAGATAAAAATATAGGGGAAAGGTCTACACCACTGCAGATCAGTGGCCAGTGCTTTTTTGACATTAGTTTACCACATCTGACCTGTATTTTTTGCTCTTTAGTAATATTGTGGGATGACTGAAACAAATTCACCTCAAACATAGAAGACAGATTGTCGCATTTTCCCCATTCGGAGCTCATGCATCTGGTGCTTTCTCGCCTATCTTTATGCTTTTCTTCCCCTGCAGCCATTAATGTTTTCTCACTTTGGTTTTCCGATAGGCCACACCATTGGGATTTATCGTACATTTGCTTTGCCCACAGCAATCAAACTTGTCTCCTTCCAAAGCCCTCCTGTTTGATTCCATTCTTGTAGATAGCTGTGGCTTATAAACAATCTACACATCTGCTTGAATTTCAGCTAATGCCACTGGTGATGTTCCCACTTTAGAAAGATATCTGTTGGTTTGGTACATTGCCAAACATTAGTACATGGTGGGGTTTTTCAACGTGTGTTTCTGTGTGTGTGTATGAAGAAGGATTTTAAAGAAACATCTCTGAAATGCTTCTGTCTCCATGGTGGTGCAGAGTCAGAAGATGATGGGCTAATCATGATCTCTAGAGGGTGGGAGGCGCTTTTCTTTTAGAACTGCCAAACTTCCTCCACTGCTTTTGAACATGAAGTGTTATAAGTGAAGGTATAGTCCTCAGGAGAAGCTGAAGTTAGCTTTAGAGACTTCTATCTCTTCTCTTCTCCCCCTGTCTTTGGAAGTCTCAGTATTATTTGCACACATCTGATAAAAAAATCTGCTTTATATCTGCCAGTTTTGACTATCCTATCATCCAGGAAATAAACTCACACCTGGGGTTTTTTTTGTGTGTAATGTACAACCAAAGGTTGGATCTTGCCTCCTTTTCCTTCATTAGTGCTTTGTTTGCAATGTAAGTTTTCTGGGGATTCTTATGAGCAAACAGAGGCAGCATCTTTGCAATGCTAACGCAGCCCATCCTTATTCCCCCAGTGTAGATGCCCCCCACTGTGGGAATGACCAGTCTGGTACCTCAATGGACTTGAGATGCCAGTAACAGGGACCTGCGATTTAGTTGAAATAACACAGCTCAATACGGTTTATGATTCAGATCCCTAGGTTATCAGGGGTTTTGTTAGCTTCCCAGTTACCCTGTGCTTCTTGCGAGATACAGCTGTTTTTGAGGGGGGAATACGCTCCCTGTCACATATTTTTTTTATTACCATAGCACTCTGACACACTTTGGATGAATGATTCCTCTTGGCACCTAGAAATTCAAGTTCATAAAAGTGCATCTGCCTGTGGGCTTCCATGCAGATTTCACTGGTTTATTTTTGGCTTGTAAATCCGTCAATTGTTTGGGACATCAACAGTCTGTGAAATCTCTTTTTCCTACACTGTGCAGATAAGTGACATTTGATGGCAGGGATACTTGCGAAAAAAGTTTTGTTGAATTGCTTGTGAGGATGCTGAAGGAAAAATCCATCTTTAATCCCTAGGGCACAGGCCAGGTAAAATTCCAGACTTGCAATACATTCTTTCCAGGAATTCAGGAAAAATTCATTGATGATTTCTGATGTGGGGGTGGAAATGGGTTTGCACCAGTATACATTGGTAGGAGAGAGACTCCAGCCAGCTGTCAAGTGTGGGTATTTTACAATATCATTTATTACTAGTTATTTTTGTTCCAACTGTTCATTTCAATTCCCACAAATGAGTTCTGAGAACTGAAAAGAAATGTCTGTCATTATTTAAAATGAGGAATAAAATCTAGCTTACATGGCGAGAAATCTGGGCTATGTTTTATCAACCAACCTCTTCTAAGATGGGTATAGTTGACTGGGTTTCCATGGAGGAAAGCAACTGTAAGGCTGATGTAATCCAGAGTTGAATGAAATCATTTGGCTTCTGTGTTTAAAGCTGCACGCTTGTTCTCAGTTAATTAACAATATAAAATTGACACACAAGACACACAAGAACATCCACAAGTCATCCCAAAGATAATAAGAGCTGATAGTGCTTAGTACCTTGGTAAATGAGGCCATATTATAATAAGTGACTAAATATGGCCACAAGATACAACTTTATTCAGCACTGCTGTATGCCCTTTACCCTTCACTGCTGCAAAGAAGTTAAAAAAAAGTCTGTGACCTCAAATTAGTCATATGCTTATAATATACCAGCTTTGTTACTTGAAAATACAGTAATGTGAGATACGATCACAATAAAAAAGCTGATTTCTTCCTGTTTATTTCCTTTGACTTATTTTAATGAATTCAGCAACATTTCAAGTTTTCCTTGAGTTCTACAGTTTGTACAACAGCTGAGCTCATTGTCTGTGCTTAAATAAAGACAGAATAATTGCACAGTATGGTGCAAGGGACAGAGCAATAAACAGGCACACTGACAGGGGCTGTTGCAACATCACTGGCGTGACATACTATGGCTTGAGTAAGGAGGTGTTTTAGTCAGCAAACCACCAGAGAAAACATGCAGTTCTGGATTTATAATGATGTGGGCAAGATGAACCATCTGTCTTTTCCATCTCTGATTTTGGTGATCTCCCCCACCCTCCCCCCACCAATTAAATTAGAAGTAACGTGCATGCACATGCATTATCACACAGTGTAACCCAGACTCCACTGAGGCGATGGTGTCCAGCTATACTGTCAGAGTTGCTGTTAGTAATAAACACTCTAGAAGTCAGCTTATATGCACAGAGCATTTTGAACTCAAACCCTGTTTGATTCTGATTTCCATTACTTGGCCCAGTTTCCATTCTGCTTTATAGAATGTCAGCCTACGTGAGGCTCTCAATCCTCTTTCAGGATAAATCCTCTCCAATATCCACTTTCTAGCTGTAAGATAATTCACAAAGCTAATAAAGGAATGATCATTCAGACTGAGCTTGTTGCTATGCTACCACATTACTAAGATAACACAACTCATTTTCATATATCTACTATATCTTATGCAAGGGAACTCATTTATGCTTTATTTGGATTGAATCAGGTTACCATTGACAGCTTAGTTTGGTTTAAACTTAGAATAAGACCTTTTTTTTTATTAACTTCATAGAGGATACTTTTTAGTTCCCATTCATCCTTGGTTACTGACCCAGTTCCTAACAACTGTTCATCTGGCTATGCAATTACAGCAGGATTGATTTCTCAGCTGATCAAAATCTAACACATTTTTAAAGGATCTTTGGTAGAATATGATTTAAGTTGATAAACAGAAAATGTATTCCCTTGACAAAGGTACAAATGTATGATCTTCAGTACTGGATGCTTAATTCTTTTACATAAATAATTCTTTTACCAAGTATATGTGTATTTGGTGTATGTCTATGTGTGCTTATCAATCTATCAATGCATTATAGAGCTGGATTCCATATTGGTTTTAGGAATAGAAGGTGGTAAAAGTTATATCAAAAGCAAGTCTCTAACTATTTTGCATTTTACAGATTTTGTATACTGTTGAAAATCTGTCTTTCTGCAGACATTATGTGTCTGCATAGAAAGAAAATGATTATTTTGTTTTATAAGGCATATATTTTGCATTCTTAGAGTGATGAGGAATTTTTCAATATATGAAAGGAGGTACGGGTATCAACTTGAGAATATACTCAGTTTGAAACAGGAACTCAGGAAAGAGGGAATGGAATGGAATAGAATAGAATAGAATAGAATAATTTCAGTTGGAAGGGACCTACAATGATCATCTAGTCCAACTGTCTGACCAATTTGGTGCTGACCAAAAGTTAAAGCATGCGTTAAGGACACTGTCCAAATACCTTTTAAACACTGACAGGCTTGGGTCATTGACCACCTCTCTAGGAAGCTTCTTCCAGTGTTTGGCCACCCTCTTAGTAAAGAAATGCTTCTTAATGTCCAGTCTGAACCTCCCCTGGTGCAGTTTTGAACCATTCCCAGTCATCCTGAAGCTGGATACCAGGGAGGAGAGATCAGCACCTCCCTCTCCACATCCCCTCCTGTGAGATCTTTCTTTCATGTAAAAATTCTGAAATTACAATGGTTTCAAATTTTAACATTGCTTAATACTTATCTCACAGTATTATGACAGGCCTCCAGTGTCCTCTGGAGCTCCCAAGCACCCAGTGTCCCTTGACAGCTTCTGCAATACAGTTATGTTCTGTGCCAGTACAATATGATTGAAAATTAGAGATGTAAGGGTATAGGAAAATTAACAGAGGATATTATAAAAATAGACAATCTAACAAACCATACAGCACTGCATGAATTATTCATTTCCATAGCTAATTACATTGACTCTTCCTGTTAGAATTTTACTGAAGTTGACACAAGAGGTAGAATTCAGTTTGCCGCTAAGACACCCAAATGTAGATGTCTTCATCTAAACTCACGTTGTAATCCAGAATTCAGCTGGACCCAACTCAGTTGTCTATTTACATGTTCTAGGCAGTCATCATCAAGGCTTAGTAGATAAATACAAGGCATACCTTGTAGGTCTTGTGCTTTTGAGTGACAGCTGGATGCGAGCAGAGTAAGTGACGTCTTTTGATGTGTTTGAGCCCCTTGTCTGTGGGCAACTCAATCCCCTGTCTATTTTACACTTGTTGAGTTTTGTAGGTTACACTGACTGAAATAGAAACTTAGATGTTTATAGCAAGATTTGGTTGCCCAGTTATAGATCTAGTGCATTTTTTGGTGCTGTGGTGTGTCCTACTTGCTCTCCAACTGCTGTTACAGTCTTCCTGTGGAGCCATGTATTACAACCTTTGCTCATGTCTTGGATACCCATGGGGTGCCAAGTCAGATGTGACTTTTTAGCTAGGTGTGTGTTTATGGAGTGGAATCCTGCCTAATAAAGCGCACACAGACACCTGAATGTAAATACCTTAATCTGGAGCCGAGTTGCACCCAGAATTAACAGCAACTAAACATCTGCAGTTTTTCTTTAGAAAAGTTTATATACAAGAGACTGAAGGGTGCCTGGGGTATTGTCTAGTCAAAACTTCTTCATCTGTTCATCCAAGTACTGGATGGTAGTTGTAGACTGTGGGAATTAGAATGATGGTTGCGAGAGGATGGCTGGTATTAATTAACCACAACATGACATCCTTTCACAGCTGGACCCCCCCGGCCCATCCTTCTGTGGATGATCACAGACTGTGAAAGATAGACTGCAAAGATCAGGAAACACAGTAGGTAGCCATGAGGACAGTTTCTTTGTAGTTGTAAGGATCTTTCTGGCTCGGGAGATGGGAATCTGCTGCTGTCTCATCGAGTGAGCCAGAAGTGAAGGGAGTTGGATAGCTCACATCTATCATGTCTGAGCCAGCTGGTGATTGCCTCTTGCTGGGAGAGCATAGCCTGCTCTCAGAGGGACTCCAGCCAAGGTCAGTGAGAGACTGGAGCTACTGTGTGAAGCAAGACAGTTTTTAAAGAAAAGAACAGTGGAGTTATTTAAGGTTGTGTGGTCATGCTATATTGATGTCAGCAGTTTTCTAAACATTCACGGTAAAATCAAGGTGACTATAGCCATGGTATAAATTAGCCAGGTTTTGAGGCTGGCAGTATATGGGTATAATGTCTGTCAGTCTGCTGGCATTCTACAGTTGAATAATATTTCCAATCTTAAGATAGCGCAGTTGTTAAGAAAAGGCAGAGGGTAAGAAAGGTAATGGTCTGTCTAGACTCGTAAGAGGAGACGCAGCATTTTTTTAACTTTGTCCAGGGCTTCAGAAGTCTTTTCTTTTTAATATTAGGGCTGCAAGTTTTTTCTTTGAATGAATATGGATGTTTCCTGTTTGGAAAAATATGAATCCCTGTGTTATTTCTGTTTAGACAGTCTGTGAGCACAGAAACTCTTAATTCTTTATAATTTGATTCCCACTGCATGCTACATGGCATGTCCAGTAATCAGTGGCTCCTGAAGCAACTTAAAGTGTCCTTTGTTTTTCAGGAAATGTTTAGAAGACATTAAATTGCTTTATGCTAAATGGCAGACTGTTTCCTTAACTCATATTTTATACTGTCAGTCATTATAATTCAGTATTTGCCATCTTCTTTGACAAATCCTTCCTAGGTTTGTCTCTGCAATTAACCTATATCAATATTACTCCCTTTTGTCAGTCTTTTGGACTGACGATTCTTGACTTACTAAAACAGATGTACTTCATTGCATCAAACTGCTTCTTCAAATTAGAAATTAATTTCCTCAGCCAGAATAATTCAGAAATAGCTTTTTGGGTTACAACCCTCTTATCCAGTAGCAGCCTTACTTGTGGTACAGACCCCTCAACCAGAGCACAGGTTGTGTCCTTGCTAGTCCTTTGCACATGAAATTATGCTGAAATGTACACTGAAATGCGTTGGTGCACAAAGGAAACATATTGGGTTTGTCCACTTCACTGACTCATCCAGTATCTATGTTCCTATGCGCAATCCCAAAGAAAGACTTACATTTTTAGTTCTGCATGTAACTTCTGATTCACGCTGAAATCTGCTGATGATTCTGCAGCCAGGCTGTGGCTGGTCCTGCATGAATGCGTAACATGGAAGCTAAAATGGCACTTTTTCTGCCCTTCTGATTCTGTCTAGAACTAGTTTCAGTTGCAAAATTTGCTCAGTCTGTGTTTGCCAGTTCACCTAAATGAACAAGGAAGACAGAGTGATCAGCAGGACCTCTCTGCGGCAGTCGGAAAGAGATTGCCAACAAGAAGGAACAAATACCACCTACTGAGAATATATATTGGAACCCATCCTTGGGGTTTTGTTCTACTGGTGCCCCAGGAAGATTGGCCAAATCATCGTCATTAATTTGAAAAGTCCAATTATACTGAGGGAAGCATCGCTCTCTAAGCTGTGCTCCTGTTCAACAGAATTCTGAGGTTCCTGGGTGAAATTTCATTTCTGCTAGTCAAGATAGATATTGTGAGGCAGTGTTTCTGAAAGTACCATGTCTATAAAAGACACTTGGTATTTTTCCTGAGGATATTCTCAATATAGAGAACAGTTCTTTCTTGTGGGAGTTTTTTTGGTCTTTTTTTTTTTAGGGAAAACACTAAAGGTTCTGAGACATCTTCAAGACTGAACTAGAAAACTGAAAACAGAAATTATTTAAGAAATGGTAATCAACTTACTTTCTTGAAATCAGTCCCCACTACAATTTATGTAATCAGATGTGCAAAAATTAACATCCACATAAGATAACAAAAAACTTTGAAAATCTTGTTGTTTCTCTTGAGAACCAAGAGCTCTGTCAAGAAGCTTAGCAATAAAATAGGAGGCTGCTCTACCTAAAAGGTTTGTAGGAGTTCTTGTAGGAGTGTTTTTTCTTTCTGACAAGTTTCCAAATCATCTTAAAAAGATTGTATCTGTTCCCTACTGTCGTTATATGCTGCAATCTTTTCACATCATCTTAAGTATATTCTTAGGAGAAATGCTGCAAGGAATCGTATCTATTTTATATTTAAAAAATGAAAGGTATTCCAGGGAAATGCCTGCAGTCAGCTAACTTGATTAGCCTGTAACTCACACTGCTCTAAATCAAAAGGCACTGTTGTCTTATGTAGGTGTTTTATAAAATTGTCACAAGAAGGCAATGAGAATTAAGTATCCTAATGTTTTATCACTTAATATTTTTACCTCATCTTTTACTTTGGGAATAAGCAATTTGTGAAAATGCCATTGTACTTATTTGCATTTTATTCCTTCATTTTATTTACCTGTTTCAGTGTGTTTCCCTTCCAATATATTAATAAAAGAAACAAACATTTGATTTAAATGGGGAACAGAATTTCATTGTGAATACTTATTTTCTAATGCAAAATAACATTAAAGTGCTGGACTGGTTAATCATGCAATAAAAGATGAATTTATACGATCCCAAATATCTGTCTTGGCAGATATTGGAACTAATTTGTAAATACTTCCTAAGTTAATGTCCAAGTCACATGGAAATGGAGATTTGGACTGGACTGACAAAGATAAGCAGCTCTGAGTCACACAGACCAATCACCAGGGAAAATATATTGTCAGCAACAGTAATTACAGCAGGTAATTGTGTCATTTACCCTGTTACAGACCACTAAATGTGATGAGTTTGGAACACACCAGCTGTCATACAGTGTTAACTTTCATGTTCAGGATTTGAAAAACTGTGGTAGAATCTTTTAATGATGGTGCATTTAAAAAATGAAGATAAAGGTTTCACACTGTTCAAAGTGGGCGTAAATGGACAGGTTTTTTTAAGATAAGAGGATTGATTTCTGGAAAAGTAGGGGTGCATCAAGAGTAATTTGTTTTAATTATTTTTCTGTGTTTTTAATAATATGAAGTGTGCACTTGCTTGGTAAGAAGAATTGATTACCTTCTTCCTAGTTCTTTGGAAAGTGGAAATGGATGTAGAATTCAACTTAACTACTGTCTGCATCATTTTAATGTTTGTGAGGTAAATAGAGAATGTGATTGGTGGTTGCCTGAATGTCTATTCCAGTCTGCTTTGAATACCCTGTGTTTGTTCATTTAATATACCTTCCATGGAGTAGTTTGAAGTCCTCCAAAGTTGTTCACAGCATCTCAACTTAAATCCTAATTTTTCCAAAGTGAAGACATGTAAAGGAAGTAGGATTACAAAGGTGAAATCATCCACAGTAGTATCAGGAAAATGGAATATCTAGCCAGGGTTTGCTTTTTTTCTTAACTCTGTGGTTTGATTCTGAATTGATATTTTGAGTATTTGAGACCTAACAATACTGAAGATTTAATGTCACCCTTGGTTCTGCTTATTAGAGGAATTCAAGGAGTTCTTAAATAGGACAGAAAATTTGATGGCAGAATTTATCAAGATATGTAAATTTTGCCATCATGTGCTTATGCGAAGATTCATTTATCAATATAGAACACATACAACTATCCATATATGTAAGTACAGAAATAATTACTTGTAAGCTTGATTGGCACTAGCAGTTGCACTGTGGCAACAAAGCATAGTGTGGGCTAGAAAGTCATCCCGTGAAACAAGTAAGTTAGGCAATGTCAAGTTTCATACCGTTGCAGGGGCGGGAGAAGCAGGATGAAAGCTAGTGTCATTGCATCTCCATTACTATTCTGTGCTGGTTTTTGTTAGAAGCAGAGCAGTTGGCTCTGCAGGGTATCTCCTGGCATCAAGGACTATGTCTGAAACAGAAGCACTTCCTGGCTTCCACGGCTGGGTATGTGTGCTAGCTCTTCCCTGAGGCTGTGCTGTGGTGATAACTGGCTGTACCATTCTCCCCAAGTGCTTTTGTTTCTAGGGAAGGCAGCTTAGGTGCAGTGTTTGTGAAGGATGCATTTGCCGTGCTGGTTTGGTGCACCTCTGTAAACTATGAGCCCTAGGGAAAACCAGGTGCGTCACTAGAGACGGTATCAAGGCTAACCTGAGGGCAAAGCATCACTATTGTTCTGCTTTACCATCACTGAAGCATATTTTTGTCCCCATCTTCAAGTAGAAAACTCTTTTCAAAATTAGGTGAGCAACACCAAAGGCAAGCCTCCTACCCATTGAGCTCAAGCACCACAGTTGTCTTATCAAAAATAGTACTGTCCTAATTGATATCCAGTGAGTCATCTGAGTGCCTGTGTCACAGGACTGCCAGGGAAATAAGATGAACCATTTCATGCATAAAGAAATCTCCCTACTGCAGAAGAGGACAGAAAACTCTTTTTTTTTCTGATAGTTATGGTTAGGTAAGTTGCTCCAGATTCCTTTGGACAAGAGCAGGATCAAAGCAACAGCAACATTTTATCTACCATTGTGGTGCCTTTTTTTCTTCACTTACAAGCACTGTCCTTGATACTGGTGGTGGTGCTGTATGTCCTAACTGTGATTTTCCCAGGAGTCCATGGGATGAGCTGGCAAACTCTGGTCACAATGCTATCCCGAAAAGGATAGAAAAGGAGCACCAGGTGTCTTCAGAGAGCTTTGACTACGTCTATAGTTTGTCAAACCGACTTTGGACAGGACTCAGTTATTGAGACATCTTTCTCCTGTATTGTTGTATATCCATCCTTTTCTTATCTCCATGCTGAAAAACAGCACTGCTCAGAGGTGGTTTTTGTGGAGCCCCCTGGTTATGTAGATCATCTGTAAGTTGTTAGTAGTGAAACACAAGAACAGACAGCAAGTTAGGAGCCTCAGCAGCAACTGGAGAGCCACCTTCCTGCTTTCTTTGTAAAACAGAAATATGCGTAGGATGGAGGCCAAATATCCATTACATGTATCTGTTGCTGGTGCGAGACTTGTATAACATGGAGCCTTTTAGTAAGGAAACAGTAAATTAAAAGGGTTGGCATTAGGAGAAGAAGGAAAATAAACATTTTTCAGTTGGCTGAGGAAATTGGAGTAGAATATTTACAGCTCTGGTCTGGCTGTTCTACTAGCAATAAAGTAGGGAGCACTACTATAGATGCAGAATTTGCTATCATTGTCATTTTTGACAACATAATAGAAGATTTTGAAAGCATCAGTTTATCATAAGTGCCTGGGAGGTTTCATGTACAATAAAAGTTGGAATTTTAAAAGATTTACCTGGGAACAAACAGTGCATCTCCGTAAATAAAAAAAAAAATAAAAAAAAAGAATTTATGGAGAAAGTAAATTATGAAATACCTTTCAAAAGACAGAAATCTTATTTTGAAATGTCAGTGGTAAAAGAGACAAGATATTAAGAGATCAGTTTGAATTAAGACAAGAAAGAAGTGGATGACAAGGTCACAGACCTTATCTCTAGACTGAAATCTCTTAAGGTGGGATTTTCAAAATCATTTTGTATTTGCATTACAGTCCTACCATTGAAATCAGTGGGAGTTACAGATTTTCCTTTAGGGGAAACAGTTAGGCCTAAGCTAAGTGCTTTAGAAAATCCTTTCCTTAAACTTTTCTGTTCAAGAAGGAATATAGAAAATGGCAGACATGAAGGGAAGTGGAAATAAATTAAAGCTTATCTAACCTTAGCTGTCATACTAAATATTCTTCAATGCATTTCCTCTGCCTAACTGGTTGAAAAGTGTAAAAATTCACAAGATGTTACATGAAGTAGCACTGATTAATATTACAATAGAAGCCTTGACGAGAGATTGTGAGTATTTTGCAAAAATATGTCTTGTTCCCTGAAATCAGAAATCACAATTATGATATACATTTTGAAGATGGTGAAATTTAGGTGCGTTTAAGAACATTTGAATTATTTGTTCAAGAGCTGTGGAGGAAGATGGAGTGAGTAATGGTAGGACTGCCTTGAAATATGTATTTTACCCATCAGCTTCTCTGAGACCAAGAATATCTTTGTCTCCCTGAGTTCCAGGAGATCTTGGCATAGACTTCTTGGTGTGCACATAGCACAGGAAGGGTGGACTGGTCAACATCCAACTCATGCATTAGGATTTTCAAGCAGAGTCCTGGGGGAGAATATACCCTCCATAGAGCCATAAAATCCATTATTAGAGCTACAGCATTTGGGATTACTAGTGAACAGTTCAAAGGGATTTACAGCTAAGAGTTACATATTCCTTCAATCTAGGAGGAAAACCCAGAACAGGAATAAGGAAAAGAGATTTTGTATGAAGAAAAAAGTCTTAAAGTAAGAGAGTAGGAAAAAAAGTGTAAGCCTCTTGCAGGGTTTGGTGTGTGAAAGTTTTCTTTAGATGAAATTCAGTTGTGAAACAAAACAGAAAATTGAAAATCTTCTTAGAATATATTTTTAAAAACCTAGTGTTTACAAGAATTAGAATGTCCCATACTTTTGGAAGCTATATTTGCCTATAAATATGCAGTATTTCTCTAGGGTTCTTTTGGTCTGAGAATCTATGTTGTGTTCTCCACACTGGTAAAGAGCAGGGCACACATAAAAGTTTTAGTTCTTCTAGAGAGAAAAGAACTTCATGATTTTAAGAGGGAGGTATATTAGGGATGGTTTTGATCATCACATTCAGTGTCAGGGTTTCACCTTTTGTGAAACAAATTATGCCGGTTCCAAAAGTCCAGCTCGGTCTATGCCTGTCTCCAGTCTCCTCAGAGCCACAGCCACCTTGGAGCTTTCTCCAGAGCCCTTCTAGCCTTGCAGGCAGATTACAAGGAGAATGGGTGTGTGTTCTTGGTAATGCCAGATCTTGGGTAAGTGTTTTTTTAGTTGCTTTTAATACTTTGTCAACTGTTGCCATTAATACAGACTGCCTGTTACATCTTCCTAGTAGCATAACTATGATACCGTCCTGCAGCTTTCCCATAACCGATATGAAAAGGAACACTAGATTTTGGCCGTGTCCCCAAGTAGATTTTCTTCCTAAGATTTCGCTATAGTATTCTTTTTTTTTCCTTTTTTATCATATTAAAACCGAATATATGGTAAGTAAATAAGCTAATATATAAAAAAGAGAGGTAGACATCTGGATGAGGCGATGACAGCTGTTCTCCCTGAAGAACAACAATGGACTACGTAATGGACAGAAGCAGCGTTTCAGAAAGCAGGATGGTCTCTAAACAGACCTTAAAAATAAAATATTCACATACCAGAGCTATTTTTATTATCAACATAATTAAGAGGAAAAAAAGCAGGAAAATTCTGGACATAGATCTATAGAAATTATTGTTTACGGCTGCACTGAAAAAAGAATGAGGACAAAGAGCAGCATGGATATATGGAAGTGGATGAAGGTGAAAATCAATCAAGCAACAGGATTAGCAGTGAATAGACTATTAGAATAGACTTTTCATATTCCCTGTTTTGAACTGGGGACAGCTGCTGGTGGTCATTAATGAATGATTAATGACTTCAGCGTTAACTAAGGGTAAACTGTGATGGTAACTCTGTGAGTAATTTAAAGTATGGGTTCCATTTTGCATTTGAATTAAGGAATATGTATAGCAAAATGAATTTGGGCATGTTTGAATTGGGTAGTATAAATCCAAAAAGTTAATATAAATATATGGAAAACATAGCATAATCATCAATAAATTTGCAGCATTTGCTCTTTGAAAATAGTGTGCATGTACCGAGACTTTAAGTAACCCTGCCAATTAGAGTTTAAGCTAGTTAATATGAAGTCTTAAAGAAATTAACCATCTGTCATTTCCCAATGGACTTAATGGAATAAGTCTTAGAAACTACCCACATAATTACTACTAATTTTTGTCTTGTACATGAAATATATGAGGGGGAAAAAAAAAGCTCGTAATTAAGATAAACTGTAAGTGGGCATTTGAGTGTGTCGGCGATTGATATTTCAAGTAACTCTTATCTGTTTTGTTGTCACTGCCACAGCAGATGGCCAGCTGGTCACCATGACCCTATAGATCAATACCAAATCAATGGGAAGGAGACAGGAGGCCAAAAGTAATTTCAGTTGAAGAATGCAGAGACATTGAAAGGAGAAGATGCATAACATATTCTCTTTATTTAAATTATTTCAATTTAATCCTGGTCCGCAAGTTCCTCACTCAGAAATTATTAACTGTTGCGTTCTGTTACAAGATTACAGTAGGAGGGGTGTATTTTATATATATTCTTGGGAAATTTTATGCATTTTTTTGCTTAAGCCTAATCTCAGCTCTTACTTTCCGATATTGGTAATAGATGGTTCTGGAAAGCTGCCAGTATGAAATCCTTTACCCACAAGTAAGTGGTGCAAATGAGTCGTCATTCCTTTTTGCTGGTGGATTGGATTCTGTTTGTTGTTTGTTTTTTTTCCTTAGGCATTTGTGGAATTTGGATGCATAAGGCAGTTATTGGGAAGGCTTGCAGTATGCAAGTAGGAAATGCTATACAGGCTTTTGTTTATTTCTAATTATGAAAGGCATTGTAAGAAAGATGGGGGCTGACGTGGTGTAGTGCTAGGGCAGTGGAGGCAGGTGACACACCTTGTGGACAGCATGATAAATGTTGCTACATTCTGCAAGAGTCTCTGCAGAGATAATCAGCTTTGCACGACAGATCCCCAGCTGTCATGGCATTGCCACACCTCACAGGATCTAGTGGGTCCTGAGCAGTTTCTGCCAGCAAGCTCTCTCCCTAGGATGTGCTACTTCACCCTAGATAGTCTTCTGAAGTAATAACATCTTTTTAAAGCAAGCCATATGGAATATTTTGGAGTAGTATCTCAAAATGAACGAGAGTAAAACGAAGTACATCACCCTTACTTATACCCTTATGTATGTGCATATATATATGTAGTTATATTTTTTTTGTGTTGGTGTGTATATAATCTATTTGCCGCACACCCAAATGTGCATAAGTGAATTAATTGCATCGTCACATAATTTTTTGCTTCTCTAAGTCATCTGTATCATAAGAACTGTTTAATGGAACATTCATACACACTTAGTGTTGCCTTTGTAATTACCATGGAGTGATAGCAAATTCTGGAGTTCAACATTTTTTATCTATCTAGAAAGACCTAATTCCAGAGATAGTTTAGTCAATAAATATACTGTATTTAAAACTTTGGTTGATTCCCAGAACAGAGATTTTATGACTTTTAACACTGTTGAGCATAGAGTCCTGAACAGTGCCAAATGATATTTAGATATGTTAGATAATAAAGCCTTAGAAGTGATAATCGAAACCAGTGCATTTGGTCTTTATAGATGATCTTTATGCAAACTTAGGTTTGTTAATAATGAAATTCTCTCTGCAAAAGTAATTTTTATTCCTTTGCCTCTGTAATACTATTGTACCTGGCCTGTCCTCATCTTCCTGATGGTGTGCAGTATAAGTAATGGAGTATAAGTATAGAACATTCATTAAATATGTGTCAAAGATGCTTGAAATAAATGGCCTCTGTGTTGCTTCTTGCAGCACCAGAAATATATTTGGGCAGTACTGACATTTCTAAATAATGTAAATAATGTTTCTGTGCTGGGTTTTGAACTTAAAAACCGTATTAATGATTCTGTTTAAATGATTCCTTTATAAATTGCTTTTTTGCTTCTTTGTAATGCACAGTCCTATTTGCATCTGCAGTTCCTAGTTTGATATTTCAGATTGCTGAACTCAGTCTGTGCAATGTCCTCCTTATTTAAAGTGTCTTTCCAAGTGTTTGATTAAAAAAAGAAACCAAAACGATAAGCATGAATTAACAAAGAATTATCAACAGACCACCACCCTTTTTATTACAAATAAGTATTTCTATCTTTAATAAAGCTGGACAGCCTGCCTTGTTGTTAATAGAGAATTCTGGGAGAAGCTGTTTGTGACGGTCTCTTGAATTGGCGTGGATAATGTGCCATGTGCTGGAAGAGTGAACACAGTAAGATGCCTTATGTGCAGAATCTTTTCTGCTGTAGTTTAACCATTTGTCCTTAAAAAAAACAGTCCTGAAGTGTAGGCTGACTGTTCTTTAGGTGCCATTGTAAGAAGGAATATGAAAAACTACTATGTTTAAATAGTTTTAAGTGTGTTATTGAAGCTAAGCTGAGATGATACAGAGCAAGAAGCCTAGATGTATTGTAAAATATCTTGATTATTTTTTCTTGGTGTTTTTTTCCCATTCCTATCATTTTAAAATATTACAAAACTTCCCCTTACTCTGAGATATTATCCTCCTAAAAGGTGACATGTAAACTGCAATCGAAGAATCAAGACCCATGAATTTTTCATGAGTCACTAATATTTGATTTCAATAAAAATAGACATGAAGTTTGAGCAGATAACCACAGACGTAGAAATGCTGGGGTTTTTGATACAGTTTTGCTTATGTGGTGGACCCTCTTTCTGAAGTAAGCATCCTCCATGAACTTTCTTACAGGAGAATAAGAAACACTGAAGTTTCTTATGTAGGGTAGGAAACCAGGCATATTATCTTTGAATCCAGGCCCCACTACTTAGCTGACAGAAAGTTAATTTTATTGATACTGTATGCTTTAAGAAAAATCCATCTTAAAAGCCTCAGTAGTTTTTCTTAGCTTAGGAAAGCATACTCAAGTGTGACAGTGATGACATCTTTTTATACGAAGGACATGCATCTGTGTGAATGATTTTCAAGGCCCCGGTACTGCCGGTGTTATAAATATGGTTAATACCATGTTGTAGTGGAACACCAATGGTGAGTTTGCTCACTGTAGAGGCCAGAGCACTTGCCCTGCCCGTGGGGACCTTGGTGGACTTTCAGAGCTGTTCCAGCCATGCGCTTAGACCCGTTCCTCTTAATGTGACAGTCTGTGATCACCTGCTTTCCTCTAATATACTCTTATTCCTAGCAAAGAGCTGCCGTGCGTGCCAGGGATGCTTTTGCATTCCTAAGGCACGGGGTGGATGGCTACACTTCCTCATTGAGGATGATAGTTAATTTGTCAAATTTGGTGATTTGAGCTGAATTTATGAGTGTGATGTATTGTTGTATAGACCCTGCCTCCTGAGATACCAAGATAATGGCTTTGCAGGATATTTTGGCCTGCTGTGTGCATAATGTCTCTCATATTTCCACAGTTATTTTCCTGTTGTATGTTATATAGAACCTTTAAAAATGAGAAAATAATAGATATTTAATATTTAAGTAGCATAACATATTTAAATAATATCATAATATTAACACAAACTAAGAAGGGCAGGATATTATTACAGTAGAGATAACAATTTTTACCTAATTTGCATGATCATTACTTTATTTATCTTTTGCTTTATGGACTGATTTAGCATAAACACTGTTTCAGCCAGCATGAGAGATTTCACTGCGTTAGGAGGTGGGAGTCAAATATTGTAGCTGGATTTTAGAAGGGCTGGATCATTTGGTGAACAATAACAATTTTAGTTATTCATGCTGAGAGCAAAGTAATTAAATCTCCTGCTTCAGGGCAGAGGCCTGCAGCCCGTGCTGTGCAGCATCTAGTGAGGGACTCAGCTCAGTAAGAGCTGGTGCCTCAGTGCTGGGGGTCGAGGAGAGCATTGCTGGGGATATAGGGGATGCATAAGTCCTTGTTTAGAAGAGAGGGATTAGATTAATGTTATTAAAAACCAAACAAACATTCAACAACAAAAAAAACACCAAAAAAAATTATCTAAACCTATGTATTGTTTAAAATTGATCAGTTACATTGTGGTGAATTTTGTTCCCCTTTTAAACAACAGCCATTACTAGAGGACAGTTTACATCTGATGGATTAGAGATGTGCCATTCTGCCAGTTTTATACTCCTAGAGTTTATGGCCAGTATTGAAATAGCAAGTTGAACATTTCCATGGTGATTTGCAAATGTTAAGAAATAAATTTTCCTGACAACTCTGGGGGGTATGTTCAGACTTCAGGTCTTTATTTATAAAGGAGAAGATTCAGAGCAGTGTGATGAACCCAAAACTGAGAAGAAAGAGCATCCAATTCCAGATTTAAGACTTGTGTCAGGTAGCCAGAACTGGCATAAGTTGCACTAACAAAATTTTCTAAAACCTGGGCAGAGTGATTGCTATGAAAACCTCATATGTACGTTAGTCCATGTGTGCTGATTGAAATTGGGTGCCTTTAGGTTCCCCAAATAGTCAGTTTTCCTCAAATTAAAATTTCAGGGGTCTGGAATTATTAATAGATAGGGGAACAGTGGTAATTTAAAGAAAATGCAAGGAATATTTCCAGGAGACGAAAGCATTTCATTTTTATGCCTACAGACTAAGATACTGCATTTTGAAAATACTAAAGCATTTCATGTGGCATTTTGCAATGACACTTTATAGCATCTTATTTTGAAATTGCATTTTCCATTTCTTAAAAATCCCAGACTAAAACACTAAAATGTTCAGTACTCTGAATACTTACATGGTACCTTTTTGTTTCAGATCAAACAGTGCATTGCAAGTTAACACAAAATCATGTTGTCCGTATTGTTTCATTTATTCCCAAAAGATGTATTTCCCAGTACGTCTAAGTCTAGTCACCAGACTGAGAAGTCTCATCCATCGCACTCCGGTGTTAGGACACACCATGCTGAAAGTCCCTTGAACAGCAGGCAGACCTTTTTTTTTTTCAGGTTACTTCATATAAATAAAATGCCACATAGGCACCGAAGGGAAGGAAAACACAGGCTACATTTTGAAGTCCTGCCTTCTGCTAACCGTATCTTTTGCAGTTTGGAGCGTGTGTCTCGCACCATTAGTCAGTTTTCTGAAGGAAACCCTGTGAATCCTGCATAAGATAAACCTGCATGAATAAATTATACAGTAGAAGTAGCATATGGATTTTCAGTATGTTAGCCAGCTCCTTGGCAAATGTTTACAAGAGCACTGTAGCCCACATGGAAAGTATAATGATGGTGGCTCCCTGTTAATGAAGCTGGAGTTATGCTGCAGCACAGTTATCACACACCAGCATGTGCTAAAAATACATAGCCTGTCTATCCTATGGCTATATGTTCACATAGTCCTGTTGTCGTTAACTGCTAGTGTGTTTATCTGTTTTTAACATGGAAACCTGTACAAAGCTTTTATTTTGTTGGGTTTTAAAAACTCAGGACTGTCTCCTTCTTGTTTCCCTTTTCAGAGCATGACGAATGTGTAACAAACCAACACAACTGTGATGAAAATGCACTCTGTTTCAACACTGTGGGTGGGCACAACTGCGTCTGCAAGCCAGGATACACAGGAAATGGCACCATCTGCAAAGGTAAGCCACTCAAAACCCCAGGGTTACACAGAGTGGCAGGGGTTGGAAGGGACCTTTGGAGAGCATCTAGTCCAACCCCCCTGCCAGAGCAGGTTCACCTAGAACCGGTTGCACAGGAACATGTCCAGGCAGGTTTTGAATGTCTCCAGAGAAGGAGACTCCACCACCTCTCTGGGCAGCCTGTTCCAGTGCTCTGCCACCCTCAAAGTAAAGAAGTTTTTTCTCATGTTGAGCTGCTGTGTTCCAGTTTGTGCCTGTTTCCCCTTGTCCTGTCACCAGGCACCACTGAGAAGAGTCTGGCCTCATCTTCTTGACACCTGTCCTTTAGATATTTATAAGCATTGATAAGATTTCTCAGTCTTCTCCAGGCTAAACAGAGACAGGGTCTCAGCCTTTCCTCATAAGAGAGGTGTTCCAGTCCCTTGATCATCTCTGTAGCCCTCCGCTGAACTCTCTCAAGTCCTTCTTGAACTGGGTGGTCCAGAATTGGATACAGTACTCCAGATGTGGTCTGCCTAGGGCAGAGTAGAGAGAGGGAGGATGACCTCCCTCCACCTGCTGGTCACAATCCTTTTAATGCACCCCAGGAGACCACTTGCTCACAGTCAACTTGTCCACCAGGACTCCCAAAATGCTAGGACAGGCATTCAGGTCCTGCACCTATAAGAAGGTTTTCATAGACAGATATACACTAACTTTGCATTTTGCCAAGTTCACATTAATTTGAGGATGATGCATATGTAAGTTAGTGTGCTCTAAAATTCGAAGTAATTATGTTTCGTGTCTGTCTCAAGTTAACAGTTTCTGTACATGCTACACCATTCAAGGAAGCCCACAGTTACCGACAAAGTTAGAGCTGTGGAAACTTTGTCAGATCTATGTTGTCCACATTCAATCACTTGCCGTTTTCCTTGGATGAACTGAAAGTTGCTTGGTATGCTATGTCTTTTCATTGTAAATGAGAACAGCAGCAGGCGGGCATGCACAACACCTTTGCCACACACAAGGCGGCTCCTTGTTTTCTAACATTTTTGTTCACTGGTAAACTTCAGAAGTTATAATACAGGTCTTAGAAAGATTCTTTCCCAGAGATACAATGCTGCCTTCATTTCCATTGGATTTCACATCAGAGGACATGATACTTGGTACTTGGGCCCAAACCCTTGGAAGTCCTCAGTCTCCGAGCATAAGATTTAGAGGATGATTGAAAAGAAAAGCAGTGTAGCTGTAGGGGAGCTGGCTCAGGTGAGAGAAGTGGTCTCACTGCAGCAGTAGCATACCCAGCATTCCTTGAAACTGCGCCTCAGTCCTCTTGACCCAGAATTTCTTTAATTTCTAAGCCTGATCTTAGCAGTAGTTATTCCTGAGTCGTGGTATAATTTTTCTAAATATTCCTAACGTAAGCAAACTCTTTGTAAAGCAAGTCAACCTAATCAGCTTCTAGTCAAATATATTGGTAGAGGGAGAGATGTCAGTAAAAAAGAAGCCCTTTTATGCTGTGTTCTCTCCTCTGGGGAATGGGAAAAAAGTCTTAGCCAGAGGAAGTTCAAACCCAGAGCTGCTCCTCTCAGAAGAGAGCTCTGTCTGTGTAACTCACTACTTTGCTGTGCTTGGCAGCATTCTCTAGTCCTTCTGCAGGAGGTGTGTCAGCTTACAGAAAGGTAATTGGTATTTCTTTGGGATAAAGAGAAAGTCCATAACCCTAGAGCACAGCGTTCAGCTCTTCTGTTGCCTGGGTAAGAGCTCTGACTGCAGGTCTGACATTTCAGAGGGCAGCTGGCCCCACTGTTAAAGAAAAGTGCATCCTTCCTTCCTTCCCTTTTCAAGACTGAAAATACAGGAGAAGTCTCTGAGCCTGCATATCCCAATTTGAGAAATGTACTTCTCTGCAGCCCTGGCTTGGGTGCCAGCATCTTCAGAGAGACCTGGATGTGCCTCTTGTCCCTGTGGCTGTGGCAGCTTTTCACACACTGTGCTGCCATCCGTGCTCCTGTGCACCATGTGCACCTGGTGTTCCACACCAGGAGGCTTCAATGTCTCACTCAGTGCTGGGGTCTCATGCCAGAGGGCTGGTGCCTGGAATTGGAGAGCTGAAAAGCTCAAATCAATAACAGTCGTGGTCTCTCTCGGATGAGCCTTAAGACCTCATCAGTGGTGCTGTCACACAGAGTAGCTGCAAACCAAAGCTTGGCGTCTCTGGTGGCTGGTTACAAGCACAGGGCTAGACCAGTGCCCTGGAGCAACGCTTTACATCGGTGATAACCTCCATTTGCCTAGTTTTGCTTACAGTTTTCTCTGTAGTTTCCTGTGACCAGAGCATTGCTCATTCCATGTTGAGGATACAATCAGAGCAATTAACAGCTGCTGTGTTTTCTATCAGAGCTGGTTGCATTTCTGTAACCTTGTCCTCAGAAGGGACTCTTTAATGCACACACATGTTCACAACTGTATCTGAAGCATGCTGCAGAGCTTCCTAGATTGCAGTGTGCCAAATTAAAAATCCAGGGATCAATTTCAAACTGTAAGTGCTAAAAGGTTTTAAGTTCTTCAGAATCCCTCGAGACAAAATTACTATTTTTATTGTTTCAATCTAATTGCTTAATCAAGAAAGAATGTAGCCAGCTGATTTAGTGCTCAGTTGTGCCTTTATCTGGGCAGCAGAGAAGACCAGCACTGCCCCAGGAAGAGTCTGTTCCCGGGGAAGATGCTGCCTTTCACTGCTTCCCAGTGCGTGCGAAGGAGCACATATGTGAGCCGTTGTCTTCAGATGATTTACTCTAATCTCCTTCTGTAGCTTGTCAGCCCATCTGGCCAGTGAGGCAGGGGGGCCATGCACCATCTCTTCGTGACCTCTCTCCTTAGGAGAAGGCAGCCTCTGTACTCCCTGCCTCAGGGACTGCATTTCATGCAAGCCTGCCAGCGGCTTGTGGCCACCTGGGTGGCTGCTGACTGTGGTTCTGTTACAAATATATTGTGATTTTTGCATTTTGCAGCCTTTTGCAAAGACGGGTGTAGGAATGGAGGAGCCTGTATTGCTTCCAATGTGTGTGCCTGCCCGCAAGGCTTCACGGGACCCAGCTGTGAGACTGGTAAGATTATAATTGAATTTACGATGAAGGTAATCCAAGGAGGATGTTTGAGGTAATCCAAGAATAAAGGATTATTTAAGTGTGTGCCTGGTAGGAGGAAATTGCTACTAAAAAGTTAGTCGCTTCTCTTATATGCCTCCCAAGAGACTATATTGCAGTAATTCTAATTAGAAGCACATGGACTGCAAAAATGAGAACATGAATTAAGACATCTTGGGTTTTGATGTTCCATAATTAATAAGGTTATTATAGACTTGCTTTTCACCTCAAATGGCCTTTGATATTTCCTATAAATGGCAGATAATCTGACATCTAGTAATAAATAAATTCCATTAATTGATTACTTCTGTGCTGTAAATGTGGGACTGGTTCAGTAGCCCATCTTTCCTTGCAACCTTATTTGAAGACTTCTGATTATCTCAGTGTTAAGGCAGGTTTCAGTGTTCCTACTGCTGCTACTTCCTTTTGCGGGCATTCTTTTCTCTTCTTGCTGCCCCTGAGGATGGCAGTACCACAAGGCTCAGTTTTAGAACTTCATTTTTTAGTCTTGGATCTAGTCAAATTTTATTGCCCAGCTGAGTATGTAGAATGTTAATATGTAGCATCTCAAGTGCCTGTAAATAATTTCTCAAAGTTCATATGAATATTTTCAGCACCTTTATTTATTGCTGCGGAATTTTTAAATGCATTCTAACAGTACATGCCTCCAGGAGCTAAACGGAGAAAGCTTGCTTAGATTAATTGGCTTCAGTATGCTTAATAAAAGGGCAGTCTGCCACCTATGATTGACTATTGTTGCTGTTCTATATTGCCTCCAATAAATCTTCCAAACTGAGGAAAGGAGGTCATTTGAGCAAGTATTGCTTTTGTCTGACTTGTAAACATGTCCAGTTTAATGAAAAACACAGACTCATCTGAATTCTGTATTATCTGGTCCATTTGAGAGGTGAGAAATGTGATTGTTTTCATTCTTCTGTATTTGAGCGGATATTACCACAGTGCACAAGAGGGATGCCATGTGAAAAGCAGTATCCTGATTGTTCATCTGTTTCAAGAAAAATGTCAAAAGAACAAGTTTTCAAGTATTTCTCACTGTTTCACAGACTGCAAATAATGTGGTACAGAATACCAAGGTCTCTTCAGTGTAACAGTGTTGTGGTTTTGCTTGGAACAAATTCTGTGCTAAGATAATGCTCAAGTATTAAAACAGTTACTTTGTTTTAATAATATTTGTTTTATATGCTCCTTGCAACATTCTGCTGTTATCAACTAAATATAAGATGTATAGTTTCAAGGCCCACATTCATGTTTTCCAGCTTTATACTCCTATCTGAAGTGTGTAGACAGAAGTGTTTTTGCTTTAGTCTCCTTGTATAGTCGTTATTAATAGCCACTATCAAAGAGAGATCTTACTGGCTTTTCTGAATTGCCCCTGGAAGTCCTGTCTCTGTTCCCTTCTTTAGAGGATGCTCCCTCTGTCCTGGTGGACCTCCCCTGGATATCATATTTTTTCTTACTGTTGAAATAAGTAATGCTAGAGATCAACCACGGGGGTACAGGTCTTGTCACTTCATTTGGGTATCAATGTGCAAGAGTAGGATTGCAATCTACTTGCAGATGACTTTGAAACATACAGTCTGAAATACCATCAGAGTGGCAAATGGAAGAGCTATCTTGTTGATAAAGAGCAAAAGCTGGCTTGTTCTGAGACTGCATTGTCAGAAACATGACGCCTCGTACAGCCATAAAAGAAAACCTGAGCTTCAGACAGTACAAATTCACTCCCAGTGAATGCAACGGAGTTTCCTGAGGGTACTTCTCGTTAGGCGTGAAGTGATTCAAGATATTCATACTACAAATAATTTATGCTGGAAGCTTCCCTTTTTGAACAGTCACTTTATCTACAAAGGTGATGTAATCTTTTCTAGGCAGACATCTTTAGCTGTGATCACATACAAGGCAGTAGGAGGATTGATGTAAAGATGCCAAATCTATTTTTAAATCACATTACTTATTTCTGTTTATGCTACATGTATTTAAAAACTGCTTATTGAAGAATATTGGCATTTTCAACTTAAAATAAAACATATAGTTATATAGAAATTGTCAGCAGCTGCTGAATCTATGAATTAATTAGCAGGAGACAAAATCCACATCCCAGCAATAACCTAGAAAATACAGTCACTGTTTCTTGCTGTTTCCTTCAGTAAAAGGTGGTTTAATAGCTCTGTTTAAATAATTTCTCAGAATCATAGAAAGGATGAGGTTGGAAGGGATATCTGGAGATCATCTTGCCTAATCTCCCTGCTCAGACCAGGGTCAAATAGAGCAGGTTTCTCAGGACTGCTTCCAGTTGGATTTGGAGCTCCACGAGTTCTCTGGGCAACCAATTCCAGTGTTCAGTTGCCCTCCCAGTAAAAAAAAAAAGTACTATTTTTGTTACGTTCAAATACAATTTCTTATCCCCCTAGTCCCTTTCCTGGGCGTGACTGAGAAGTGTTTGCCTTCCCCAACACCATCAGGTATGTAATCCAGATGTAATCTCAACAGCATGAAATAGAGGGGAAGAATCACCTCCCTTGACCTGCTGGCAATGCTTTCTAACGGAGCCCAGGAGGCTGTTGCGGCAAGAGCACATTGCTGGCTCATGTTCAACTTGTGTCCGTCAGGTCCTCCAGATCCTTTTCTGCAAAGCTGGTTTCCCACTGGCCAGTCCTCAACCTGTACTGGTGCCTGGGGTTGTTCTTTAATAGCTGTAGGACTTGGCATTTCCCTCTGAACTTGATGACAATCCAGTCGGCCAATTTCTCCAGCCTGTTGAGGTCTCTCTGAATGGCATCATGACTACATGGTATAGCAACCCCTCCTTCAAATTTTATATCATTTGCAAATGGCCTGGAGGTGCCCTCTGCCTTAGGGTCCATATGTTAAACAGTACTGGCCCAGTACCCAGTATTTTCCCAGGCATACACTGCTAAATGGTTGGTCTGCAACTGGATGTTGTATGGCTGATCACAGCCCTCTGACCCCAGCTGTTCAGCAAGTTTTCAATCCACCTCATTGTCCATTTACTTAGCCAGCAGTTTTTAGCTTGTCTGAGGATAACATGAGAGCATCAAAAGCCTTACTAAAGTCATGATAAAAAACATCCACTGTTCTCCTCCCACTCCTCCCTGGTCATCTTATTTTAGAAGACTATGAGGTTGGTCAGGCATGATTTCCTCTTCATAAATCAATGCTGACTATTCCAAATCATCTTCTTGTCCTTAATATGTTTGGAAATGGTATCCAGGAGGATACCATCAGCTTCCCAGGGATAGAGATGAGGCTCACTGATCTGTAGTTTTTCTGGATCCTTGCTCTTCTCAAAGTTAGGAGGGACATTTGCTTTCTTCCAGTTCTCAGGAGCTTCTTTTAGTCACTGTGACCTTTCAAAAATAATTGAAATTGGCCTCAAAATGACATCAGCCAGTTCCCTTAGCACTCCTGGGTGCATCCCATCAGGTTTGATCAACCTGTGTTTTTTCCAATTTATTTAGATATTGATCCTCCTCTACCAGGTCTCTCTCAGAAACATAAGAGAATGAAGTATTACTGCTACTCAGTTATTTCCATGAGAAGAAGTATTCATTGTGGAATGCCTTGCAGTTAACAGGGCTACTGCAATGCCTTAGAATGATCTCTGGAAGCCTTTTAGATTAATCATGGCCTGTGCCCCATGGAAATGGATCAGTGGAATGAGGAAGCAGATGTAAGAATCATGTTCAGACACAGCAACCTCCAGCACCATTTTTTCAATTGGTAATAGGACATAAAAATGAGACATGGGAGAATTCCTATTTCTCTTCCAAAAGGATATGGGTGGAGGCATTGTTAATGTTGGGGATGCATTCATTGACTCAGGGAGGTGGGGGTTATGTGTTAAAAGATTTTCAAGTCTTAAAATGCACAGTAGTAGTTAACCGAGTAGAGCAGGCTTCTGCAGTGTAGAGAGCTGAGACTACCAAGGGAATCTAAAAATATTTGGGCCTATTAAACTTTTTGAAAATACCTGACTTAATAGTGTCTTGTTTGATGATAAAAATTATGAATTCTTCAATGGGCATTTTTGAGTGCTGTCTTAAATTGTATTTCAAAAGTCTTTTATTTTAAAATCCAGCACAGGATGACTTCATTAAATTAGCTTGATATTACTGTAACTCCCCTTGAATTTGATGACAGAGCTTTAAGAGTGAATTTGTTCTCCTATTATAAAGGCATATATGCATGTATACAAGATTATTGCATTTTTGCTGCTTGTCAGCTTCTTTTTTTGAGTTTCCACGCTCATTTTGTGCTTTGAGTATTCCCCTAGACCACTTTTAATTATGCATGAGATCAAATAGCAGAGTTTCGGTACTAGCAGTGTTTTGATGTAGTTTTTCTTAATGGGTTGGCTGGAAGTATATGGCTTTTTCATGGATGATTGGCTAAAACTTGCATTTCCTGATAATAAACTTTCCTTGGATATCATGGGAATCATGTCCACCTGTTATTGAACAACCCATGGCAAACTGCTGAAAATAAATTGGCACAGAAAACTTTGTTACCTTTGAAAGGAATTATTGAGAAAAAGTTTAACTTACAGATTCTACATTCATTCAGCCATATGTTATAACTGTCAGTTGGCTTAACTAAGTGTGTATCTGAATATATGAAAAAATGATGAGCATCATCATCTCTTATCTCTTACCAGAAATAACCAAATCCAAGGAAAATATATTATTTATCTCTTCTCTGTATTTTTCCCTTTTTTTTTTCCCATGTATGGAAAGCTCAAACAAAAATAGCATAAGTGCTTTGAGTACTTCATGGAGAAAAAGCCCATCTGATGTTGCTAAAACAAATTTTTGCAACTTTGTGCCTAACATTTGTAGTTCAAAATACTGCAATGCAACTCAAAGAAGTGATTAGGGTAAAAAATTGTTACAGACCAGATCTCTTTAGAGTTTTGCGGCACTTTCTATAAAAGCTAAATAATTAACATGCATAACTATTGCTCTTTTCAGCAAATCCAAATTAATTTGTTCAAGTGCACTGGCTATAGTAATAACAGGCTTCAGATTATTGAAGACTATTATTATTCCTGTTCCAAAGAAAGCTCGTGAAAATCTTTTAATTCGGATACCCCAGTTATTAGGAGAATGGTTTTACTGGTATTGGAATAGACAGCTTTGTCAAAGTAACCAGAAAGCTTGTTAACTTTGCTGATTTTGCAAAAATGAAGCGTTTTGGTACTTTCAGCATCGTAAGAGAACTGCTTCCATTTAAGCCCTTGATCCCTGGTGTTCAGCTAAAACAACCACAATCAGCTTGTGGCCAGGTAGGCTCTGAAGCTAAAGCTGTGACAAAAATGGCATTCGAAGTCCATAGAGCATTGAACGAATTCTGAAAGAACTGGAATTACTTTTGGCAGAACTCTTAAAAAAGCTTGGCCCCAGTCTCATGAAAACTTTCTGTAAGCTGTGAAAGTGTCACATTCAAAACTTTCCACAAAGCTCAAGAATCTGCCATTTGCTCAGTTTTATTTTTACAATGAAGATTTACATTACTGATAGTCGGATTGGGATTTACAACAATAATACTAAAAGGCTCAAATTTGTGGTACAAGTGTGCAAGGTCCTGCACAAACCTAGAGTAATAGGAGTGCCCTTTGACAGTTCACAGTCTAACCATGGAAAGCTGGTTGCATGCTGGGATAAATGACTAGAACATACAAACTCCTTGAGAAGAAAGCATATTAGGGTTAATCATTTCATTCTCCAAAATCCTAACAATGTTGCTGGGCTTTTTAATGATAGAGGAAAGTCTCCCAAGTTTGAGATTTAGAGGCTACTTTCAGTAGGAAATGTTTCGATTACATCAGCCCAATTACATTCAAGGGCCGACTTGAATTCACAGAAATAAGAAAATGTTGAGTTAATCTATAGAGCTTGGATCTTAAGAAACAAATAGTACTTGAGCATGATTTGCAGTGTAAAATATTTTAATAGATCCCAGTGCGCAGTGAACTGGGGAATTTATCATATTCTGAAAGTCAGACCTTTTGGAGTCATTCAAGTCTGGCATTTCAACTTCAGTAATTTTTGAAGTTCTAAGCTAATCAAAACTTTTCCCTTGGTGCAAGCCAAAAAAAAAACCAACAAACAAACCCAAAGAAGCCAGATTGTGGCTCTCCAGCAGCTGAGGTCCAGCCTGCATGCTGGACTGTATGCGGATCTAGCCCTTCACACTCTGGTGTCAGGTCCCCGTGTAACCTGGAGCCCGGGCTGTGGGAGGAGGTGAGGAGGAGGGATGTTGGACCTGATGCTCCCAGCTCTTCACTGGGCTTATCTGCATGCATGCCCCTAACCCTACGGTGTCACGGCCATTTGGCCTCCTTGACTCCTGCTAAGTGCTCCCCATTTCCTTGGCAAGAGTCCTGGCTTCCTGCCCTGCAGAAATTTAGGTGGGCGGCATATCGGGTTGGGAAGTTTGGCCTTTCCAGACGTAGTTGGAATGTAGAGAGACACACAGAGCTCTCAGTATGCTGTTTAAACTGGTTTAACTTAAATTTGTAACAGTAAACACCTAACTGTACTTTCTATTCTCGGGAGCTGAATCTCTGAAATGAAAACACTTCTGAATTACTGCACGCACCTGCATTTAATTAATATTTTCTGTGCTTCCCATTTCAGCAGAAAGAGACAGGACCGGGCTGCTAAAAATAACACAATGATTTTGCTGAGGATGCTGAAACATCTTGCTTTGTAACTTGCATCTTTGCTATATAAAGTCACTACCCAGCTTGCATGTGCTGGCTAATGAGCGGTCTGAGATATGGTCTTGGCCTTCTCAAAGATGGCTGTTTTGCATGTCAGTTACTGATTTCAGAGGCAAGAACGGTGTTGTATTGGCTGGCCTTGGTTTACTGAGGAAATGCATATGACTAGTGTGTTTAGTGATGCCACATCTTACTCTATATTGTTCCATTTTTAAATGCTGTCTTACTGTAGGAAAAGCAGGTAGCAGAATCATGGGCAAACTTATGGGAAGCATCCCTTAACATCAACTTCTATGTTTTCATTAAATGTAACAGGTAACTCTTCTTAAATAGACTGGTACATCACTATGACAGATGTCAGTAAGTACATTGATACAGAACCCTAGTAATGCATTTTGAAATACATACTGTGTGTTTCGCGGTCCTATCACTGACTACAATTATACGCTGTGAAACCAGTGTCTTCACATAGAACCTTTTTGGTGACTTGAGAAGTTAGCAGGAAATTACTATGTGAGTTATTTCCTTACAAAGCCATACCAGTATATCAGTCGTCTGATTGACAACATTTCTGCTCTTCTTGTGGTTGCAAAAATTTTTAATGTTTTCAAAATATGAAGTGACTTTTGAGATTTGAACAAGCAGTAGCAGGGAGTAGGCTAGACTCAACGTTTACATGATCGACAGTATAATTTTGCTGTTGCTGAGGGTGAAAGCTATTAAATTTTACCTCCAGAGCTACTCTAGGCAAGTAGTGTATAAGAGCAATGATTCAAATATTGAACTGTGCCCCAGTGAACCATGTAATCCAGTATCTTGGTGGTGTCCTCAAGTCCTTTCAGGACTTGGAAAGTGTATCCATTCTTTTTTTTTTTTCCTTTTGGCTTGCCTCAATTTCAAATAAATACTTTTTGAGAACAGTAATTCTAGGAATCTGGACCTCTGCACTGCTTACAGGCTTCTGCATTATTTTGTTTAGTTAGTATAGTTTTATGATGTACTATTTAGGGCACAATATACTGTATCTACTTTTGACTGGTGATTAATAGGGAGAAATATCCTCAGTAATAGTGGGTGGCTGTTCTAGACAGACAGGCCTAATTTGTATTGTCAAATCTGAAATTTCTAGAAAGCCTTTGAAAAATCTTGTTTGGTTGCTCTGGAGCAGAGAGTGCAAAGTAACTTTTGGTTCCTACATTTTTGATCCTGCACTCCTGTGATATGCTTTACATGACATCATGAGGTTAGGAGACATCATCTTCACAACTTCTGATCAGGAGCTTTGTTCATATGATACATCTGGTGAAACGGAGGAGGTAAAGAAAGCAAGCAAATTACGGCCTTGATATTTGTGCATTTTCAGCTTCCAAAGACTGATCAGGGTGAGGGGGGGCTTTTTCTGTAGCTCACAGCTTGAATTTTTATGGTTATTACTGAAAAGCTAGTATTGAAAGTCCCGTAGAGTTCTGCTGATGAAATGGTATATGTTCCTTAGCTATGTCCTTCTGTAGTCAGTCAAAGGTATTTTATTAAAAGTATAGAGTATTACCTTTTTGAACTGTCTACCTGTAATTCAAAATTAATGAGTACTGTGCCCCCCCTTTTTTTTTTCTTTAAAGTGTGTTTTGTTTTCCAGGCAAACCTGACAAAAATAACTGTTTTCCTAACTGATCTCCCTGTTATTCTTTCATCTCCCTAAACATGGGCCTTGTATTCAGCTGGTATAAATTGATACAGTTCTCTTGACATACAGGGCTATGTGCTTTTAATGAGCTGCCTTTGCATATGAACCAGGTTCTCTTGTTTATTTCTATTAAGGAACAACAATAACAAATTGTAATGAGTCATCTGAAAATGTCCATTTGTACTAATGTCAAAATGGCTCTTTGCAATTGGTGGTCAAGACCATTTTGGTATCTCTGCTGAACCCTAAGAAAAACAAGGACCACGAAGCATGCTGTGGTAATGCCTATTCTTTATAATAATTCTGAAGTCAGGCCTCGGGTGAGCAGGAATCCTATTAAGTTAGAGTCTAGCTGAAAGAACTATAACATGCAATGTGTTCATAGCTTTATTCATAAATCATCTGCCTCCTCCACAACTAATTAGTATTCTAGGTGTACAGCTGCCCAGTCCAACATATGTAAAAATGAAACAACTTGCCACTATTGCTTGTACCTTTAGAAGTAATAGGTACACCATGGTTTGTAAGAAGTCAACATAGGGTTGATTTCAAAATAGGCTTTACCTCCATAAGGATCTTAAGTGTGATGAATATTTCTAAGCTATTTAAAAGAGTTCATGAAAAATATGTTGATTTTGGTAAGTCTAAAGTCACTGCAAAGCATTTGGTATACTACATCTTCAGGAACACCGAGCACTGAAAAGACAAATACTACAATCTCCACTTTTTAAATTGAACTTCAGTTGCTCTTCTGAACATAGGCAGACAGAGAAGAGCAAACACTGGCAGAAACTAAGTAGAAGCAAAGGTTTTAGCTCTCTCCTGGCTGTGTCTCTCTTTTAACTGGCATATTTTTTAAAGCTGAAGTCCTGCAGAGGCAGGGGGGAGCATATGGAATGCATGATGCCATAGCAGCTTTGCTCCCAGGGATGGTAGATGGCAAAGGGCATGTCCCTCACTCCCTCCAAAACAAACGTGCTCAAACAAAGAGGTGAAGGCTGAGAATTCATCCAGACATGAGACGAAAGCTCATGAACAAAAAAAAAATTAAGGAATTTGAAGGATTTTAATCATAAATAAGGTTATGAATCTTGGGCATGTGATGTCTATAGTTTAAGAGTAACTTTCAATTCAGAAAGGACTGTTACTGAGAAGAGAAATAATACTGCAGATTCTACAATACCAATACAAATCTAGCAAAGAATTAATGAGTGTTGGTTGAATTGTTGTTATAATTAAAAATTCCATCAAACTTGAGCTAACTATGTGCCAGTAAAAGGCAAGTCTCCATATTTACGATTGCAGGAAAGTTCAAACCAGAAAAATAAAATATGATTGGCAGTCTCAGAAACTGTAGTAGAGAGGTGTTCAGCTAACCCCTGGAGAACAAGCCTTTCCTGCATGGAATGCTCTATTTAAACAATGCTCCAAGTGCTAATTCAGGCTACAGAAAAATAGACATATGCAGCCAGCAGATGGGTTGCAAACATGGCATATATGATGTAGATAAGCTGTTTGTAAGTGACATTCTGAAAATTGTTGTGCTGGTGTACAAAATAGCTTACTACTCCTCTCTCTCCTTAAATATTTCCTCTGAACGTATGTAATAACATGAAGTTAATTACATGTGCTGGTGTTATATTCCATCACTCTTTCAAATATCCATAAAAATTAAAGATTATAATGCAGCAGAACTGTAGAGGAGAATGTTATATTTCTATAAAAAACACCACTTGTGGCCTATATTCTGAGATCTGTTTAAAAAAAAATAATATATGCAAGACTTAAATTACTATCAGTGAGTGTCCTTGTGACTTCTATGATCTGTCTGTGCTATCAAATAAAGCAGGCAGGGGAGTAAAAGCACAGGGTGCAGCTTTCATCTCTATGGCTCAATGCTCTTTCTCTTCCCTCTCCCCAAAACGTGTTGGCCTCTTCTGTAGTTCTGTTCCCCAAACCATGTCTTGGCATTGTCACTGAATTGGTGCTATTACTTAAAATTCTTCACCCAGCATTCTTTATATACAGCAAAAAGAGAGTTGGTGGAAGCATCTTCTCCCTATTTTACAGATGTTGAAATGAAGGCACTTGGGGCAATTTGAGTAGGTGACAAGATTTGCATAAGAAGGCCGTGGCAAAAGTCCAGATAAGATAAAGGTCATCTCATTTCTGCACCCCTTGCTCCTCTGTTCAAATACATCAGTATCTGAGAGAAGACATAGCGGGTTTTATATCATATTTTTTTCAGAGTGGGAAGTATAAGCAATTCATAAAACCTAAGAAAATACTTTTCCTTTGACTTTCAAAAAGGACGTATTCTAAAGTTGCTAGCTTATTAAATTGCAGAAAAAGGTTTAAAAGTTGTCTGTGAGAGTAAACAAATGAGAAGTGCAACAAGCCACAAGGAAAGCCAGGGTTCTGCAGATGAGATGCTTTTTGCTTGGCTGCAGTATCTGGAAGGGAGGTCACTCTAATCCTTGTTATCACCTGAATTTTTCTCAGATATGAAAAATAAGCTTAAAAATGAGCAGCAAGACAAGGGCTGGTGACTTTAGAAGCATGGGAAGTTTTACTTTGCTTTACATTTTTACTTATATTTATTCACAAAGTAAACCTTGGACAGAAATTAAGCAAAAAATGCTCATACTGAGTTTGGTGAGTGTTCTGGATTTAGGCATGAACCCTACTTACCTCGCCTTTTCTGTTTTGTAGCTTAGGGTGCTTTGCTGCTTCATCCTTCTGCATCTTTTTCTCCCTTCGTTTTCCTTACCTGACAGAGTTTCTTGGGTCCGTATTATTTCTTTCCTACCTCAGAGTCTTTGTAAGTTCTAAATCTTTTTTTTTCCCCACTGAAGAGCCAAATACTAGTACCTATCTTTTTCTCTTTATATTTTCTTTAGCTTGTTGCCACACTACAATCCTATATGTAGCAGCTTGGAAAAAAAAAAAAGAAAAAAAGGGAAAGGACAGTGCTATAAAAGAACTTTGAGAAGACAAGATTTTTTGTTACTTGTTAAAAACATCAAGATGCATCCACTACTTAGCTATTATTTGCTACGGGAAAGAACCTCCTTCACTAAACATGAAACTAAAATTTCAATTAGGTTCTTAAAATACAGTGGGCTATAAATAGAATGTGAATAGTGCAGCTGGGCAGCATTATAATAGAATTTCGTTCTGTTATATAAGGGAGATAGGGATGACCTTCATCACTCACTGTAAGGTCTCTCTTTTATGAATTACGAGCCATTCAACTATTAGTGGAATTAAAATCTATAACACTGCCAATCATTGCCCCGTATCCCTATGGAGCCCTTCGTCTTGCTGTCAACATGAGGGAGTCTGCAGTCTCTATGCCAACGATACGTATATAGACCAAGCAAAGCAATAGTGTGGGTTTTTTTTCCTTTTCTGTGCTTCAGGAATTTTGTACCACTTCTTTACAATTTTACACTTCAGGAGCAGCAATGTAACTTAATGATCAGTGGTATATGGACTGAGAGTCATGGGAGCAAGTCACTGGTAAGAAAATGTAGGTAAGAATGTTTTGAACTTAAGCACACATATGATGTGCATGATACCATGACCAAAGGGTAGAAAACCATAGCAGAAGACCAAGTTCAAATTAGAGCGTCAAATCAATTCCTAACCAAAACTTTGTTTGAGTTGCTTTGTGGGTTCTTTTATTTGTTTTCTTTAAATGGCCTCTGACCTAAATACTTGGAAATTTGCTGTAATTTATTCCAGCTCTGAGCTGAAACAGCTTTTTGCAAATCTGAAACCAAACTAAGCTGAGAATGTGCTAGTTGCATCCTTGGTTCATTTACGTGCAAGTCGTAATTCATGGTTATGAGTGACTTGACTCCCCACTTGAGGAAACTCAGGATCTTTTCTCAGTACACTGTCCAAGTAGAGCCTTCCTTCCTACCCATTAGAAGAGAGGTAACATCTGGCTAAACTTTTCCGTCTCTTTTTGGACAAATTAGTTCTCTTTTGCTTAGGGCATGGCTACTGTCACCCAGGAGCTGACACATTCAGTGATAGCACCACTGTGTTAGTCCTATTGCTAATGTGCAAAAGGAGCTACGTAACTTTCAGACACTGGTAGGTATCTAAAATGGGTTTGTCAGTGTATTTCAAGGTATGCAAGTGCTTTTTCTTGAAGAAAATAATTACTTTTCTTTTTCAAGGTAGGACTAATGAGGAAGCAGAAGGATGTGCTGTACTAGGAATGATGGACAAAGTGAAAGCAAAACCACATCTTTGTCAATGACTAGAATTAGAGGCACAGGAAAAATACATTCTTTTCTTTCTTTTTTTTTTTTTTTAACACTATTCCTGGATGCACCTAGTTCATCATGTCTAATTAGGTGTTCTGAATTATCATCTTCAATTGTTACAAATGTCACTTCCTTTGATGATACTGGGTGTGTAATGAGAGACTGTCATAGTTTCTGTTATCGGTGGGGTCTGTGATTGATCACTTTTTGACAACAAAGAATTGTTAACAGGGCTGCGTGGTGAAGCAGTCTGTGGAAAATTCCCTTTCATAACAATTCTATCTAATTTTGGATCGCTGCCACTGCCACACATGAAATAACAACACGATTGAATTTCTTTTTGCTGGCATTTAGCAGGACCTATGGGGGTGTGCAGAAATCAATGGGGGATCAGGAGTCTGGAAAATTACATACTTGAAGAATTAATGAACTATAATTCTGTATTACATCCTCAATCACATTTTGCTTCCTTTTCATTAATGGAACTAAATTAGTTTTCCATGGACAGAGTACTTTAAAAAATGCAATCATGCTCTTGCTAGGATTTTTTTTTTTTTTAAAAAAAGGCCTGTTTTAACAATAGTTATTTTTTTGTGTAACATGACATTTGGAAATTTTTAGTGAAGAACATATCTGCAGCACTGACTCAACCTGTTGAAGCAATTTTTAATGTGACATTTGTAGTCCCAGCCCTAGTTTCCCGTCTTTTGAGCCAGATTAGGGTTTTAAGGTGATTCAGCTAGAATTTCTGTTAGATCTGGGAGGTGCAGAGATAGAAGCAACAACTCCAAAGGCATTCAAAATGCATTTTTTTCCAACATAGCCTAATTCATTATCCAAGGGAGTAGGGAGAGGAAAGGCTATGGTCTTCACTCTTCTCTGGAGGCTGCATCTGAGATAACTGGTGTTTCTAATGCTATATCAAGAAAGTCCTTTTGCTCACAGAATTTTGTTATGCTAGGATAAAATGATGAGTGATTCTTCTCTTTGTTGTGCTCCCACAGGCCAGCATGATTTAAACTTGGAACTGAATGAAATGTTGGGTGGCAAATGCAGTTAAACTTAAGAACTTAAGAATATTCTGTAGTTTAATGAAAACTTGGATGTGAGAACTCATACAGTGAAAAGGATGTCCTAGTACCCGTGACATGATATCATATCTCTAAAGACTTACTGGAGGCTGAGATTGTAAACAAAACCAGGCTCTAGGATTATTGACCAAGGAAGAAAGTTCCTTTGGGAATCAGCAGTCATGTTAGAAAAACGGAGCCAATCAGACTTCACAAAACAGATTTAAAAAGCGTTCTAAACAATTTTGGTTTTCTGGCATAACTGATACCTTCTTGGATTATTTCAGCAGTCTCAGCTTCTGTATTGGGTTTTTTATTCCTCCATATGATATTTATATGCTTGTGATATATGGGAAAGTAGTGGGATGGAAATCCCAAAAGAAGATACTGTAACACAGCAGTATATTAAACTAGTTTCAGACTCTTATTTCTCCACTGGGACCTGGTTTTTGCCTAAGATCTCAAATCAAATGTCTGATTGAACAGCAAGGTCTTCTCAAGTATCATCATATTAGAAATCTACTGTCACATGAAAACCAACACAAATGCTTTTCTCTTCTTAAATGCGAGAGATGGGACTCTAGAACTTGCAGTAGAGATAATGGACTCTTTTCAAAGCTACTCCAGAAAATTGAGTTTTGACAGCAGATAGATTATGCCATACAGTGAACTTTCATTTTGTCCTACCGAATAAGGCCTTTTGCCCCTTGCCTACATACTTATAAAAATCATATAACTCAGTCATCTTCTTAATCCTACTGGGCATTCTGTTACCTAAGTGTAAGTCTGAATAGTTGGGACATAGTCTTTTATATCCAAGTCAGACACAACATCCTTGAAAATTTATTGACATATGCAAAGACGTATCAGTCTAGTCTTCCAAATGTAGCCATGAAAAAAAAGCATTAGAGATGCATCTTTATAAAGAGCTTCAAAGGCCCCAAAACTACTTTTTCAGTGATCTTTCTGTGAAATTATTTGTCTTTCAGTGTTTGCACTTATTTATACTCTATATGGGGCTGGGCTGTGGGTGGCTCTGGAGGTTAGCATTAGGCTGGAAAATGTGTTGCCTTTGAAATAAGATCTCAAATTTACTCCTAGTCAGTAGTGATTGAATATTATGGAAGTTGCTGGCTGCTCATTAATCTTTATAAATATGTCCAGTGATAATCACCCAATTAGCACTGGGACAGATTATTGTAATTTGGATTCTCTATTAATTGTCAGTCTTAGCTGAGTCCCATGTATTATATTGTCTCAGAAAAACTTCCAGGATGGGAATAACTACATTCTAAGTATTCACAGCTGTAGTGTTGCCTTCTTGGCTGGAGAGGGCTACTGGGGCTTTGGTTTGTATTGACCTGGACAAAGCAGTTATGAAAGAAAGGCTTTTAGGACTAAGTTGAGCTCTGTCTCTGTAACTTTGTGCTTGATGGTGGCATACAGGCTTTTCTGAGAGGAGGATTTGATGATTAATATTTCAGTCTTGAAGTGAGTAAAATAAAATGGTATAAACCCTCCTCCTCTTCCCCTGTGCCATGGTTCTTTGTTGAGTGCAGCTTGACCACATTAGAGGGCTTGGTCCTATTGCTGGATGAAAGAGCACTGCTACCTTTCAAATTGACAATTTTATACCACTTTCAATCTTCAAAAGCTCTTATTATACAGAAATTCTCTAATAATATTCATCAGACAGCTAGCTTTCCTTTTTCCTCACTGTACCAGTGGATAATTTGCTAATGATCTTATTTTACTCTTCAGGGAGTAGAGTTTTCTCAGTCTCCCTAAGAGCAAGGGCTATAACAGCTGAAACTGTTGCCACAGTTCAGGAAATGTGTGATTCTGAGGTATAAAGGTGATTTGGAAGAGCAAGTTTTTTTTTCTTTTAAATCAAGAGGAGCTAGGTGTATGCAGCACTTACTTTCAAAATGCCTGTGACTGTGTGTCTACTTTATTAGGGTAGGACTCCAGTTAGGAAAAAAAAAAAAAAAAAGAAATTGAGTGGTTTTTTCCAGTTGAAATGCGGATAACAAAATATGGAAATACCCAGGCTGACTGATTACAGTTTAAGAAAAATGCACAGAAAACCTGAATACATGAAAACTGTATCATATGCAATGTGTGTAATAACTGGTTGAACTTTGTGGCAATAAGATATGTACAGTAATGCCATTAGTGTGTCCATGAGTTACACAGGGTGGAGAGAGTTCCCATGTCTCTGGTGGCTTGTGGCCTCATCAGTCTCACAGGGGTGTGTATGTTCTCCAGCCACAGTGTTTCAAGAGCCAAAATCACAAATCTTCTGCCATGCAAAGGCCGTAGGGTGAAGTACAGCCAGAAGTACAGGTGGTGCTGAAGGGCTATGGCAGAGCTGTGCAGCTGCTCCCCAGCTTGGGGTGAAGGTTACTTCCAGCAATACTCAGCATTGTGTTCTGTTCCTAGCCCGGCCACTCGTATCAGTGGGGTGGCAGATTTGGTATGTGTGATTGTGCCCTTTATGTGAAAAGGAAAGAGAAAAATAGAGAAAATATCACCTCCATGATGGTCAATGGGAGTTCTGCTGTAAATTGGAACAGGGCCAGGATGAGTCCATTTGCTCTGACCCATCACATATATGAGACTTTATTTTCCTTCCTTATGGGAATGCTTTCCTTTTTTTACTTCTTTTTTTTTTCTTTTTTCTTCTTCTCCCCCCACTTTGCCACAGCTTCTTATAGCCAGTTAAAGAATGGGACTTGCATACTTTGAATGTCTGTTTCATTTATTTGCTTAGGAATGTCATCACTTGCTACTGAAAAAATACATCCCTCCTTTCCTTGTACTTAAACATTTTCTGTATTTTTTTTTTCATAAGTGAAAATATAAAGCCTTTCAGTAACTTCCTTCTATAAAGTAATATTTCATTTTTCATGCCTTTCTAGTATAGCATCAAATAGGACTTCATTAGTGCTATTAATGTTCCATATAGCCCACTGATACACCATAACCACTGGCCAAGCAAAACTTCAATCAGGTTTTCTTCTCTTGTCAGCTCACACCTCTGACTGAGCAGCTGCAAGATGATTCATCAGAGAATGTTTCACCATAGGACAGAGAAAAATTATTTCTGGCTGCTTTTCCCATACTAATAAGATAATTTCAGTTGTAGATACTTCTGCAGCACTTCCTGAGCCATGCTATGCCCATTTGAAAATAGAAATCCTTTTATCCAAATGTCAAGAAAATTTTCCATGAAATCAGTGCTTTGGCTCTACAAAAAAAATTCTGCTGCATTTTCTAGTTTAACAGGGTTGCGACAGTTACATTTTTTCCCATAACAGGGCAAGTGTCTACTAGAATTAATGACCAGCATTACCTGGGAGATTTAGAACAAAATTCTGTGCATAAGGAACATCTATATTCTGAAACCCACTGGCAGGTGCTGTAAAACGCCGTTTGCCTAAATAGTTACTGGTGAGAAGAATTGTTTTGGATTTCTTTTGTTTGCTGCACAATCACGTAAGGAGTAACGGGCTATTCAGCATTGATGCAGCAATGGTTCCAATGCAATGGTTTCAGGCAAACAATCTGTCAAGAACAGTGCATTTCTTAAAGACCAGCAGTGTGCTTCCGTCCACGCTTGTTATGGGAGGGTTTCATACATAACTTCATTCAACTTTGCGTGCAGCCGTAACAAAACCAGAAGAATGTATTTCTTTGTTTATTGGCATCTGTAAAAGCATTTTATCCCAAGCAATATTTCTTTTGATATAGGTTTGTCAGCTAGTTTGCAAATAAATACAGGAAAGCTGCTTTTGTGGTCAGTTTACCAATACTGACGTGACATTCAAGGCTTGTTTTTCCTGAATAATCAGTAAGTGAGTTCATCAGAATGCATTCAGCCTGTGCCTGCAATACTGCGGTTATAATTATAAGGCTTAGAGATTCACAAATAAATTGTCCTGAAGACAGGAACGTAGGCTTTCTTGAATTCATATCTGTTACTTTGACCTAAATAACGCTCTTTTCTCCATCTCATCACCAATAAATACACTTCATTTTTCCAACGAAGAAATATATGCCATCCAGTGTCTTAATGCATGTTATTGACTATGGAGGTTCATACTGAGTCTGAACAACGCCTCTACTCTTTCAGCCTCTGAGGTTATATGCTTCATTGATTCTCTGGGGCTTGTAACTTTGGCAAACCCCAACAAGTTATCTTATGCTGACCAGGTGATGCCAAGCATTTAACACATTAGCTCAGACCCTGTTCTGTCTGGCAAGCTGTCTCCCAGGCAGCATATTCCCCAGTGGTAAGGGAACTTCCTAGATGGTAGTTCTTTCTTCTTTTCCTTTCCTTTTTCTTAAGTAATCTGTGGTATGTGAGCGAATAGCAGTAGATAAGGCACAGACTGCAAACCAACCTTTTCTCACTACAGTAACATAATTTTCATTGATCTTTCTCTGATCTCTCAAACACCTCTGAGGTCCCACTGGCTCCCGGCTGCTCGCAAGAAAAAGGCCAGAGTTTATACTGATTTAGAGAGAGACACACTGAACAGGAAGGTTGTAAAGGTTTGGCATTTCTCAGTCCTGCAGCAGCACTGTTTATGTGATTATCCGGGATTCATAGTGGAGTTGAAAATTTAAACCTATAGACACTTATGACTTAATTTGTGGTCCACAAAGTGGCAAAATATATGCTTGGTGCAACATTCCAGCAGAGTACTGGTAATTTTCATCATCATAAATACTTGTAATGTTCACCAGGCACATCTGGCTAGAGAGACTGTTGATAGAAAATCAGACTGAGATGTAATAATGAATATTTCTAATATAACTTCATCAAGTATCTGTAAAGCTTTTAAAAACTCATATATTCATGATATGGTTGTAAAGTTATTCCAAAAGAGATGTTATTTGCATGTAAATAAAATATTCAGAGCACATTCCCCCTACGCCCTGGCATGCATAAGAAAAATGCAGCTCAAAACCAAATGTGGGTGACTGAGCGATACGTTATCGTTTATGCAGGTGTCCCCCACGTACTTAATAATTTTCTTACCTTCAAATCTGGAACAAAGTGTTTTCGATGAATAAGAAAGCCTGGGGTTTTTTTAAAGTTTTTGTTTGAATAGATTTCATAAGAGACTAGAGTGAGATATCTTTATCTATGCACACATTAGTATTCTCAGAAAGAGATTTGTTACCTTATTGCAGCTCACAATTGATTTTCTTAGCCAGTTCACGCTTTCTCCTATGTGAATAACAGATGATATGAATGGGAGTTAACAGGCGCTGTGGGCAGAGTTTTGACATATTTTACATATATCTTAGTGGTCACATCACTCTCCTTCATATCCGCATCCTGGAGGATATTAGATCAACTGCTGAGGTATTTTTAAGGGTCTGAGTCTTAATTTGTTGTTTTAGTCCTAAATTTTAAAGATTCAACCTTCTGAAGAAAGGTTGACTCTCTACTTTGCCCAGAATGGCCAGTGCCTTGAGGGTTCAGACTCACGATGTGGGGATGTAGAGCGTTTTGTTTCTGAAGGCAGTTTGCGCGTGTTGTGTCCCTCTCTGTGCCGGTTCCATAGGCACCTCTCAGTCAGCTTGCTGCTCAAGTGTGCTACCTCTGGTGTAAAACACGGTGATAATGCAATGAATCTGATAAGGAAGGACACATTTTTATCCCTGTTTGGCTCCATACTCCTTGTATTCCCTAGCTGTTAACAACACTCATTCTCTGGGATCTTTAATACAGCTTACTGTGTAACTGAAGGCACTGGAAATGAACATGCCACAAAATTCTCTGCATCTCTGTTAAGTGCATGAGTTCAAGCATCTGCAGGATGTGCTTTGGTGGATTTTGGATCTAGCAGGTGTGTCCAGAAATCCATTCTATGATCAGTTGTTACTCTAAAGTTAAGTCGTGGGAGTTCATCTTTTAACAAACACACATCCCAAAGGAATTATCAGGAGGAGGAAAATGTGTTGTATTTAATCTTCAGGGTCTAAGCATTTGTTTGGAATCCCAGCTGTTCTTTTTGATGGTGAGAGAGGAGACTACAGTCACTTATGCTGAGAGTCAGAGGCGCCAGTGTAAGTCAACAGGAAGCCCACAAGATAGGGAGGCCCTACTAACCTAAAATCAGTGTCAAAGAGCATAAGCAAGGATCAGAGCCAGTACTTAATATTTTCATATGCCCTTAGGAGCAATCTTTGTTTATCAGGCAGACTGCACCACTCAAAGAGTTAATAACTTATTATTTGAACCGGGATCCAACTCCTTTCTTCATACTGTGGGCAATTCACACAGGTCTCAGATTATCTGTCATGTATTGTGACAAAATGAGTTGCTAATATGTAAACAGTAAATTGGGATTACTAGAACCTCCACTGCTTGCAGGGCCAACACTGTTAGCCAAGTCCTTTTATGGAAATGATTCCAAACTTTACTGGAAATAATTCTCAAAATTCAAGTGTCAGTAACGAAAATATTTCTGTGAAACCCAGGACTACCAGAGACATTGTTTTCCCATCAGATGAATATAGCAATTTCCTCTGTGTGAATTTTCTCCTTCCTGTTTTGCTTTTCTTGTTAAACAGACATCGATGAATGCTCAGATGGCTTTGTTCAGTGCGACAGCCGTGCTAACTGCATTAACCTGCCTGGTTGGTACCACTGCGAATGCAGAGATGGCTACCATGACAATGGGATGTTTTCACCAAGTGGAGAATCCTGTGAAGGTCAGTATCTAAAACAGGTGGAGTTGTGCTATGACTCACATTACATTGATGTCTAGTATCTCTGACTGTACTGGTGAAGCGTTGGTTTGGACACTGTGTCAATGAAAGTTAAATTTTGACCCAAAGTGATCATGGTCAAAATAAACGTCATAAACAAAAGGCAAATGACCGTAATGTATGAATATTCCTAATACATAGGTGGAGCACTGTTGACCTATCTATGATTTGCTAATATAATATGTGAAGTCAGGCATGGTGCTTAAAACATGGTTTCTCTGGCCCTATATCTGCTTCTGTGCATGGTCCTTGCACAGGTGGGCTGGTAGCATGGACTGTAATCAGTCACTCCACAGTAATCCGTTTATATGTCAGGTTCTTTATATGTAGAAATGGGCCTCAATCCTACCTCAGTCCCTCCACTCCATTACTTGTACACTGAAATAGTCTGTGATGAAAATATTTCCCATGGCAACGAGTGATTATGCAGCCCTGGCACACGTACCCACACCTGGGTTAACACTGTGGTGCTTTTCCTGTGCACAGGCTAACTGCTTGTGGAAAGTCGCAATCTGAAGAGCAACCTTGCAAAATGGGAAGCTTAGTGGACTTTGGGCTGGTGCAAGGTGCAGGGGACAAGAGAGTGACAACAGGGGGGACAAGGAGATGGGAAGGTTGTCTTTGTTCATGAATGATGTTGGAACAGCAGGTTAGGAAGAACACAGTTCTTTTCAGATGCAGATCTCTTAGTGTGGAATGTTACTCAGCTCTTAAGATGCTGCATGCTGCTGCTCTTAAGTAAGAGAACAAACTAATCTGTTTTGTCAAGGACTACTTAGGGCAAAATTAGGAGAAGGGATAATCCTTCTCTCTCCGAGTGCTGAAATATTCAGTGCTTGCACAGTATAAGGTTTCCTACCTTGCTGTTTAAACTCACATTGGTGGGCTGCATTGGTCCCAAAGGGAAGCAATTGAATTCATTTCACTAAGGCAGACACACAGACAGTTCTCCAGGAGCGAGAGTGACCTTTTCGGTATCCCCATCATCAATACTTTATTTCAACACATTTTCACCACAGCTGAAAGCCTGTATTCCCAAGAGGAATCAGCGATTTGAGTCAGCCACTGCTTTCATAAGTTGAGCTTTCTTTGTCAAGAACTAACTAAATGTCAGTGTCAGCTGGCCAGGTGTTAGAACAAGAAGGTGCAAAGAAAAAGTTGTGATCCCTCTGATTATAACGTTGCCCTTCTGTCATTTGCAGCACATGTAATACTCTAGCCAGGCATTTATGGAAATATTCTTAATGCCCCAAGTTTTATCTTCAATGCCAATATAACTTTTGTCTCATGGGTTGAGAGTACTGGTTTGGGATGTGCTCTCTCAAGAGAGATATGTGATACAAAGTGACTCTGTTATGATGTGTGCAAACAAGCAACCATTAAGCAGCAATTTCTCAGTAAAGCCAAGGAAAAATAAATATGGGGAGTGCTACATGTATGCACAAGTGGCAATTATTAGAATGTTTTGACCTTTTCTACAGAGCACCAGCAGCTCTTTATTAAACATACACAGAGGATAACAAGTAATTAGAATTAAGTAACAGATGCCAGGAAACTATCTTCATTGCTGATAACCCTAGTCACTAAAAGTGGAACACTTTCAATTTGATTGATTGCAGCTCCAAATTTTGGAATACATAGCAACTTGAGATAGAGAGGAAGCTTAGACATTTTATTAGTTTTACTACATCACTTTTTATTGGATTGAAGCCTGTGACGTTGTGTCTCAGACAAAAAATAAAACCTGAAAAAGGTGTGAAGAGAGCCTAAAATCCATTGTAGAATGGAAAGTGAAACTTCCAGTAGCAGAACACAGGTAGCACAAAAGCAATTGGTTTTTCTGCTGTCAGATCTTTCCACTGTGAGAGATTCCCCTACTGGGTTTAAAGCCACAGGAAAATGGATTTTTTTTGTCACTTCTTCAGTATCCCCTAGTTAGAGGTGATTAGATTGAGCTGTTGGTGGATGATCTTTTAGACACCCACTGTAACACAGGAGCAGCTTCCAGGCTAGACAAATCTCAGATTACAAATCTCAGTTCTCCACTTCCCACCTCCAGCTGTATGAGCTTCTTGCTGCATCTAGAACCAGTGTCCTAGACAAGCTTTCTGGCTTGTGCAGGTGCTACAGCCCGCAGAACTGTTGAAGGAACCGTGCTGAATTATACCAAAAAGAAACTGGGCCTGCCCTGATTTCTTTCTTGGGAGGAAAAAAAAAATTAAACCTCATAGGGATTAGGAAATGTTCTTCGAGGGCTTGTCCATTTTGCTTTCTAAGAGGACAACTTCAAAGTAGTCTTTAAATAGGCTTATCTTTGGCTCATCTTTTTTAAGTTTTAGTTCCTTTGAAGAAAGTTCCCTCTTTCAGGGGAGAAAACCTTTAAAAGCCAAGGAAGTGTGGGTTCAAATCTTTTCTTTCTTGACTGTTTTATACGTTCTACCTTAAATCTGAGTCTGTGTCCCCTGGACGTGTGCTGATAGTACTACAAAAAGAATTTCTGTGATCAGTGTTAGTAAGAAACTTGTTTCCTTCAGCAAAGGCTCCAGTTTTGAAGATTCATGTGGAAAAACCTCTGTTAAGATCACAGAAGCACAGGAGCATTTCCTTAACAACCTTATTTTAACAGAATACCAAAACTGCACCTACCCCTTTTGCAGAAAATGGTTCCATTAGGACATCATACTAAAAATTCTTAGCTAGAGATGGATGCCTTGGTAGCATTAGACTTTGTCAGTACTTGATAATGAAATAATAGTCGCTGAATTGCCTGTTTTACACATATATTGAGCTTGGCTACTGCTGCTTCTTTGGCATGACTGAGAATATTGAGTACTTGGACTAATGTACTTGAATGCAGAAATTCATAATCCTATTTTATTGTACCTACTGGCAATGGAAGACCTAGAGATTCCTTTGCTATTAGTTTTGCTTCACATTATACTCCTGGGTAGACCTGTGATCTCTATAGCAGTTACTGAGAGAAATGATGGGAAATGCACCTGTAGGGCTTCAACCTCTTAGAAGCACTTACTGCTTTTCCCTTGGAAATAGAATTATGTTATGCATCATCTAATTTCCAGAAAAGTGGTGAAAGATCAGCTTCCTAGTCTTTGAAAACTGCATGGGTTTGGGAAGTCTTAAATTATATATATATATATATATATATATATGCAAATATAGTATTCAGCATCCTATATTACCTGCTACCTTCCTCTTTACCACCCCTACAGCTTTTCTTTGTAATTTCTTTACACAGTCTATTGGTGCTCTGAAGGTTGTCTCTCATGTACCATTTCATAAGAGAGAGCTAGGCTAAGGTAGTAGATATTGCAGCCTCGAGCTTCATTGCATTAAGAAATTGGAACCACTGAGGGCAAAATAAGATCACTCGAGCCCAGTTAATATTTGCTTTACAGTTCTGTGTAAGATCTGGATTCCTCTGAATTTGTCCCCTGCAATGTCTAAAAGCTTCCAAAATCAGTTAAGAGAGAAGCGATGTTGGTTTCTACCAGAACAGTGAGGGTTATACCTCATCAGCTGTTGGACATTTTGCATACTTTCACGTCCAAAGAATAGCTCACCTAATTAGTGCAGCCCCTTAGGACTTACCAAGAGTATCTGGCCAGTACCAGCTGTTGTTGATACAGAATATGAGATCAATATACCTTCACTCTCAGCAGGTACCACATCCTTTAAATGAGACAGGTGCAAATGAAAGCATTGGAAAGCATCAATCCAGAATGCCTGATTAAAAAATGTTCTTTTTGGTTGCTAGGGTTTATTCGTATGTGTATGTTCCGAAATGCCTGGATATGTTCTTCTTCTGCTTTCCTGCTTGCAGAAGTAGAACCGCTTCCTTCTCTATGTGACAGAGCAGGCTGCCTGACAACACAGAGGGCTGGGGCTCTACCAGAACAGTATTTTCCACAAACCAGGACAATGGCAGATGGAGGCATATTGCAAGCTTCAGGATGCTCCCCAGCCTTAATGGATGAACAAAGTCCAAAATGGTCACTTCAGCATCCATGTCTCTCCATCTGGAAGGCAGATGAATTGCTGACTGTTAGGATGTCTGAATTTATCTCAAAGTACATCCAGTATTTTAACTAGTACATGAAATTTCTTGTAGTTGAAAAACCGCTGTCAGTTTGGAGTCCTCCATTTAGATCTTTCTACAGTTCTGGTAATGTCTAACAGTAGCTTGGATAGTGATAGCACTCAAGGAGACAGAAAATAGAGAATCACTACTCTTCAGTAGGAAATCTTACTCGCAGTCACAAAGCTCCATGGAAGTCCTTTCACCTTTATTCATGATCGTAAAGGGTCAACAAATAAAACCATTAATTGACTTTTTTCCGTCCCTCCCAATCAGAGCTATAGGCATTAAGGCTTTATTATTGAGGTTGGCAATGCAACTTAAACATCACCAGACAGAAGGCAGCTATGGAGACATATTAGTATTTAAATATTCTGGAGTGTGGGCAAGGTACGAAATTGGCAGAGTTTCTCACCTTTTATAAAAGGACTAATAAAACAGAAACTCGTCCACTGCATTTTATAAGACAGTAACTTGAACACATTTACTGTATCAGGAAACACCATTTCTGTGAAGATGGTGTTACTGGCATCTGAAGTCTCAGCTCTTCATCTTCCACATCTGCTAAGCACTCTGACAGCTGGCTTGCATGAAGTCATGAATAAATTATTCACAATTCACTTGCTCTTTGAAGAATGATTACATCAGTCAATAGATTTACTCAGGACACAGAACAGAAACCAAACATTCTGCTCAGAGGAGCTTGGGCTCCCTATTAAATGCACTCCTTCCTGTTTTACCTTAAGTAAAAAGTATTCAGGCACCCTCATGTTGTCACCTTGCTGAGCTAATGCTAGTCCTCAGAGCTAAAGTCACTGAGAAACTTCAGTTGCTTCAGAGCAAAGGAATTGTCCACCTTCCCAACCCATTTCTTCCAACAGCATACTTCTCAATGATAGAGATGTTCATCTTTTCTTTACATTGATGACACTCTAACTGATATCAGGAAGATCTCCAGGGGGGAATCTTGTCTGGCTTTATGTCAACATCCTGCAAGTAAGTCTGGAAAGCTCATCAGAGGAGGGAAAGTTTCAACTTTCAGTCAGCTATATCAGACTACATCAGACTACATCTCTGAACCCTTTGTCACTAGCTGGCAAGGTGTGCACAGGTTATCTTCTAATTATGCCTTGTCTGTTATTGCCAGTTTAATGTGAGTTTTCTTATTTGTCATTATAAATCTTGTATTTGTGGGGTTATGCTCAATATATTATTGAGCTGTCATTATTTGGAATTATCCACAGTAGCTCCAAGACCTCTTTCCAGAATAGATCCAAAGGAATGATTTGATTTTTGTATGGGTATTTCCCTATGCATCTTATTTGACATATTACTGTTTACTCAGTCAGTATCATGAAATTCTTCTATATTTCACTGCCAATTTTATTGTTTTTAATACTTTATTATCAACAGCCTTTTTCATGTTGCTGTTGGTCCGTTCCTCCAGATGACTAAGTGTAGTGGGCAGCACAGGTTCTGGCACAGATTTTTGGGGAACTTCCCTGGGACAGTACTTCATTGTGACAGCCTGACCATTTATTCCTGCCTTTCATGACTTACTAATTAACCCACTATCAATATGTGAGTCAACAACCTCTTTTATTCCATGGCACCTAGTTTCTTTAATAGTATGTATTATGCAAAAGAGCTTATGAAGTTTTCAAATAAAAATAGTACATTATATGAAATGTATCCCCCTTTAAAATATTTTTCATTAGTATAATATATGTTTACTCTGAATCTATACTATAGTACCTTTAAACAATCTATCTCAAAACATTTTATCATTTTGGGCACTAGTTTTAATTAATCTTTAAAACTTCATCATTTTAACATAATTCCCCCTTTGAAAATAAAATATTTTTTGCATCCTTTTAAATTCCTTTAAGGATAATGAACTTGCGTCCATTGTGGTCACTGTTGGTGAGCAACACAGAGTAGTTGCTCAGTAGAGATATTTTGAATCAGGGCCAAAACACTGGTCAGGGCCAAGTCAAATGGTGCTTTGTCCCTTTGGGATTCTTTGACTGTTCCAAGAAACAGTCAGTAAATCTGTTAAATACAGCCTTGGGTCACAGCCTGGTGGGGCAACTTGAATTCCTGTTTTAATGGAGTTTTCTGCCTTTATAGTCTGTATATGTATCTAATATTACAAATTTTTTTATCTGAGTTTAGTTAGATAAATGAATTTAGTCATTCCAGGTATTGTCACCTTTTTGTGTGGCTTTAGTCCAGCATTTTTCCTGTGTAGGCATGAAATTACTTGTGATACAGTTTACTCCTACCTTTCTGTAATGTGTATCACTACTTCATCTGTGGTACTCCTTTGTCATTGCAACATGAAGTTATAGCCAGGGATGATGGTAAGAAAAGGAAAAATCCTTAAAATTGTGCCAGATCAAAGCTGCTGTAATTTTTACTGTGAGTGTGCCAAATAAGATCTGATCCTCAGTTTAGCACTAGGTAACTAGTTACATTTTGATTCTGTTGTTTTGTTGGTTTTTTTTTTTTTTTTTCTGAGGCAAACCTCCAAGTCTTTTGAGACTTAATGTTCTAAGGTCATAATGTTCAAGCTGCTTGATTCCTAAGCAGTGTGTTGTAAATAGCCTGAAGTGAATTATTTGTTGCTTGTTTTGTTGTCTTTTGGGTTGTTGTTTTTTTAAACAATATGAGAGTGATAATAACATGTCTCTGTGGCTGGATATACTGGGAATATGTAATTGTCCCCTCTCCCTTTTTCAGACACAAAAAATGTAGGGGGGCAGTGTACCCTGTCCATATGGTCATGGAATTTGGAGAGCTGATTATGGTTGGAAACAAAATGTCAGTAACACAATTCACCATCCATTATAAATCCAAAGCAAAAAAGCTGAACAAAGTTTTGCTTGGTATGGATGATTTGTGTGCAAGTTCTTTGTAGCTAGTGCCTGAAGTCTGATGTGGATGAATAATGCAGATGAGAATTTCACGCATACAAAATTTGTGTTTCTCTCGCTGCTTTATAAACACACCGCTGTTTCTGATTAGCTTAGAATCAAAACCTAAATAGCTCCTGCTTTGACCAGGGATGTTTAAATTGCCCTGTCCAGAATATCTATTTTCATGAATCAAACAACTGAAAAAACCAAGGCTGGGATTTTTTGTAAGTTGTCAGTGTTGGATAAGCTCAGCTCAATACCAAAGGCAATGATGAAACCTCAATTATTTTCAGTACCAGTGCACTAACTGTTACCATGTTGAAAAACAAACCTCCAAAGCATTTTCCTCGTGGACAAATTGTGAAGTACACTTGTACATAAGTGCCAAATGCAGACTTAGTGTTCTAGAGTCACCATTTGTGTTTAAAGGAAACTGTTCTTATTTACATGACAGCTGAACTTCGCCCAAGTAGCTCATTGGCTGCTTTCAGTTAAGTGGCCAGGTTGTTGAGAAGTTATATTATTCATTTATGACACTAGCTATGTGAAAGCTTTGTACAAAAGAGTGTTTTAAACAAATGAATGCAAGTGTCATAAAGTCGTTTATTAAAAATTACTTCAGTCATAAAGGGAATCCTGCTGCTAATGTGAATCATTATATTTAAGTAGGATTTGTGTTTGTTCTCTTTATTGCATAACTTCAAACCAGTTAGACCCAAGTATATATGGAGATCTTAACTTTAAATTGACAGATTGTATAACTTTAAGTAAGTATGGATTTAAAAGACAATAAAGGACAGAGAGCGCAGCTCTTCCATCCCTTTGCTCTGCCCAGACCAGTGTCACTTAAACCATTCCCGTTAGCTACGTGTCTAAAAACCTTCAAGGCTGGAGATGGCACAGCCTCCACAGGTCTGTCTGTTCCCCTAATCATGTATTTTTACTGTTGGGATGGGTTTCCCTCTCTGATGTGCCTGTGACATTTCAGCTGTTATGGGTGTGTGAATAGCCACACTGAATTAGGTTCATGATCCCAGTTATCTCCTGCCCTGTTGCAATGGTGTCTGACTCCAGATGCTTCAGAAGATGTGGAGATGTGAGATGATTCGCCTGTTCTGGATTATCTGATATGTAAATAAGGGCACCATAGACCCTAATGCATGAAATGTATTCTTCCAAAATCTGTTAGCATTGCAAATGGAATACTCTTGCTAGTTTTATACACCTACGCAATTTTTTTCCCCCTCTTGACATTCTGTGGCAGTGTGTGTCATAGTTCGTCAATGCCTTGTATGAAAAGTTATTTCCTTTTATCGGGCTTAAATTTGTCGTCTTTCAGTATCATTCACTGTCCCCTGTCTTGTGTATTAGGCAACAAGGTGAACAAAATCTCTTAACATGTCTTCTCTGGAGTATTCATTATTTTTTGGTTATATCCCTTCTTGCTGGTGTCCTTTTAGAGATGAACATTCAATTTTTTTTCAGTTCTTCTCAAATGACATTTTCCTCATTCTTCGTGTAAGCCCTAGTAATTTTGCAATACCTTTTTTTGAAATGGTGCCACTGTTATTGCACATTGTAATCGAAGGAAGCTCACAATGCTGCTTATTTATACAATGGAATTCTAATAATTTCCCTGCTGTTTTTTATCCCAATTCATATTCATGTTAGCAACTTGTTTACTTTTTTTGTTGTCTGCAGCCACACTTGGAATTGAAATTATAATTGAGTTACTTTGCTTTAAACTAAATGTGCTTGAGGTGAATTGGAGGTTTCATTTCCATTATTGAACCCAAAGCTGAGTGTTTTATTCAGTTTTTATGCTGGTGGTGAAAGACACATGCATGGCCATATTGCTTATTTTGTCTTGTGCTGATCTGTTGGACAGTTAAATATCAGAACACTACTTTTTAATGAACTCTAATTAGAAGCTTGGGCCAGGCTGTCGTGAAATTTTATTTGGAGTTGAACTCAGTGTATTGATATTTACGATCACCATAGATCTATTCTTTATTCTTGTAGTATTTTCCACGTTTTGTTGCATATAGTTTTTTATTTCGTGCCCATTCAAAGCTTTTTTCCCAGAGAAGTTTTCTCCATATGGACAGCTGAAAAAGCTAAACAAAAAATATCCGAGTAGAAGTCAGTGTGTGCTGCTGGTTTCCCCTGGCAAAATAATTGTTTCCCTGATGAAGTAGACCTTTAAAGATACTCCTGAATTCTTTGAAATATTTTGAAGTCATCATCTTTATTCACTGGAGACATTAAGTTTCTTTTATTTATTTTCTGTGCTAAACACAAGGGCTGTAGATGTTACTGCAGCTTGAATAATTAAAATACTCTGGTTTGCTCACCCTAATAAATGATGCAACTTAAAGTATGGTGTTCTTGCTTAAATGAGCTTACAGGTCAGACATCACCTTTCACATTAACTTCTCAGCAAGTGAACTCAAATGTGCTAGACAGAGCCAGCAAAAGGTTTTGAAAACAAGGTTCTGCAGCTTTTGTTGCTTAACTGCACATCTTGTGAATGGTGGCCACAGACTAATGCTCTTTAGGGAGCTGAGAATTATTTTTGTGCTTATGTTTCCTGTGATTTCTTCATTTAGACCACCATGCTCAACAGCACTCACTTAGAAGGATGTATAGGAAAACTCAAAATACCATCTTTTAAAAGCTGATGTGACTTGAAAAATACTTTTTTTGTGAACTTGTAAGTTATTTCTCCCCATTCTGGTGAAGTGTAAATTAATTTTCAGCTGAAGGCTTTAATGGCCAAGAATCATTTATATTGACTACCGCAAGAACATTTTTGTTAATTGAATGTAGTCTAAGAGCATTACATGGCATGTTTTGCAGACATTGATGAATGTGGAACTGGAAGGCATAGCTGTGCCAATGACACTGTTTGCTTTAACTTGGATGGTGGGTATGACTGTCGTTGTCCCCATGGCAAGAACTGCACAGGAGACTGCATCCACGAAGACAAAATCAAGCACAACGGTCAGATTTGGGTGCTGGAGAACGACAGATGCTCTGTCTGCTCATGCCAGGTAAGTAGAAATAGAAGTAGCTGCTTCAACAAGATGGTGATAGGGATGAAGGGAAGGGAGTCTTGATTCAAGTGAAATTCCTGTCTTAGCTGCCTTCTCAGGTGTGCATGTGGAGTTACAGAAAAATGGAATTGTATCTTATACAGGGTTTTGGGGAGAGCTTCTCTCTCCAGCCTGCACGAGCAGAACTTCCACAGGAGGTTTGTATATGCTACTGGAAGAAGGGTGATAGAGCTGTTTTGTTAGCAGAGATGCCACCTGTGTTTTCTGGGTGAGAGCAGTGGCATTTTCATGCAAAGAAACTGTCTGTCTAGACAGATATTGGTGCTGGTGACTGACGCCAATATCTCCAGCAGACAGCTATAAATAGAAGCAGGTTCTCTGTCTGCAGGGTAATTCAGCTTAACTTTCTCAAATGTTTCCTGTGGGAAGCTTGATCCCAAGCTAAATGCTGATGAAGAACGAAGGCCCAATACACTGCTGACAAAGTCCCGAGCATTCCAGCAGCTCAAGTTTCATGGGCATGAACTTAATTTCAGGCTACCTGTTGTCTTCCTTATGTGAACAATTACAGAAAAGAGGGACAGATCTGAAAGTTTAAAATAAGTCTTGACTAGCATCCATATGAGAATGACATAAATTTAGTACAATCCGTTAAAATTTGACCATTGGGAAAGACACCCTTGGGTTTCATCACCTTAAGGGTTGGCTGTATGAAGGATGTGTATAAGACAACAGGGGAGCTTCATGGTAGTTACTGTGTATTGGGGCTTCTGCCTCTGTTTGAACTGTATTTTGACAAAGATATCATAAAGTGGAAAAATTCATGAGCTGCTAGTGGTTTAGAATCATGACAAAAAATCAAATTTTGGTACAAGTACTGCTGGAGTTGTGCAGATTTCTGCCATCGCTCAGTGTCTGTCTCCCATCAACAGAATGGATATGTGATGTGCCGGCGAATGGTCTGTGACTGTGAAAATCCCACCGTTGACCTATTTTGCTGTCCTGAATGTGATCCGAGGCTCAGCAGTCAATGTTTACACCAGAGCGGGGAGCTTTCCTACAACAGCGGTGACTCCTGGATACAGAACTGTCAGCAGTGTCGCTGCTTGGTAAGTCTCCCCATCACAGCAGCAGAGGCAGGAGCAAAAAAAGAATATGAGATATTCCGATCTATGAATAGTTAATTTTCATGCATTAGCATCCGTTTAATTTCCTCTGGAGTATGTGTATAATCAAAATGTGGTTTTCATGGATATTTGTCAGTATTGTCAAGTTCCAGTCAAAAATGCATTTTGACACAACAAGCGTAATAGAAATTATTTAATCATGATGATTGTTTTAGCAAAAAGTGGAGGTCATTTTGATATGGCACCTACACAGCAACGCTCATGTGTTCACTCATTCAAAGACCAATGTAGCTGTATAACCAAATTCTAAATCTGTATTTATTTTCACAGATGATAATTTCAAAAATGGCAATAGATTAAGATTTGTTTATTCATTCAGACATTCAGAGTAACCAAAGAAATAATAAGACTTGATGCATTTTTGAAAAGACTGAAATAAGTTTTGAAAAAAAAAAAAATCTTTTAAAGCTAGTGATCTTTTTCCTAGGTATGTATTTCAGACTCTGAGCAAAAACTATTCTGCATAATGCCACTCAAGAAGTTTCCATGACAGAAAAAATCCCAAGATGAAAACAACTAGCTTTTATCACAGGTTATCTCCAAATATAAAGCCTAGTCCATCTAGCAGCTTTCCCTTGTCAGGGTATCATGAATAACAGCCAGAAAACAATTTCTGTCGGCATTGTACTTTCAGTGTTACTGCTGCTAAAATCCAGTGAAATATATTCCCAGATGCTTCGTTAAATGTCTTCAAACCAAACCAAACCAAACAACATATAGTTTGGGATCTCAATAGATGTTTCTTTTCAAGATGCTGCTTCTGTAACTAAAGCCCTCTTTCTTTCAATTGTCAGGGCTTTTTTTTGGGGTGACAACAAATTGTCTACTCCTTGTACTGTCCATCACTGCAAAAAATATTTGAAATATCAAGATCAGTGACTGGTTTTAAGATTGCTTTCATTCTTACCATCATGTGATTCAAAAAGAGGAAAATTGAGCCAGCAGAAAATTTTGTAAAAAAGTAACTTCACAAAACTTTCTGCAACAAGAGGGGTAAATTAGGAGCTATGGCAAATCCCTGGGAATTTTTTTTTCTGCTTTTGCTCTGAAGATATTGGAACTCATCATTCCTAAAGTCTTAGATACAGATTTTGTGAATAAACTTCTTTCACAGGTCCAAACACTGTTCTCTTTGCTCCCCCTTAAATTCAGACTACTCAATCCGTGTCTCAAATGAACTGAGTAAATTGGAGGTCAGAGATGGACCTGCTCCAAAAGTAACATCTTAATGACTTCTGTGAAGTTTTTCCTTTGAAAAGACCAATAGATATGAAACTTTTGCCCTTGGCCACTCACAGTTGAAGGGAAGGTGACCTCAAATTCTAGGAACTGATGTGAATACTTAGACATCTTTAGATTTGTGTACAGGCACACAGTAACTTCCCCTACCAATATTCTGGCCCAGGGTGAGTCTCTCCTTTGGCCTTTTCATACCCTGCCTGTACTGAATCCATCATGCAGACAGCGTGATTAAGTTTGGAAGTTCAAGTATCCTGATCCCAGTCCAAAGGGAAGTAAGAAATAGGTAAAACAGGAGATTTTGAAGCACTTTTACAGTACAGCCCTGTTATGGCTTCTGTCACTTGCAGGAGTAGAACTTCACAAGGACAGATCCGTATTCTGTATTATATGACGTTTATGGAAAATTTTTAGCTGCAACTTGATGTAGAGTGTGTTGAAATAAGTTAAAACTCGTACACTTCTTCAAAAGCATGCAAGTTGATGTGTTTCCCATAGGCAGTGAATATCAGTGTTCTCTGCGCTGACTTCTGAATATGACCAGATGGATGAAATTAGCCAGTTCAGAAACATAGTGCTGTGTCAGAGGAATGGGTAATGAAACGAAGTAAGAGCTAATAATCTCTTGTCATATTTGTAAACAGCAAGGCGAAGTTGACTGCTGGCCCTTGCCATGCCCAGAGGTGGATTGTGAATTCAGCGTCCTGCCTGAGAACGAGTGCTGCCCACGCTGTGTGACTGACCCCTGCCAAGCGGACACCATTCGCAACGACATCACTAAAACCTGCCTGGATGAAACCAACGTCGTTCGCTTCACTGGATCTTCTTGGATTAAGCACGGCACAGAGTGCACCCTCTGCCAGTGCAAGGTAAAGAATATAAAAATTCAGCTGAGAGGCCTCTTTCCCAGCTTGTTGTGTGGCATATAAATATTAATGCTCTCAGTCCAGTCAGTGGGTAGTTGGTGTCTACACCTGTTTTAAAGATGCGGAGATTACAGTAAAAATGTTCAACTTTGTTAACTTCACTCTTGCACAGTATCACAGAATCACCATGGTTGGAAGGGACCTCTGAGATCATAGAGTCCAACCTTAAAACAAACAAAAAAACCCAAAACACAACACCCCACCACATCACACTCACCCACAAACCAATAATCTCGGGCACTAGAGCATGCCCTGAAGAGCCACGTCTACACGTTTCTTAAATACCTGCAGGGACGGTGACTCCACCACCTCCCTGGGCAGGCTGTTCCAGTGCCTGACCACTCTCTCAGTAAAGTAATTCTTCCTAATATTTAATCTAAACCTCCCCTGCCGCAACTTCAGACCATTTCCTCTGGTCCTGTCATTATTCACTTGGGAGAAGAGGCCAACACTCACCTCTCTACAACCTCCTTTCAGGTGGTTGTAGAGGGCAATGAGGTCCCCCCTCAGCCTCCCCTTCTCCAAACTAAACATGCCCAGTTCCCTCAGCCTTTCCTCATATGACTTGATCTCTAGACCCCTCACCAGCTTGGTGGCTCTCCTCTGGACATGTTCCAGCAGCTCAATGTCCTTCTTGTAGTGAGGGGCTCAGAACTGAACACAGTACTCAAGGTGAGGCCTCACCAGGGCCAAGTACAGAGGCACGATGACTTCCCTACTCCTGCTGGCCACACTATTCCTGATACAGGCCAGGATGCTGTTGGCTTTCTTGGCCACCTGGGCACACTGCTGGCTCATGTTCAGCCAGCTGTCCACCAACACTCCTAGGTCTTTTTCTGCTGGGCAGCTTTCCAGCCATTCTTCCCCAAGCCTGTAGCATTGCCTGGGATTGTTGTGACTGAAATGCAGTATCCGGCACTTGGCCTTATTAAACCTCATCCCATTGGCCTTGGCCCATTGATCCAGTCTGTCCTATAATGTTCTATACTATAAGGTTATCAGAAATGATTGATTTGCTTTCTGTTTGAGAATAAATGGACTAACTATAGATAGATAGATAGATAGATAGATAGATAGATTGATTTCTTGCTTTAAAATTAGGAATAGAATCAAGATAATGCTTAGCACATTTAATAGTTTCTGTAGTTAAAGGAATTAATTCATTGTCTTGAGGAGAAAAACTAATGGCTATGGGCTTATGTGAATGCTGGCATCTCTTTTTAAAGATGCAAAGGAAAAGGAGGCTAAAAGAAGTTTTTTCATTCAAAATAAGTCTGTAAGGTGAATTGTATTTTCCAGTACTGAAGAATGACAAAGTGTTTCCACAGTAGCCAAGGAAATAGAGGCAGCAGGATTCATGCAGACATCTTTAATTATTACTGAAATTCACAGTTGATTTTGGTCTTTATTCTATGTCCTTCCCAAGGAAGAGATTTCCCAAACTCTAGTATATGGTACGATTAACTACTTTGAAAAGGCACTCAAAAAATAATCTAATTTCAACATCTCCTCCTGGCCTGGGAGAGATGGGGAGTAACTGTTCATGTAGCAGAAGCTGTCAAGCACCACCTTCTTCCTCCACTTCGCCTGATGCAATACTGTGTGCAACAGCAGTTGCTGTTATAGAGGCATAGTTCTTTTAGGAGGGAAGTGGTTGGCATTTGTCTTGATGTCAGAATGGGTCAGTGGTTAGAAGAAAATGATGTGATGTGACAGAGTGGTTAACGGTTAGAAAGCCAGCTGCTGCCCAAAGGAGGTTGAAACAGACTTACAAGCAGAAACCCATATTTTTGGGGTCCATAGCTGGTGGCATACACCAACTCCAATGCTAGAAGTTATTTTTTCCTAGGGCAAGTTGCTGAGGTTCATGTGCCTCAGATTGTTTCCTCATCTGTAAAACAAATATTTGTGTGTGATTGTTCTCTAAAGCTCTTTTGAGATTCAGCAATGGGAAATGTGTTCTCGTTGTTCTGCTAATCAGTGGCAATGCAGAAGCCATGTATTGATTCTGCTGATGTCCACCTGTGTGTTGCTCCCATCTGCCCTTTTCTCTTAGGCAGAGATTGAACCTTAAACATCAGCTAATTTGTATTCAGTGTAAACATACATAGACTGATAAAATCCATTGGTGCATTGTGAACTTATGTAAGATTAAGACAGATGCTCTACCAAACCACATAATGTGGCTTAGGTGAGAAGCTGCTTGGCAATGAAGATGTACCACTTTGTCCCTCAGCAAGCCAAATTTTACTCAGTTCTCATCACAGAACGATTTTCTTTTCAAAATACACTATCTGCTTGTACTAGCAGCATTTTAATATTGTAGCTCTGCATGCAAGCAGCCTGTTCCCTACAGATCAGGTTAATGCTGTGTCAAATTTGTATCGTTCTATGTCTCATTCATCCTGTGTCACCCTACTCTTGCAGAGCGTCACACAGAAGGTCAAACATCCAGTCTAAGCCTCTTTAAGCAAGCTATAGCAAAACAGATTTACACAAATCCTTTAAGAATTCAGAAACCTAGGCATCAGCGAGAGGTGACCTAGCCACAAAACCATTTCAAATCACAAGTAAAGAAGTTGGACAGTAGGATTGTCTAACCTCCTGTAACATAAGTGAAAGAGAATGTTTGAATGATTCAGACGTTGGTCTCTAATCAGTCCTGGCAGTTTAGTCAAATGAACGTATTTGGAGCAATTTCAAAATAATACATGCCTTTTATTTGCATTGTAAGAATTGGACTTAAGAAAAGAAGTAGAGGAGAGGCAGTAAACAATTTATCCAGTACTTTAATCATGTCCATAGCCAATCTGTTCCCTTAATTGATAATATTCTCAGAACAATCTCGAAAGACTTTATGGATTAATGTTTGCTGGTGTTACAGCCAGGATGTATTAACTTTCAAGATTCAGGGCGAAACAAAACCCAGAGTCCCTTCTGCCTGATATAAATGAAACTCCCAAGTGTCCTGTCTTGCTCAGCAGGTTTGTGTGCCTCAGTAGATGCCTGATACCTTTATGTCAGGAGCATTTCTTCCACTGATCCCAGCTTCTTTCAGTGTGACTGTTGTAGCTCTGGGGTACAGACCACAGCAAACCAAGCAATTATAGGAATCATAGTAGCCATTTCCCTTGGGCAAGGGAAGGACATGATGACAGTGTCATAGAATCCGAACAAAATCTGTAGATGTCTTGTATTATACAAATCTGTACATTAAAATATGAAGGGTGTTTGCAAATGGCTGAGCTTGTTAAACTGAGTTTGTACAAAATGCTAATTGTTTCAATTCTTCTGTCTGTTTTTACTTTCTTTAGAATGGCCACGTCTGTTGCTCAGTGGACCCACAGTGCCTTCAGGAGCTGTGACACCAACAACCCCCTCTCACAAGCAGTTTCTGGTTAAAGAATTTTCCTTCACAAAAAAAAAAGACCTTTAGACCAAAAATTGTACAAAATTAAAACTAAAATTAGATTGGTTTTGTCCATTTAAAGTGCAGATATGTGATGAACTCAGTTATCTGAATCAAAGTGAAATTTATGGGACTTGAGATAAGCTCAGATGTGTAAACTTTTGTATGAGGTCAGGCCCAAATCTTCTGGCTATTTGTCTGTCTGACATCATTATGCAGAATATTAGTTTAGTGTAAAATGACACATTGTAATGCTGTACATAACGATGTCAAGATCCAAAATCAACTAGGAGCTCTTACAGGGTCTTCCGAAGCTTTGAGAGTCCAACACTTGACCAGATGCAGAGATTTTTACCTAAGCATATTTGGATCTGCACAATGTGTTTGATTGCTCACTGCAGAATTTAGCAGACGTTTGAGTAAAAGGATGAAGCCTTCAGGAATAAAGAACCTAGCAGCTAAGATGTGATATGTACAGTATGTGCGCTGAAAAAAAAAAAAAAGAAGTTATTGTAAAAACAAAAAAAAACTAAAAAAAAAAAAAAAAAAAGCCAAAAAAGAAAACCCGTGATGCACAGGCATGGCTTCTTAATGTTTTCTGATGGGAAAAGTCATCAATATTTCCTTGTTTTACTGCACTTACTATTATTTCTTGATTGAATTTGTTCAGTATAAGCTCGTTATTGTGCAAATTTAAATAAATATTTCTCTTACCTTACATTTTTGTTTGTGCCGCCTTTTTTTTTTTCCCCAGAGATGTCATTTCCCTGCATGTTGTTACTGTCCCTTCTTTGCTGGGCAGTACAGCTGGGGCATCGCCGGTCTAGTTCCTCTACATATGGGAGCTTCTTCCCAGCACAGCCTTATGCATCTCATGTCTTGTCTCTGTTATTCTGCTGGGAATGCATAAATAAATTCATACATCTGAGTCATTAAAGTAGGTTGAACAGAAAATTCATGTGCCTAAAGATCAGACCCTGTGTGCCAGCGGTATGCTGTCACCCAGAGTGGGTACAGACCACTTGTGTGTGACTTGCATCTGTTCAGATTTACAGGGGATCTCCTCCAGATTCCTCCTCTCTCCAGCTGCCCCGGGTTTGTTTATCTTTCTGGAAGTTCCACAGCTGTTTCAGTTGTTTGTGTAAAGTATCTTAATGCATGAGGATCACCTCAATATGGAAGCCCTGTTCTCAGTACTGTACTGCTGGGACAATAAATAGGTGACCAAAACAATGTTATTCTGAGAGAGAAATAGAGAATAAATCAGCACACACAAAAAGGATGAATTTGTCAGGAATACATCACAAACAGTGGGGGCACAACAGGAGATGAAGAACTGCCCAAGATGACAGCATCCTTTAAATACTGTTTAAATAGTCATGTTTTTTCAAAGTGCTTTGCTTCTCTTCAGCATCCCTCTTACCAGTTCAATAAGTTGTCACGCAACCTGGACAGGCAAAACTTCCATTAGTATTACTAACACTAATGGAAGAATACCCTGTATATTATTAAGTCACAATGGAAGTCCATGTATATATTTTTTACAAAACAGAATTATTTTCCTGCAAACAGGTGCTGCTTCACAGTGTTTCATGTACAGCAGGAGATCAAAGGAATGCCATGCAACTGCATGTATCTGGTAGGTATTCCTTTGAACCCTGGTGTCTGCTGAGAACTGGGTGTTTTTGGAGCAGGGAATACAAGAGATGTTAGGCCACCGAATGCACATAATAGAAACAAACCCAAGAAGCTAAAACTGGAAAAAAAAAAAAAAGGCAAAACCCCCCAAATTGATAGTCTACATTGGACCATTAAAGCTATGAAGATTCTCAGACTGAATAAACATTTTACTCACCTAGTCCATAAATAACAGATACTCAAGGGCTTTACTGTATGGTCCAGTTCCTGGAAAGCTACAATTGAAGTTTTTAAAGAAGAGTGTTAGCTCCTTAAAAAAATAAGCTGCTGTCAGTAGAGTGTTTTCTTGCCTACTAGCAATTGTCAGGAGGTCATATTTTCACCTCGGATGCAAAGGCACATCTCCAGTGGATTTCAGCAGCAGCTGCATGCCTGTTCCTGAGAGAAGGTTTAGCAGAGGGTGTTACCTTTGAAGAATTGCATTTCAATTTCATTCGAGAATAGGGATAAGATAGACATCAGAAATGCATGAAGAACAGACTTCTTTTTTTTAGAAGAGCTAATGTTTTTCAGGGGCAGAAAGCTCTGAAGGAAAGCAGTGGAGCTGGTAGAGAAAAGGGCAGATATCCACAGAATAGTTGTAAGCATCCCTATTTTGGGTCCATGGATAGACAAGTTATGGGTAAGGCAAGTGTCTCTGCCCTTAACCTGGTACAGTGCATCCACCAACATCAGATTTAGACCTATAACAGATATGAGAACTGGAAAGAAAATTATCTCAATTTTTTTTTCTCAATCCTTTCTTGAAGGCAGAATAAGACTGGTTTTTAATCCCAGCTTCTAATCAAAACTAAAATGGTATACAGATGGGAAACAAGCGCTTCTTTCCTTTTGTTACCTACTCTGACCTTGGCATTGTAGGACCTTTCTGCTGTTGTAGGTTTGTGAAGCACAGTGCAATACACTAAGAACCATTCTAAAAAGCCAAGAATTCAAATATAACATAATAGTTAAACCTTGAATCAAATCGTTGGAGAGACAGTCGGTGTTACATGTATGTAAAGAGCAGAATTCATACTGCTGAACGAAGGTGGAATTTTCTGCTAAATAAAAAATGAGAATGGCTTGAGCGAATATTATCTAATTTATCAATGTTCAAGGTTACTAATCACTTGGGAGTTCTTCCAAAGGTCAGCAAACTCCAATGAGACATCTCGGTGACCCTCATTTTCATTCCTTTTCACCCCCTCCTCCCCATCTCCCTCCTGTTCAGTCAAGCCAGTAATTAGTAGTTCATGTTTTTAATTTTTCCTGAAAAGTAAGTTTAAATATTATTAAAAATTGATGTCTAATTTCCAGGCCTAAATTATCTGTCAGATGATATAGTCCATAAAAAAAAATTATATTCCTGAATGATGCAGGTACGTTGTGCTCTCTTACTGGCCTTTCATTATTGATGCAGTGTTCGCAGTACCAGAATTCAATAACTTCCATAAAGGAATTGTCACCTCTCTACAGAGTAATTGCCCCGAGTTAATAGGCCTACAGATATAAAGGCAGAGATGTCTTCAGTTACAATGCTGAATTCAGGGCTATGGTGAAACAAGTTGACAAAAAGCAGCAGTGTTGTAAATTGTTGTGCAGGGAGCTAACTGTGCGGCTGTGTGTTTCTGGTACTCACAGATTTACCCTGGGCGAGAGCAGGGGGCTGGCTGCCTCCGTCCTCCTCCTGCCAGAGCACGTCTTTGCCTGCTGCGAGAGCTCCACCTGTAACAGCACACCTGGAGAAATACGGTTATTAAGTCACAGCTGAAATGCTAGCCATTGCTTGTTATTTCTAGGATGCCTAGAAGGGGATGTGTATACAGGGAGTGCTGTAAAACTGCCCTCCTTCAGTGCCAGCGTGGGGTCTTGCGTTGGGCAACAGCAGATTCGCCCTGGGACACCTCAGAGAAGCACAACCTCGTGAACCACAGAGCCCAGAGCTGGGATCCTGCTGACTTCAAATGCAGGGTTTGTACAGGGTGGCATCTCCTCCTCCACGGGCATGGCGAGCCCCACCTCGAATGGATCGCCTGTGTCCCTGCTGTGGGGACGTGCCTTGCTGCAGGGCAGGATGCACAGACCAGACAGCGCTTGGGGGTCTCCTCCAAAGTGGAGAAGACTCCCGCTACAGCATGGTGATGGTGCTCAGCTCATGTGGCCTCTCAACAGGCAGGGACTCCCTTGATTTCTCAGATAAATATAGCAGCAGCTTTAAAGTAGGGCTCAGCTCGTTATTTTTTAATGGTGAAACTTACTTACAGGCAAATGCAGTTAAACTTGTCCCCAAACCAGTTAATAATTTAAGTTAAAAATCACCAGATAGCTTTTGCCAACTATATGAAGAAAATCCGAGTAAGAAGCCCAGAGCAGCTGTGGCATCTCCTGAGCGAGTGACCTGTGGAGAAGCATCTCTTCCACAGGGCACCAGTAGAGCCCTCTACAGTCACATCTTCTGCTCAAGTCACAGCTGTGTTCGCCAAGTCACAATCCTGGACATCTCTTCTGTTGCTATTTTAATTTCTAGTTAAAAATTTAAAATTTCTTGTTGCACGGTGGCCAAATTTCTGTCTTGGAAGAAAAGACCAAGCATACCACTGGATTTCTGAGTAAGAAGCAACATTTTAGGGAGGGCCTGAAAAGAAAAAGACGGTGTTGCAAGCCCTGTATCTCAGAGCCCTCTGCCCTGGCTGTTCATCAGCCACGTGGATGGCCACTAGCGTGTCAGTGTATTTCACTTTTTGTTTTTGTCGGTATGGTGCTAATGCAAAATGATAAAAATAAAAAAAAAATCAATTGTTAAAATCAATTACTCATCTAGGTCTGCACTAATCAGTATTTTCTTATTGCCAGAGTTTACACAGTCTGTAAAGTGACAAATAGGCATTGTTTACTGTAACAGGATATTTGCAACCCTGTATTCTACTAATCTGTTCATAGATTATTTCTATAACACGAACTTTAACTACTACAAATGATAATAATCTATTGATCACATAATATTTCATCTACAAGAGAGCCAAACTGAATTACTATGCTTCATCTTAAACTCTTTTTTACCAGTAATCTCATTTTACCATTTTAGACTTTAAATGCAACTCCCAGGATGTCATTTATGTCTCAGCAGTATTGCTTGGCACTGTAAAATTAAATTGTTTAAGGGCTTATTTTAGGACTGAGTCATATTTGAAAACCAAAGTAAGTAGAACTGCATCACCACAGCTAAAGCATCCCTCTAAACAGACATCTCAACAAAGTCCTGACTCAAGTGTAATTTCATGGTGGGGAAGGGGGACAATTTCATTGAGGGGAGAGTGGAAAAAAACGGAAAAACAACCAACAATCCCACTGATGCTTCCTCAGTCCTCCCCCTGCTTTTAATGACCCCTGATCTGAACAAGAAGAGGGATGCAGCTTTTTGCATCATTACCTTATTTCTTATAAGAAGCTCCAGCTGATGCTGCTTTTGAATATTTCATCTGACCAGACAGGCCTTTGCTGTTCATTTTTTCTAGCAAATTTATAAAAATGTGAGAATTGCTTAGGAGTATCACAATGTAAACAGCTTTTTCCCAAGGCTGGGATTGGCTCACGTCAAAACCAGGCAAGCTGCAGGCACCAGTCTGGTGGGTGGGGGACCAGCGCCCTGGCTAAAGGTGTCTATTTGCAGTTTTGCTATTAGCTGTGTGTAGTTGGGTCTTACATAAGCTGTGACCAGAATGACCCAACTCAAATTGTCTCCCCTTGCAATTTTGCAAGGCATGATAAATTCCCCTTTTGGTTGCAGTACATGGATTTTTCAGGTGAAGTGGTCTGTCTATGCAGAGGGATGCAAGGGTAGGACTGGGACTCTCCCAGGAGCTCCTGTGTCACCCCAACACATGCACCCACAGCCCAGGAAACCTAAAGTCTACCATCAAGTCAGGAACAAAATGTTCTTATTGTCTGAAAATACTTCTCCCTGGGAAGAGACAAGAAAAAAAAAACAGGCCCTTTATTTGCTTTCCAAGGCAAAAATCCTGTATTTGCCTCATTGACACTGGTTGTGGACAAAATGTAGGTGCTCATGAACACCCCTCATAGTGCAGTCCTCTCACTGCTTTGGTGTTTCGTGAGCATGTGGCTCTGTAAAACTTACCCTAGTCAACTGAGAGTGAGCCCCCTCCCATGGCCAGCTTTCCTTCTGCAGGACATTTTTGGGGAGATGCCTGTGGATGCTGCTTAGCAGCTGGTGCCTCCATGGGCACCCATTTTCCCCTGCCCAGCCAGGTCAGGCTAGTGACAAATGGATGTCAAAGACCAGCTAATGCAGGTGATGTGAAAATTTGGCCTTGCACACATTGCTGGTGGCAAGCTGACGGGGTAATACTGATACTGCTTAAATGATCTTTTTTTAATTAGTCTGTTTTGCCTTTTTAAGTTTCCATTGGGTAATAATTATGTTTGATGGTCCCTGATGCTTCCGTGAAGAACACAGCAGGTGAGGAAGAAATAATTCACTTTCCTCACTTGATAAACTTGAGAGGCTGTTTAACTGCTGCTGCCTTCAAAGACAAGAGGGATGCAACCCACAGAGCCTGTAATCCCACCAAAACCAGCACAACTCAGTAGAAACACACATTGCACCTGGACCTCATCCCTGCCTGCTCCAGGCATCACGTGCCCTCCAGCCTCAGCAGCCCATCATAGCAAATTAACTCCACCACAGAATCATGGGGTTGGCTTCCTCTGGCTGGAAATAAATAGAATGGGGAAAGGGAAACATACTGGTTTTGGAACTACATTACCCCTTACTTGGTGTTTTATTCAGAAAAGGATGTGCTGGTCCTGCCTATGTCTCCTCTATGGGCACTAATACAACTTCCAGTGCTGGCCTGTCTCAGCATGGCACTGACAATTCCCACAACAGAGCATTTTATTTTACCATGTCTTCCAACTTTCCTACTCAGAATGTATCACTCTTCAGGCTAGAGATCACCTGTGTTGCATTAGAGGTTTCAGCCAGTGTTACCCACCCCTTTACAAAGATTAAAACATATGCATTCCTACTGTGCATTTCGTGTTCCTAAGAAGTGATAAAATTAAAGTAACTGAATTTGGATCAATTTGGAGTCAAATTTTTACTGTAGTCCCAGTTTTCACAGTTCAGTCTCATCTGTATTTCCTATTGTTTCAGGGCTTGAACAAGACTGACTGAGAAAGCAGTTGCTGAAATCCTAATTATCTTTGTTTTTCTTCTGAATGATGATTAAAGTAAGCCAAAGATCCAAAAGCAGCTTCCAAAACTGGCAGCCCAGAAGGCCAGTTTGCACCCCCACATTCACAGGTCTAAACTCTTAAATCACCTTACAACAAGATTTAAAGTACTCTGTCAATTCCCAGCAAACCTATACCTATTCAGACATTTATACAGCCCATTTAAGAGATTTTTATATTTCTTATGTAGCAGGTTTTCATCATTTGTGTAGCTTTCAAATGATTTTTGCATGCTTCGTGTATTTAAATTGCTTCTTGTGGGTAATATCCATTTGCACATAAAGGTTCTCAGCTGTTATGTTTGGCTTTCTTGAGCTATTAGAGTTTAAGGTTCATGGATGAAATATATCCTTGTGTGCACCTGGTCAGCAGAAGCAAATCCTACAGAGAGCTGAATTTGGCCCAATACACATAATAGTGAAGGCAAACTTGTGTTTGATTTACTATTTGTAACAGTTTCTGTGTTTTATTTCATTCTTCAGCTGTGTTCCAGCAGTTTTGCATTAACCTAGTTTATAAGTATAAACCTGGATTTCTGAACAATCAATCAGTACAAGGTCAACTGCAGCCACTGCCTGCATGGTGTGAATCAAAACTTGAGACACATGGACATTTGTAACAATATAGAGAAGCAGAGAATTCACTCTAACCAAAATGCTTTTCATGTACAAAAATAAATATACAGAATGGTTTCAAGTGAATTAAGTAATAAATTTTTCCCCAGGTTTAGTGAGAGCAAGATCAGAGGAAAGTTTAGATGTGAATTTATAGTGTATTTACTGAGTGCTGTACGACTCTACACCAGAAAAAGGCACTGACTGAATAGTGCAGATATTGGTCAGCTGTGAAAAAGCTTCCTCAGGCTGAAAAAGTGTCCTGGACTGAAAAAATTCTGGTGCTGAGCTTCAGGCACGTTGCACAGCTGATTAAAGGTACCTGAACACATGGTCAGATGATGATGGAAGAGCAGATTAGGGATGCTGCTGTCACCTCCTCTCTGCTGTGTTACAGATGACTCCTCTGTAGCTCTCCTTACAGTGGGTGAGAAGCAGCCACACGACAGCTACTGCGCTGTGGCTGAAGGTCTTCAGGAGGTGGTTGACCCATATCACTGCCACTGCTTGTGGCTGTCTAGCCAGATCCTTAGTACTGGTTCAGGTTAAATGCAGGTTAAAGTTTTGAAAGAACTCTCCTGTCACGGAGACCTGGCAGCAGTAGGAAAGCTGGCAAAGAGGCTGCCAGCTGTTAGCTCTCTGTCTTGAGGGGAGATGACCTCCAGCTGAGGAGACATCAAACAGACATCATGGAGTAGATGCAAGGTCCAGGGAAGTCAGCAGAGATTTTGCCCTCATCTTAGGAAATATTTATGCACATGCTAAATGAAAGACGGTTATTAACCTTAGTTAGGCCCATGATTTTGGTAGGGTTGGAGCACTTATGCATCATATCTGGCACGGTACAGACAAGGTCTTCCATCACTTTCTCCACAGGTATGAAGTTTAAAGATGCTATAAATATATATATATATCTGAAAATTATGTAGACTAGAAATAAAATTAGTCTATTTTGTTTGTCCAAGGCAAACAAGAAAAGAAGTCATATCTATTCTAAAGCTACTCTGGTTTCCAAGGGAAAGCTGGGGGTTGGTAACGTCAGGAAGGCCCTGGCTGTGTCCCTTGAAGTGTCGCAAAGGATAGGATCCATTCGACACAGGGCAGCTTTTCAAAGGGTGCACAATTAAGGGCAGCGATGCAAAAAATTACAGACACAAAGAACCAGAAAGACTTGCAGACATGTGACTGAAACACCACGGCTGTGAAAAGAGGGGTCCGCTCTGTGCAATTGTGCGCCTTGGTGCCCCCAATTACAGATGCAACCTGTTGGCGTATCTTCAATGGCTTAGCAAGAAGATTACTTTCGCAGTGGTTGCCTGATAAATGTCTGCTTGCTCATTAACATAGCTGACATTTCCTAACTCTGCTTGGATTTGCAGCCTGAGCTAATCCACATCCTATTTAGTTCATAGGCTAAAGTTCAAATGGAACAAATTTTTGATCCTATTTGTACAACTGCATATAATTTCCCTTTCTCCTTTATGGTCAGAATAATAGCTTCAAACCCAGAAAAAAATCAAAAACCCTGGAGCAGCAGAAAACTAATTTATATTTATTCTGGGACAAAACTGCTTTTTAACTCTGAATAATATTTCTTCTTAATCACTTTCACCTTTAGTTCTGCACAGTAGCAGTTCCTCAAATCTGTATTTCTTTCATACTTGGCCTATGCTATAGTTTTACATATGTACCTCATTAAAGCAACAAATTTTTTTTTCAATGTATTTAATGAAAATAGATATAGAAGCTCACTGGATAATGTGTATTGATAGAACTGGCAATGTTTTTGACATGGGACGATGACATAACATGTCAAACCAAAGCCTGTCTTTAAAGAACGTCATTTATCATGGCTTGAATTTGTAAGTTATATATCAGAAAATATTTAGCCTGAATAGCCTGAAGAAACAAACAGAACTAGAGGGTTTTTTTTTTTTTTGCTAAAGTATTTGCTTCAGCACTGTAAATTTTGAGAGAGCAGTAATGGATCAGGCAAAAGCTTGATCTCAAGACTTCTTTGGGACAAGCTAGAATTACTTGCCTAAATAATCGTTGTACTCAACCGAGTTGTGTTGCAGTAGCACGTCTCAGTGCTCTTCTGGGATGGAGGAACCTGGAGGGCAAGACCCTTCTCTGCTTCCTTCTTCACTTGCCCAGGAAGTAAGTCCTCAACCATTACCCCCTGCACACTTCTGGTCCCATCCCCACCTTTTTCCTATGCTTCCCTTTTAACCCTATTTAAAAAGCCATCTATGCTCCTAGCTGACTGCCATAGCCTTGATCCTAGCCATGCTGTCTTTAGCTTAGTCTCTTTTTTGCCCACAACACTTGCATTCCTGATATACAGTTATCACAAGGAATGGGGTGGGTAAGAGGAAGGATCCACCATCAACAAGCCCCCCAAGCCCTGCAGTTTGGGCTTTCAAACATCCTTTATTGAGTGCCTCTTAGGAAACAGAAAACTGAATGCTACAAACCAAGAGCTCAGAGATAACAGGTTGTCAGCACTCACAACTGACACAGATTTAGAGCTAGTCAAATAACAGAATGACAGCTGATCATGAACTTGCCCATTTCATCTATGGACTGCTAAATCTTTTTTGGAATTATCTTCCAGGAAAGTAACAAACATTTAATGAATGATTTTTAATAAAAAAAAAAACCAACACATGGGATATAATCTCAGCGTCATTTTTAACTTACTAAGTAGCTTTTATTCACTGTACCACATAGTCTTTTGTTAACATCCATGAAAATTCAAAAAAGTCACATTAGTCACTGGAGAGCTCCCATTTTATTTCCCGTCTACACTGGAAGCAAATACAGAATTACAAGGGAAACATTAATAAAAAATTGACACTAAGGGCTGCAAGGACTGCTGTAAAGTGCATTTCCTCGTATGCATCAACAGCTAACAATATAAGAATTCTATACAATTCATGCTTAATATACTGTGGTTTGATTTTTCAAAAAGAACAACATATTTTACACTAGATCTAAAATTGTTTCTATGAATAATAAACTGTTTGAAAGCATTAGATCCGTGCAGATGAGCAGAAACAGCAGCATCGTAGTGGCTTGTACTATGGTACAATAGAGTCTCTCTCATGTTTCAGTGAAAACAGATAGGTAAGGAACCTAGTCCTCCCTTTCTGCACACAAGTGATTTACATTGACATGGAAGAATTAAAGCCAGTGAACCCCGCAGAGGGCATGAATTCACACGGGCAGCACAAGTGACCAAGAAGGGAGCTGATTCTGCACCACATTTAAAACAAAAGAACTCACTCCCTTCACTTCTCTGTGAAGGGCTTCTCCCCTTTGAGGGCCATTAGTATGACAGAAAAACAAACCAAAGGTTCAGCTTGGGCATTTTTCCTCCTCCCTTTTCCTTTCCCTGCTCTTGCTTTTCTGTATTCCTGGGATTTATCAGCTGAGGTTGCTGAAAATGTATGCACAATGATTTCACACATTAAGCTTGCATTGCTTTTGTGTTCTCTGACCACTAAAACCAAACCTCACCAAACAAGACACTGAGGAATATCCAGCATGTCTAGAAAAGCCAATAGGGCTGTTAAAAGATGAATATATAGACTATGCATTGCATGAACGAGAGGCAATTTAAAAGAACAACCTTATGTCTTCATAAGCAAAAGTGGCTTGTTTTCCATGTAGTGGCATGCTTTTGAGACTCTTTCTTGTCTCCCAATTATATGCTTGTCAAAGATAAAACCAGAAGGTCACAACCACTTTACCCTCCTCACTATATAAATCAGCCAACCAAAACTACCACTTCTTAGTGGATTTCAATTATTTATGACCCCAAACCTAGTTGAAGAAACACACTTCTAGGACTGAATCTGAAAGCTAAAAGAGAAAAAACCAGCATCACAAATCAATAGAAATGGGCAACACCCCACTGGGTAATACAGACTCCCTAAACAGCAAGAAATCTTCCTGGTTTGCCTTCATCGTACCACAAGGCATGGGGTGTATAAGGCATTTGGCTTTCTTTGCATTGTTTAAAGTGTCCATTTGAAACTGCACCATCCTGATACATTTTTTAATATGCTGTTTGGATGTAGACCTGAGACACATACAAACACATGCATATATCCCAGAAAAATAGGCTGGATTTAACATGTGTCAGACTAGGGGTGCTCGACAGCTCGGCACCTAGCTCCTGCTGAAGCCTTGGTGGGAGGCAAAGCAAACATCTCATCAGTTATGTCTGACCTGATCTATGTGCTCGGAAAATGTCTTTGCTCAGCTCTCAAAATTAAGGGCTGGACTCAGTCCTCCCTGTTAGAGTTTTGCTGAATCCATCAGCCTGAGAGGAGGAGCCTGCCACAGCTCCTCACCCCTGGACCATGCCTTCAGGTACCCTACTTCCAGAGACATCACCCATTGGCCCTCAGACCATGTGCCTCACTTTCCAGCTGGTCGAGATTGGTGCCAGCCAAGGCCACGCACTGGCAGTGCACCCTCATCATGCCCCATGTTGGTACCACAAGTACATGGGACTCCCACCACTGGTCCACCCCAGCACTCAGTGTCACCCATACACACATGCACATAGCCCAAAAAAGCCCACAGCTGGGAAAATCTCTGGAAATGGAGCTTGGTGAGAAGCTGGGACAAACCACAGTAGTCAGACACAGGCATGGCCAGATAGACAACTACACCAGCATCTGTTTGCACAGGACTGGCTCCTTTTCTCCCTCTCCCTCTGTTTTCCCACACTTGTTCCTCCTCAAATCACTGTGACCCCTCCCTTCCTTAAACATCCCACGATAAGTCCTGTGCAGTCCCCAAATGTTCTTCCCTGCACCACCCAGGGATTTCCATACCCCATGCGGTGCCCCCAGTCTGTGGGGTGACCCAGAGAGCCTACCATTAGTCACTTACCAAGAATCTGTTGTGGCAAGGAATCTCTCAGCTTCAAGGAGTAAACACATCCCACTGCCATGCAAGAGCTCAAGAGCCCTTTGAGCTCTTCACTGAGTAAGATAATTGACCTATAGTCAAATTGGCATGGGAATAAGATACCAAGGTTCCCACTCCAGGTAGTGTTTGGCTGTGTTGCCAGCCACCCCCCCAAAGTCCAGGTGCAATTCATCACAGCTCCCACTGATGGTTAGGGCTTGAGCAGGGGTAGGGAGGAAAAGGGGGAAGGACACTACCACGGACTGCTGGCTCAGAGGGACTTTCAGTTGAATCTCACAGGGTTATCACGGCTATATCCCACTGGGAATTCTGGAGCAAAGAGCTCTTGTTGGAAGTCAGTTTTATAAACTCTGTATTGACAAGGAACGGCACAGAAAATTAGTCAGAGATGTCAGATTAGTCAGAGGTACATTCTTATGTACCCCCCATTGATGTAATGAATAATTAAAGCAGAATGGAAATGCTTGAGTGGAATGCCAGGTCCTGGGAAGCTTTCTAGGACAGAACACGTTGTAGCTAAACAATTATACTCTCCTGAATAGCAGAACAGAGTAGAAGGGCTATTCATTGATGCAACAAGTTGTTTTGAACACAGTATTTCAGGTTTAAAAAAAGAAGTAGCTCTATCCCCCCTTTCCTGTGAAAGTTCTCACTTTAAGGGCTTTGGAGAATTTACCTCTAAAAGACAACCCAACTGTGCAATCCAGCTAAGAAGAGACACCTGAGCCCCTACACCCACCTGCAAGCCACTATGAAGATGTGTGGGTCTGCCTGGGACAGTTAAGGCATGGGGAGGCCCCACCTGCCTTCATGGGGCACAGGCCAGATGTGAGCCTTAGGGGTCCAGCATGAAAAGGCACAGGCTTCACAAGATGTGTCCAGGAGTGACCTGCAGACCCTGGTTAGGCAGCACAGACCCCAGGATGGGGTACACAGCCCTGACTGAAAACTTCTGGGTGCAGAAAAGAGGACAGCACGCACTCCACAGCCTCAGCTTAGTTTTTGTCAGGGCTTGGCCTCTCTCTTAAGTTCTTCTCACATTAGACACCTGTGTAGATGATTGGGCTTGTTTTTCATGCTGTTGTTATGAGGGTTGTTTACATTAATTGATGGGCTTAGGTTTTGCTTGTTTTACCTTCTGTCATTATTATTACGGAGTCAGGTTCACTCTATGTTTCTGTTCACTTTTGGGGGAATATAGAGGAACATTTCCAATTCTGACCTGGCTTAGCTTTGAAACACACTCCAGAAAGCTACTTGTCAGGAGCAACACCAGGTTCTCCTCTCTGCTCCTAACAAAGCTGCTCCTAGCCTGCAGCCCATGAGTTGTACAAGTTCTGTGGGGTTGGGGCATGTGGCTCCTCCTGGGCCTGTGACTTGTGCTGTGGACATCCCACTGGTGTTTGGTCCATCTCACTGGTAACACTTTCTGAAGCGGAAATAGGTCTATTTATGCACTTGCATTGATTTAAATGCAGATAGGCTGAGTGGCTATTTAAAGTAATGGCAGTCAGCTGAACAAGTGCTTGGGATGTGAGTGCTGGTCTATCATTAAAAGACCTCCTATGGGATACTGAAGCCCTCTGGGGCTTTTTGGCTTATTTACAAAGTTTTGAGCTACCGTGTCTCTCTAGCTGGGATAAAATAACGCAAAATGGCTACTGATGCCAACTGTGGTAGCCAGCAGCATGTCATTCTCATTCCCATTAATGTTTCTGGATCCTTGGACTTCTCTATTTTGGCTCTTGTAGGTAAGTGACTTTGAGCAGAAAGAATGAAATATCTTAAGTTGTTGTATATTGAGATCTGAACTTCTTGCAAGTACCTATAGGTATTCTTGACTTTATCTCGCAATTTTTTAATTATATTATATGAAATTTTCCTCTATTTCCTCTGTTTTCTAGATAAGACATCATTCTGAGTGCTTAGATTGATAATTTCAAGCATACAGAATGGATTTAGAGGTGCACACATTTCCTTGAAATAAGCAGCAGCCCTGTTTCTAATGTAATGGGATGATTCTGAAAAATCACAGACTTACGGCTTATTTTTAACGGAAGAATTATTTCCTTTTAGTGAACAAATAATCTGTAACATGGAAAGCTGCAGCACATAAGCCAGTTCCTAGCTGCATCAATTCTCCCCAGTAGCAAATCTAGCAGTGTGCATTCCATATTTCTTTGGTTAATAATGTGAACTAAATTGCATTTGGTAAATAGAAAGATGTGTCTTGCAAAAGTTTTCCAACATCTCACTTAGAGTCTAATAAACTGTGTGTTGTTTGCTCGCTTTGTGGCTCCTCTAAGTTTCTAATCGTATGGTATAAGAAAAATCGATATCTCATTTCTCACATCAGCCAGATGGATAGGCCAGGCAAGGGCTTCAGCCAAGTCTTTGTGCCATTCTGACAGGGAAAAAACATGTTTTCCCTATTTCGAGCTCTACTGTTTACAAGAAGCTATTGACAGCTTTGCAGTACTTTCTCCAGGTAAGATCTATCATGGTAGAGCTTTAAAGTCTTGCTGGCTCTGCTGTATTTCCTACCCCCCCTCAACTGCCAAGTACAGCTATAAATTCTTAAAGTGGTTTTCACTTTTGCATGTGCTCACTAAACGTTGAGATTAGCCAAGGAATAAAGGAGATGCTCTGGATTTACAGTCAGACAGACTTATGCTGATCCTTACAAAAAGAGGTGTCATGAGATTTTGGCTTACAAAAACCTGGCAACTACACTTCTGTGCCCTCTGATGAAATTCATTTCCCGGTATGGCTCTATGGCCCACCTCTTTCTATCTGTTGCAGAACAAGTTGGTGGAGAACCAACTGGCAGCAGAAACAGTGTGCTTTTCTGCTCTGTGGATATCATAGAACGCATTAAAATAACAGGTAATTTTTAATACCAGGACTAGGGACAATACCAATATTGGTATAAAAAAAATCTTTTAAGTTAAAAGAGAGTTGAAAAAAGTTATGTTTTGTAATACACTCACTGATAAAATTAAAAACATTATTAGTGAAAGCATTGATTTTCTACTTCTATGCACAATATATCTTAATCGCATCCAAAAAAGAGTATTAAAAGATAATTGGACCTCGTGATTGCCAAGTGAATCACTCGTTGTATGAGAATGCCAAGTAAGAATTATCCATTTAGCTCTGGTTGGCCGTCCCACTCACAGTGCTTATTACATGTTATTTCTTCTATAGAGGGACGCTGCTTGGCAAAATGAAACTGCATTCACTTGCCTGATTCATCCTCTCTTGTAAAACCTCTGTATTAACAGAGACTGAGTGTATGAAGAGTCCTCCATGACAGCTTCTTCATAGTTATGTCATTGCCTATGAGATGGTTTTGAAGCTGGCTTCAAGAAAGCTAGTGCTAGCAGTTACTGTATCTAAAGCTCTATCAGCATGGCCTAATTCCCCTGTAAAGCAAGAAATCTAAAATTCAAATGCAGGTACTCCATTTTCCACGTCACCCTCAGGAGAGCTACAGAGGCAGGTTACCTCGAGGAAAGGGAATTTGTGTGCAAATGCAGGCCCTTCATAAGCTGGTGGAAAGCAGCAGAATACAAACGGGATCTGTGTAACACTCTTACAGGCTCCTAAAGTGCAAACCAGACCAAGTTCTATGGTGAACCCCAAAAGCCCAGCCTGGGTCTCCCCTCTGCTTTGCCACATCCAGTTCCTTCAGGCTTTGAGGTCTCTGGGGAAGCCAGTCCTTGTGCAGACACAGGGTGACAACAGCCACCCCTGGGCTGAGTTTGGTTACTCTGGGGCTTCATTGACACAACCCTACAGCGACATGTTTTTATCACAGTGCAACACTGTAAGCTCAAGGGCTTGGCCCTTCATTTCCCCTTGAGTTTTCAGGTTCAAAAATTTTAAACTGAAACCAGGAGGCTCAAACCAGAGGCAATGTTTGTGTGAGTCTCAGAAAACTGAAACGAGGAGCAAACCATGACACAGTCCTCCCTGATGCCTGGACAAAGCTATGGAACACAGCGGGACTGCATAAAGCTTATTAAATGACAGAGAGGAAGCTATGGAATCCAGCTTTTGGGTTGCAAAATTAAATATAGTGAGGTATGGATCCAATTTCTTTTCATTTGTAACTTCTGAAGTGTAGTCGGTTCAGATGAAAGGTTCCATTTTGGCTGATATCAATTGAAAACTCAAAATTGATGACACCACACATCAGCATAGGCAAAACCAGAATATAATTTTCCCTTCTGTACCTTTTGAAGCCTACTTTTGTTAAAAGTATACTGTTCTTCTGGAAATGGAATTTTAAGATCATTTTATCAGAGACATCACAAAGTGCAGGGAAACATTTGCACAACTTATTTTCAGTTGGTCTAACTTCAAGACAGAACTTGGATTTAAGGAAGGAGCAGAAACCATGACATAAAAGCAATACTTCCTCCTTTTCTGGCCAATTGCATGCTCAGATTGCACTTAAAATCCTCAGGGGATGTACAGATTGAGATGAAATATTGGTTTGGTGTAATGGCAGCATGGAGATCATAGCTGTAAGCTATTTTTGTAAGGCATAAATTGGTGCCTGAGCACAAAGGCATGGGAATCTAGTATTCAGTTCATATATTATCACTAATTATAATTTTTTACTTGATGGTATATTATCACTCATAAATTGCTTATCACATAAGGTATTTTTTCCACCCATAACCACACAACTTGTGCACAAGGTGCTGCTGAAAAATGCCAAGCTTAACTAAGAAAAAGTATATTTTTGTTATGTGTAATTCTGTGCCCAGTTGAGAAACTGTTCCTTCTCACTACACCCAGGGCATTGAACAGCTCCTTTCCCAAAGAGTTTATTTTTTAACAAGGCAGGGCAAGCAGAGGCTGAGAGAATGAGATGCAGCAGCCGAGAATTGAGACTGTGACAGTTTGCAGTCAGCATGTTAATTCAATGCCTTCTTTCCTTAAAAAAGAAAGCAAGGATGGGGTACAGAGGCTGAGAAGTAGAATCTTGACAGCTTTGGAACAAGTGACTTATTAGTATGGAGGACAAAAGTCTTAAAGTTCAATCTGCTGCTGTGACTTCTTTCCTAAACTGTTGGTCGTCTTGATCAGTTAATTTTCAGCATTTCTCAGCATGTGCCCTTATCCTCAACCTGCAGCTGAGAACATTGTTTCTGGAACTGGGTTGTGCAGAGCAGGTGCCAGCGTTTTCACTCTGGGCTCACAGCTCATCAGTGGCTCACAGAATGTCTGCTGGCATCAGCCACAGGTGTGGTTCTCGCTGCAGCCCTTGCTGTAGTCTTCATCCCTGGTTGAAGGTGTGTCTCTGATATCCCATGCTGCATTGTTTTCCTTCCTTTCTCACATCTATGTGGATCAGAGCATGGCACACCTATTTGGTCCAAGTGTCCAACAGCATTTAAGGTCTATCTCAGATCAGCCTTACAGTGTTTTGAGATGTTATTCGGAAGGAACATGTCTTTCTCCTTAATGTTAAGAACAAGTTGCAGCAGCTCCAGCTAGCTGGAATTCCTCTGATATGACAAAGGAGCTCAGGAGACAACGTGGGCTGCATTTCATCTCAATCCTTTGCCTTTAGCCATGTTCACCAAAGCCTCCTACATTACAGTAAAATCTTGCCACTCATCCTGCTCTGGTGAACAATAGTCCACTGGCTTCAGCCAGACCTGCAGGACCTCGCTGCCCAGAGGGGTGGTGTGGTGGCTGCTCACCTGCCCTGATCTCCTCAGGACACTTGCTGTAGTCTTCTGGCCACTGCTTATGAGGGCAGTATCAGCCACATCTACTACCCACCACTAGTATTTTGCTGTGGGGAGGTTTGCGCAGGTGGTAGCATGCCCAGGTGACAATCGCTAAACTGCTAGTGAGGTTTGAATACAATACACAAAACTGTGCCTTCTGGGAGGGAGGTTGTCCAGAACCCATAACACCATGAGGAAAGGAAGAATGGTGAACTTTACTTGAGACAATCAGCAGCTGGATTAAACAGTAGGTAGAAGATTACCAGCAGATTTATAAGAGAAGAAAATCAGCTGGGAAAGACATCTCAAGGAAGTGTGGGAAGTTGTGAGCAGGGACAAGACCTGGGAGTGGGACAGGGAAGCAGCGGCCACCGAAGCCAGGGCTGGCACTGCCAGAAGCAGCTTGCCACTGCCAGACAGTGCGAACAGCCTACATGCAGCCAGCATGCTGATGGGTTGCAGTGTTGTGGGGTGTGGGGGTGCTTGTGGGGTGTGTTCTCACTGGCGGATGGATTAGAGGTAGTGTGTGTGTAGAGCACTTGTGTTTCCCCAAGGAGAGGTGCATGAGTTGGGGAACCAGCACCCCAGAGGAGGTGGGTGCACATAACCGTGCCTCTCTGTGTGTCCATGCTTTGAAGTTGTGGGGATTACTCATGGAAAACATGCTTAGAAATTTCTGGGTGTTTATCTACATTTGCTAAGTGTCTTGAATTGTGGTTTTTCTGCTGTGTTGCCAATACAGACCCTAAATGTGGAGTTGCATACTTGCCAGTTGGTTAGGTGCTGCTAATACTCAGATAAATGTCTCTGATCCCCTCTGGCATAGCTCAGATAGCTGAGCTCTGTCCCTGTGGGGCACCCTGCAGCTGTTCCCCATGCCATGACCTCACAAACCCCGCTGTCATGGAGGAGCAGATGACCTCACGATCCAGCCTCCGGACCCCAGGAACACCTGCTCTTCCCTCATGTCAACAGTGAGAGCAATTAACCTTGTGCTTCCTGAGACTGAGGTGTATTTGGCTGGCTCCAGCATAGATGGCCAACTGGTTCTGAACCTCAGGAGTACCCTGGTGGACCCTATAGTGAAGGTGGAGCTTGTGGGAAGAGGCTACCTGAGATGGCTTGAGGAGGAAAATCCTGAATGGGACTATGAGAAGAGCATGGCTTGCACCAACCAGGCTGTCTACATCTCCAAAACACAGAATTTTCGCATAGAGGGTAAAATGCTGGAACAAGGCGTCAGTTAACTGAAAAGCATCTTAACGCTGGGCTAGGGAAGGCAGGATATGGGTAGGAAGTCTTCCTTTTGCCAATGTCCATGTGCTGTTTCTATCCCATGGCATAATCTTTTTCATTAAATCATATGGCAACCAGGGCTTTGCGATGAACAGTAGCATTCTGGCATGGTCAGCACTATTTGAGAGCATGAGCAGTCCCCCATGAGCTGGTGGCTGTGTCTGAGAAGTGAACATTTATTGCACAGAAATCTATCACAACCTGTCTAGCAGCAGGTAGGAAATTTTTAGTCATGGGTGCATCTTTGGTCATCTAAAATGCTTACCTTCAATGTTCTTGTTGACTTACATGCCAGTAAGTTATCTGCTGTGTATACAGGTTTTGTTGTATTCACAACTGTAGTAGAGGCACAGTTAAAGTTACTGCTATATCTTTACTGAGAGACAAGAAAGATGTGAGATATACACTGAAAACACCTGCAAAAGTGTGATTATTTCATGGAATCACAGAACAGCTGAGGTTGAAAGGCACTGTGGAGGTCATCTGGAACAACCCACCTGCCCAAGCAGGGCCACCTGCCCAGACTTGTCAATTTCTCAAAGGAAGGAGACTTCTCAGGGCAACCTGTTTCACAGTGAAAAAGTGTTTCTTGATGTTCAGAGGGAACTTCTTGTGTTTCAGTTTGTGCCTGTAGCCTCTTGTCCTGTCACTGAGAAGAGCCTGGCTCTTCCACCTTCCCTTCAGATATTATACACCCCAACAAGCACACATATAAATACAGAGCTAACTATTAAAATGTACAGATTTTTAAAAAAGAATAAAGTCAGTGGGATGTAATGACCACCTAATCCACTGAATTATTCCAGGGAATGTTTAAAACAAATGGAAGCCTCCTAGGAGGTGCACTGCTGTTTCTCAGCTCCCCTTTCTTAGGGTTTGTTGGGAATCCTAAAAATGTAGTCTATAGATCATAGGTGGTAGCTGCCTTAGATTAGTTTAGCACTAAAGTTAGACTGTGCCAAAGTGTGGAAACTGTGCTTTCGAGCTATGACCTGCAGTGGTCAGGCTTCATTTCGTCTCACACTTGAAGGATCTAGCTTGTCCAAAGGTCATTTTCCACTTACACATGAATTAGAGTCTTAGCCTGGACATACTGTGGAATGCTGTCTCTTCGTGGAGGCTACTGGATGTTACAGCCCTGACGGAAAAGAGGGAGAAAGGCTGAGTGTTGGAAAAATTATTTTTGCCATTACATGAACAAGTACCTGTAAAGCACCTGGGGTCTGGATCTTCTCAGCTAAAGTTCAAATTGGTGTTGTTTAAAAACGCACTTGAATCTGTATTCTGCCACCCACAGATATATTCCCATTTTCAAAAGAGTTGAGCATCCGCATCCATCAAGACTTGCCAAAGCAGTGCCGTTTAATAACACATTTTTACCACTGTAACTCAGTCTTTTTCCAGCATTGATTACATCTCTGTAGAAGTGCTCTAACAAGTCCAGGAAAGCCATTTTAAAACATGAAAGAAGATATGGACCTGACCCTTCTTACCCTGAATACTCTGTGCTCCCCACTGATGCTGGCGTACAAGGAACGTATCTTTGAACAGATTGCTGCCAGTGTCAGCTTTTGACACTCAGCTGCTAATATGCTCTTGATAGCACGTTGCTATCTGGTGTTTGATCTTACCACATGCCCTACTTGGGTTACATATAATGTCTCTGTAGGAAGTATATATACATGGATCCAGGTGCCTGCTGACATATTTCTTTTTAACCCTGGTAAACCCCGCCACCACACAAGGAACTCAGTATTGTCTCTCTGTGAGATAAAGACTGCTGGAGGAACTGACTCTTGGCAGCCATCGAATATGACTGGTAACAGTTTTAGGATAATTAGATTCAGAAAAGAAAAAGAAGGGTTTCAGTGCTACCAGGGATAATCACCCTCATCACCAGCAGAAACATCCCAGTCGGAGCAAACCAGAGGCAGGAGCTCACAGGGCCTGGACTACAGGCAGGTTGAAACTCTTCAATCACTGCTGTGCACCATGAGTTGCACCCTGGGAAGTCCCTTGTGTCCTTCACGTAAAGGCCACCCCTCAAGTCTCTCCTATAAGCAGCCTCTTTGCACTTTCCCCACAGCTGCAGCTGTCTCCTCCCTTCCCGGAAAATACAAGATGGAAGACTTTATGAATTAGGTACCAATAAATTATCCAGAATTGACTTAAATTAACTGTGTGACTGAGGTTCCCAGGTTCTGCTGAACACCGAGACACATGGTATCTCCGGGTGCCTCTTGGCAGCTGGGAAACTTTCTACAGGGTAATTAATTCTGTTGCATGGTTTCAGGGAAAAAACAGTTTCTGGAAGCATGTAGAGGGCAGGTGCTCCTGTACAACAGGGCTCACACCCAGCAGCCATGGGAAGCCCGGGAAGGCAAGTCCGCCTTGGCTTCCAGGGTGAGTTCAGGGACATTGTTGAAGGCCACCATCCTTTTGAGCCTGGGGACCTCAGAAAGTAAAGCACAGTTCAGCAAGTGGGCACAATTCAAAGAAGTCTCTTTAGAAGTGATGCAAAACAAGCCAGAGAAAGTGGGATTAAAGCTGTACATAGAATGAAATAAGTATCTGCAAACCTTTTTGCACCACAGGGCCTACTTCAGCCCTGCAAACAGGGCCAGGCTCTCAGACCATACCCGCAGCAGGGATGGAGAAATGTGAACTCTCTCAGTAAATCCCCACACCGTGCTGGGGCTGCAGAACAGATCACTCACACCAGGGTCCAACTGCAGATCATTCCAGGAGGGGAACACTGTTTTCTTTCAAGGTTAAGTTGCAGATCTGCTCACAGTTCAAAGTCCTTCCTTCCATCAGAACAAGAACATAGCCAAAGTAACTTGAAGACAACATTGTGTGAGATAAGGCCCTGGGAATATCAGATTTCTACAAACTGCCAGAATAAACAGCATGACTTTTTTATATTGCAGTTATCTAAGAGGCTGATGAATTTTAGTTTCCTCCCTTTCAGATTGTTTTAGGCATTTTTTTTTCTTCAGAGTTACAACTCTGATTGATTGAAAATGCTGTTATGCTATCTGCTAAATCTCCCATGCTGTGAGGAAACAATATCCAGGCTCTTCTGCCAACAAGAATATCCAGTTTAGATTATTGAAACTTGAGGTGTCGTTGAATTCATCTGAAAAAGGATGCAGTCAGCAGCACAAAATTCTAGCAGCCTCACATCCTCTAATATTGTGGGTTCAAAGTGAAGTTTTGGCACAAACTACAAGGAGGAAGGAAAGCTTAAGTCTGGATGATAAACTGCCAGCAGATATATGTGTTTAAAAGAAATAGGTCTTGGATGAAGAAAAGGGTCAAGAGCTGGTCTTATCTGGGCAGAAGAGGCCAAATTTATCCTTGCACAGGTGGGATAGTCTTTCATTCCTTGGAGGCAGTGGGACTTCACCCACAAAAAATTCTGAATTTGATTCAGAGGAAGTGGCACAGAAGAAAATGCAGACATCTGAAGGAATGGATCATAATTTTTTTTTCTCACAGTTTTGCAGAGAAGGTGTCAAATACTATTTTTTTTTGTAATTAGGGGTCTTTTGCACAAGTGAAACAAAAGTGTCACATCATACACGCAGGTGTTGTAGACAATGATAAAAGAGGAGTGAAAGTTATCGCACCCCTTTACTCCCAAAAAGCCTGTTAGTGCTTACTGAGAAAGTTAAGAGTCTGTGGCATTACATTTTGATAAGTGAAAATTCTAAACAATTTGTGAAGAGCTGCAGGTTGCTTACCTTGTCTTAAAATGAGGTAGATTAGCAGTTCTCAAGTCTGCCATCTGAGAGGGGTCTATACATCCATCAACTGACCTGCAGAGGTGATGCACAGTCCACCCCACAACACGCCTTTATGGGACTTTGGGTGCAATACCAACCCAAGGTGGTAAGGACACCGTGGCTTCTGGAAGACACTTCATGGCTTGTGTAAGGTACAAACATTCTAAAGGTTTAAAAGGCATCTGATAGGAGTGTGTTGTTTGGCTTTCAGATGGATGGCTGGATCCTGGGGTCCACACCTTTGACTTCCACTTCAACTTTCCTTCAAGTATTCCCTCCACATTCAACAGCGAAATTGGCTGCATCTCCTACTTTGTTCAAGGGACTTGCTGCAGTGGCCAAGTTGTCTTAGCTAAAGAGGAGAGATGTTTACTGCTGCAAGGAATTGCTGGTAACCACAGAAGACCCATGAAAGACATGGTAAGGGAAACAAGCTATCTGAGCTGGAGACACATGGACCTACCCTGTTCTGATCCAGAGCTGTAACGGCTTACTACTGAGTGTTCATGAACTTTTAGCTCTGAGTTTTCTCCTTTTAGCATTCAAATGACACTTCAGTACCTTCTGCCATCTTTGTCCTAGGGCTTGCACCAAGATGTTTATTTTCTAGCATAGAAGGTGCAGTGTAAGACTTGAAGAATGACATGTAGGGAGCACTTTGAGATCCAGGATGAGGGAGAAGGGAAGTTATTTGCTTATTTTGGAGTCTAAGCTTTGTGTTAACATCACTAAATAGGAGGTGCCTTTTTTACCGAACTCTACCGAGTCTGGGAAAGTCAGTCAAAGGTCATCAAGATGTCCAGAACGTGATGATTCTAATAATTTTGTGGCCTCCTTCTAAACCTGGGTACAGATAGCTAAAGGTGACGGTGTTTATGTGTGCACACATGAATTCTTTGCACATATGCTCAGGAGGACTGTGCTAATTCAGTTGTGTCACATTCAGTGCAGCGAGAAAGACTGTCCTCTGGGTTAATGGTGGCCTGTGGGGACAGTTGAGCAGCTGCAGCTGTTGTCTTAGGACAACATGCATGTGGTGTTTGGGAATCGCCCCGTATTCAGCACAAGAACTCAGCATACTTTGCCTTTCTGTTCAACCTCTCCATGCAGGCCCCACTGGTGGTGGAAGCTAGGAAAGATATAGTTTATTTCTGCTGCTTCAGACGTGGCTCCGTGATCCTTCGGATTTCCTTGGAGAAAAATATATTTTGCCCTGGTGAGACCATTGTTTTCATGACAGATATCGCCAACAGGACATGCAAGTATGTTAAAAAGCTCATTTTCGCTTTACGCTGCATTGTCCTGTATCAGGGCTTCAGCAGTAGGGGAGAACCATGCTCCTTGGAAGACCAAAGCGAGGTGACAAGGTTGGAGTCCCAGACAGACACAGCTCCCTTTGAGACCATGAGACTTACCAGTGCACTGGTTTTGCCAAAACCCATGCCTGTCACCAGCACTGTCATGGAAAATAAAATCATGGCATTTAGATATGAGCTGGTAGGCACCTCTAGCCTTCCTTGTACCATGTCCACCATCATGGCCAGAGTGCCCATCATTATAGCAGCCACACCAAAGCATTTCTCTGTGGAGCAGAAAACCATGACTCTGCATGAAAATGAAGGTGACCTCTCAAAGGGGGTGAGCCTTCACAGAGACAATTCTGAGGCTGACCCAGGAGCAATGGCCAGCAGATCCACAGAATAAAAGATTTTTCTGCAAAATCCATGCACACTTGCTGTATGCTTTCACAGGAGTAGCCTGCTTTTGCAGAGATGGGACAGTGATTCCCAAAACAAGAGGAATAAAGCTAGCCATAGCCCAAGATCAGGAAGGCACATGAGGGGAGCCCATAATTCTGTTACACTGACCCCTGATAACTGGATAAGGAAGAGCAGGAGACTCAGCAGTGGCCTAAGAAGAGAGGGAATGCTTTGCAGGCCCACAGGGTGGCCATACTTCTGTCCATGGGAAAAGACCCCACCCCAGCCTTAGCTAAAGGTGTGAGGCGAACATGCAGACCCTAGCAGGAATGCAGAACAAGCTGTTTGAAAGCCAGCTGTCACAGGAGCGGGATGTCTGGCAGAAGGCAGACTGTTTACCGCAATGGGACCCACAGGAGATGCTCTCAGCATGGCAGGGTGGGTGGCTGGAAAGCCTGGGAGACCCCTGGGGTGAGGAGGGCAGCCAGGCAGCTCAGGGACATACAAGATCTGTGGCTGCTGAGGCAGAGGGAAGGCAGCAGGCTGAGAAAGCAACCATTACCCAGCATCACCCCTGCAATGAGAGGCAAAGATCAGCCACCGGCTCTGCTCCACTGCCACCCACATGTGAAACCATGGGGTCAGCTCCATGCAGAGCACGCCCACAGTGAGCTGGTGGGTGTTATGGTGCTGGGGGCAGGCTGAGACAGCAGGCGGTCATCCTGCCCAGCAGAGGGACCTGGGCAGGCCAGAGAAGAGGCTTGTCCCAGGGATGTGATGTGCATGTGGGCCATGGTGCAACCACACATGTGCGTACGTGTCAGTGTGGGTGACCAGAAGGCTTTGAGGTTAGAAGGTTGTTAAGAATTTTATTGGTGTTTATTAACATTTGCTAAGTCTCTAGTAATGCGGTTTATCTATCTGTTGTATTGCTGATATTGAAGGTCCCCTCTGACTTTGACCAGTCTGTGATTCCCCATAAAGTAATGGGAGCAAAGACACAGGGTGCTTCCACCCTCTTGCCCCACTGCCAGGCTGGGGCAGAGGGATGGGGTGATGCCACCTCTCCCGGTGCCAAGTGCTTGCTGTTGAGAGAGACATCTTGCTGCTCTGTGACCAGCCCTCACCCCCACTCACAGAGCGCCTTGGCTTTCTCCTCCCACCTCTGGAGACTGCTTAGAAATGAGGTTACACCGACCAACTTTAATTTACAGCAGCAGCAGGTCTGTCAGTGGTGACTTACATATGCTTCTGGCAGCAAAGTGCCAGGCAACCCCAGCCCAGGGGTTTGCATGTCCACAGCCGTCCCCACAGCTGTCCAGGCGCCTGGCTGGTGCAGTGTCACCACACATCCAGGGACTGCGGGGTTTCTCCCACCACCTGCCTTTCACCCATCCCTGTGATTGACCTTGATTGGCACCCTCCCCCCCGGCAAGTCTGGCTGAGACACAGCACAGCACTTGTCACGTCCTGCTGCTCACATGCGCTCTCACTGGGCTAATGTTTCTCCTCATCTTGTCCCTAAAACCAGTATTTATCACGCTGACACTGACAGGGCCCTTTCACATCTCAGATGAGACCGTATATCAGGACGCTACGTGCAGAATCCCATTACAAATGGATTGTTGTTTTACAGGTCTCCCTGTTTCATCGTTCCAGCAAAAATTAATGCACTCAGAGCCTACATGACAGGAACATGTCAGAAGAATATTTTTTGCTGCTTGTCGTTTGAACTTCCAGCGTTGCTTCTCAGTGACACTTGATGCAGCTGAAGGAAAAACACAACCTGGCATAAATTCTGAAGCTGCCATCACATAAATACTGGCAGTCTTTGCATTTACTATGAAAAGGAATTTAACTACTTCCTTTTCGCAAAATATAATTTGCAAAGAAACAATAGGATGTCAACATTTGGCGGGATAAAAGAGCAGCTTTGTAACTTCTTTGCGTGTTCCTTGCTGTGATATGAAGCACTGCTGAAATCTATTTTCCAGACTCACAATGCCTGAAGCCAGACTGAGATCAGCGAAATCAGGAAGGCAGTTGAGGAACAAGTGAGGTATCTACTTCTCATTATGGCCACCTTGCAGACATTTTCATGGCAGGAGACAACGGGTGTCTGATGCTAACAAACCTGCTTTCTGATTTCAAAAAACTTCATTTCTCCAGATAGAATATATGCCAGGGTGAAATACGCCTAATCCCATTCCTGGGATGTTTCATGCAGTGTCTGTGTGTGTGTGTGAATCTCCTGAAGCAAGTAAAACATTTGACAGCAACAAATCAGAAAGGCCAAAGTCCTAATAAAATAGACAAACAGTGGGATACTTGACTTCTGGGAATTTGGGCAAGTGATTTCATATTTTAGGATTTTACTTTTCCTTTCTACCTTCAGTCATTTTGTATTGCAAATTCTTCAAGCAGATCCTTTCCAATCTTTATAGTCTTATTTGTGTAAGGCACTTACAGCCTAATATAAATGGCAACGAGCAATAAGATGAGTGGGCAGTTTGGGTAAAGGGCATTTTTCTAGCAGATTACAAAAGATGGAGCAGAAAGGTCTCTAGGAAAAGGTCTTGTCAACTGCCTCATTCACTTCTCCACAGAGATGGTGGAGATTTTTGTGATGTAAAGTTAGAGCCATTAAAACACCAGGAGGGACATTTGGGCTATGTGTGTTTAATCCTTCATGTGCCTTTGGCGAGGCGCTAAAATACACCCAAATGAAGTAGCTGCCTTTGAAGTCTAGTCAGACCATTATTACACTGTGTCTTTGTAACACTCTTTAGAGCAACAGGGCTAACCCTGCAGGTGCAGTGACCTAAAATACCCATACAGCTCACGTGGATCTGAGCTTGTACCTTTGAATGGCCCTTGCATGAGTTTCACAAACCCGTTACATAGAGGGGTTACTGACTAAGGGTTCGCCACCATGCGCTCTTATGTGATACAGGTATTGCCTGGGCTTGAAAACTGAAAAAAAATAATCAAAAAACACTCTTTTAGGTGCAACAATAGACATTTCCATGGAGGTTTCATTAAACACTGCACACTAAGCCTACCTGCAGTTGGTAGGTCCAACAAATAATTATACTGGCCCTCGTAGGAGACTTGCTGTGGAAACAGAGCAGGAGGTCGACTTCTGCCACTTGTGCTTTAGCTGCGTTTATATAAATAACAAACTCTTTAGACCTTGCAATCAATATTCTTTTTTCTTTTTTTTTTTTTCTTTTTGAATGAGCGGTGCCTGAAGTCTCCCCATAGGAAAGAGTTTGATCTCTGTCCCCTTTGGGATTATTTCTGAGGAGTAGCTTTCCTGTGGAGCTGGTGGGATTTGTGTGGGTCAGAAGTGATAGAAAGGGTGAAAAGAGAGTAAAGAGATGGCACACATGAAGGGAAAATGGCTATATTGTCTGCTCACAATTTAATTTTAACCTTGCACAGATTTTGGAAAACATTCAATTTTTGTATGGCTTCATGGAGCAAAAATAGAAATCTTTCTCTTTCCAGTAACCATGGAAACATAGAAACAATGATTACTGGAAATTATCTGTACTTGTGGGATCAGGTTGGTGTTATCGCTGGATGACACACAAGTTCAGCCACACGTGCATCCTCAGCAGTGTTACCTGGCAAGGCTGCCACAGCCAACAGGGAAAGAACTTCACAAAGGTCCTCAAACATCTGGAGCAGCTCGAGCTGCTGCAGTTCTGGAATATATTAACTTTACCTGCTGTTGGCTCAAGCAATGCCTGCTTTCAGCAAATGTTTTTATGAATGAGTAAATACTGAAACTGTGACCATGTTTGAGTACATGTTTCATTGTCCAAAAGACTTAGTAGCCACCAGCACATTGACTCCTGTTATGTCCCCTTAAACCTGTCAAGGAAAGGTCACTAAGGCATGGAGTGTCCCAGAAGCAGTCATCATTGACATTTATCTCTGTTTCAAAGGAGGGAGAGTCCATCAATACCTTTTTAAAGACCTGTTTTTGAATAAGATAGTCTCTTATTACCTAGTTCCTTTGCCTTTGTCTTTCTATCCTTTAAAATTACACAGGCTCTTCAGATAAGCTACTGCTTTAAGACACAAATGTGGATTAAATCGTATTGATTTCTTTGATCTTTGTACATTCATCCTCTCCTGTACTGCTTAAACCTCCTGCTTTTCTGCAAATTTGTCAGTCTTCCTTTCACATTTCTTTAAGTAACCTGCCACCTTCCCAGACAAGAACTTGAATGGGGCCAGCTTTCTTCTGATTGCCGCTGCTAGACTTGCTGGGAGGGAAGGGCACCTTAGTTGCTCTAACTACACCTTAATTAAAACAAAACAAGCCCCGACCAGCCTGGCCTTCATCCACATTACATGCAAGCATTGGTTTCTAATTTATTTTTTCTTTTGGAGACCTGTTCTAACACTCTGGTGTGCGCAGGCCTACGTGAGGCCAGTAATGGAAAGTCAATATGAATGGAAGTCTGAGAAGAAAGAAGTCTTTTTTTCAGTTAATCGAAATGATTTTTCAGTTAATAAAGATCACAGTATGGTTGTATAGATTAATGGCTTGGGCAATGCATAAGTTCAGCCATTCAATTTGCTTCCTGCTGACCAATCCATGCAGGTTTTGCAAAAATGTCATAATCCATTCTATTAATGGGTGCTACTGGTTCTTCTAGATGATACATGATAAAGTCTGACTCTTTCATAAGTAATGTTAAACATTCACTCAAGGTAATTGATTACATGAGCCAAGGATTGCAAATTGAAGAGATAATTGACTTCTTCAATATGCAAATACAGTACCAGGCAATAAACAGACACCAGTTACATCAGTATGAAATATAATTACAATTAACTTCAGCATCACAAAGAAACTGTTTTGATTTTTTTCAATGCTTGCATGCCGTTTTCTGCTTTCTACTAGATGTGTAGCATCTAGTGAGAACTGGTGTGGATTCACTGCCACAGGGCAGAGTGTACCTGGACGGAGCCACGCTCACATCTTGATGGCTTTGGCTTCACGCTGTGTCACTTGTCATGGTTTGCACGTACTTTGCTCATTCCTGCTTGTTGCTACGGGGAATCTCTCTTGGAGTTTTCTACCAGTGGCGACATTTACACAACAATACTGAGAAGGTTTTGGAACAAGTTTCCCAGGGAGGTTGTGCAGTCTCCATATTTGGATATTTTCCAAACCTGCAAAGATAAAGCCCTGAGCAACCTGGTTTGATCTCAGAGCTGACCCTGCGTTGTGCTAAGACCCCTTCCAATGTGAATTATCCTATGAATATATGGCAGTGAAGGGGAGATAAGCAGAGAAGAAAGGAAGAGCCTGGACAGAAACTGCATTTTGAGGATGTTGAGAATCAGAGAGATTTAAATAGTAAGAAATGGTGGGGAAGGATCCCATGGGAAAAAGAAACAATGAAAAGAGTTGTAACTGAGGAAATGTTCTGATCCACCTCAAACTGCCTTTCTGAAAAATGGCAAAACGGAGGGAGCAAACAAGCAGCTGATATTGGCTTTTTAGAAACAAATATTGCATTTCAGTTTTGACTACTATGACTCCTTTCTGCTTGTCTTTCTCATTTCCCTGACAATAGGCAGGAATTACACCAAGGCCAGCCACAGCAGCGGTACTTGTCTGCCTGCAGAGAAGAAAGGAGCCTCCTCTTTCTTAAAAGCCTCAGCCTTGAAGCTATGCCAGGCAGGACACACTCGGGCTGTGTGCGTGAGCAGGCTGAAAGCCCCTTTTTCCCTGGAAACTGAAGAGCAGACTTGAGGAAAACATCTATTATGTTCACGTGGGCCATGTTTCCTTGGAGTGTAGCTGAGAGCAAAGCAGGTTCCAACAAGAGAGATGGGGCTCCAGGTGTTTTAAAGAAGGTACAACAGCTATGTGTCATCTTGAATAAATACATCGAGTCATAAAAATAACCCTGTCTGTAAACATTCCTTTGTAATGCTCTGTGGAGGGACCTGGTTAGAAGGACCAAAACCTGTTCTGCACGTAACATACAGTGCTGCAATGAGCCATGTTCTCACTGGATCTGTCCCTGGGTTGTGACAGACCCTTAGGAAAGGTACCTGTTGCTGCTTTGGCAGAATCTCCTGGTCTGGGCAGAGCCTGTGTACAGATGGTACCGTATCAGTAACAGCAATTATGGCCCTTCAGTGGGTGATTTGCGGTTCAGGGCATGAACAATAAAAATTTATGGGAAATAAAAACAGAAGAATGAAACAGAGTTTGGGGAAGGGGCGGAGGAGAGAGAGGGGAGAGAAAAAAGGAAGAGAAGAAGGAATTCAATATGCAGAGAAGTGCTCCAGATGTCACAAAGCAGCATGAGACCCAGGTCTATAACCTGCCTGCAGGAATCAGATAAGCTGCTCTTCCGCAGACCCCAATTGCCAGACATCAAAAGAAAAGCATGAGATTAGAAGTATCTCTGTGGCTGTGCTGAGGCTGTAACACATATTTCTGAAAGGATTTGATGCTACTACACTCCTCTTTGCAAAGCAGCTGGATTTATGCTTTTCCTCACTCCAATAAGGAGTCTGCTGTGGAGAGTACCGACCTCACAGGGTTTCTCCTTCATAAGCTTCCTCCTTACTTGTTCAGAAAACTACCATCTTCCCCCAAACAGTGAAAAGCTGCTGACATCCCCCGTGCAGAGGAAGTGTTAGGAGGGAAATAAGACAGTATTAAAACCTAGTCATCCAGAAGAGCTACTCACCCGGCAGTCATCTGGAAGTTGTGAATTGTTTGTCAGCATTTGGGAACAGGGACTTGCTGCTTCTGTATCTGAAGGGGATGGAAAGGAGTTCATAGTGATTTGCTGCCTCTCCATTTGCCCCTTGTGTTCCTATGAAACAGGACTTCCATTTATATTGATTTGCCTCTGAAATGGTCACATAAGCCATTCTTCTTCACCTCAAGGCTGTGGAACTCACAGTCAGACTTCATCCTTCTGCCTGTCCTTGGTTGTCCTCCTTGGAGTTTGTATATGAGGCACTGCAATGACATGCCACATCACATTCAGGGAGCCCAGTTTTGAGTGCACAGGGAAATGAACACCCCTTTGTCATTCACGACAGAATGGACGGACAGGAGAAGAGCTGGTCAGTGGTTTTTGCAGTAGCATCTCTGTTGGTAAAGGGGCTGCAATTGTTTGTTAATAAATACTGTTTGAATCTTTGCATGTCACTGACCATAATCTCAAGCACAGGGTCTCTCTAACATCTGATAAACGTGTGTTTTGTGTGTATCCTGCACGGGGCAACTACAAGTTAATCAACTTTATGTTCTTATTCACAGTTCAGTCTGTCCAATTTTTATGGTTCTTGCAATCTGCTCAAGGTTTAAGCTGCTTACTTTCAAATGCAGCCTAAAAAGCTGAAGCACTCTGCTTGCAGGACTGTGACTACTTCAACTTTATGGCCTGAGATAAAAAGACCTCTCCCACTGAGCCCCTCCTAGGAGGTTGTTAAAATTAAGGGCATTGTATTAAAAATCTGGTACATCTTTTACTAGTGAGTCATAACCTGTTCACTTGTGGGAAAATGATCTTGCCAGTTAATAAGTATCTGAATTGCTGCCTTTCCAGTCTTTGAGAGGTGCCTGCTCTTTGTTTCCAGGTGGTTGTCATGATGGAAGCTGTTCACTGCAGGAAAAGCAATAATTTAACACATACTGTAATGCAGCACAGTAGCCCAGGGTATGATGAAACTAGCTGGAGAGGACAGAAATCTTCTAAAACAGAACAAATCTACTTTCTGCATGAATTAGACCAAAAGATAATTTGGGGAAGCAGATTAAACGTTCAATTAAATGTTCTTTTTTGGTCTTGTATTTTTAGGCAGTAGAAGTGGAGGCAGAGGAGATGAAGCAACCTGGAGTAACTCATAGAGCAATGTAGAATAAAGAGGGCATTAGTGAATCGTCTGCCTGAGACCCAGCAGTTGACCTCAACAGAATCGACTAATCCCTAGGCTCCTAACACACATACACACGTATTATACAACTGCTTTTTAGACATACATATACACTTTCATAAGCATGAATATTATATTTAAGGTACTTTCTACAAACATTCTTACCTTCTGTTTGCTTCATGTCATTTCTGTCTCCGCAAAGGTAATTGTTGAGGATGCTGAGGCAATTTATAGGCACCTGTGGGCTCATAAATCTTATGTGCTTATCCTAGAGATGTCTCTTCTATGCATGCTATTTTAGGCAGTATCTATCGTCCATCACTGTACAGTGTAGCTATGGTTAAAAAAAAGAACTATTGTTCCAAATCTGATCTCTGACAAAGCAGACCCAGGCCAGCCCTGTAGTGATGGCAGCTGCTAGATGGTTTATTACAGAGGGCAGAATGGAGACTTGTGCAGTGTGTAAAAAATCGACACTTCCTCAGTTTTCACCCCTTCTATGGATTCTTCAACTTCTTCAGGAAAAGAAAAAAAACACACCAACAAAACAATTTGTGCAATAGTTGGGCTTTCAGGAACAAGTCAACCATTCATATCAAGGTCCTAGTGATGGGCACTATACTAGAAAGCATTTCAGAGTGGTTTGAGTCAGCAAAGCATTGTGGAATATTAATAATGAACAACAGTTGAAAACAATGAATGTGCTTGGAGGAGGAATTTTTCCATTTTGGGTAACCAATTTCACCCTCCTTCTTAGCCATTCAGTCTCCCAAGGACACTTCTACAGTCCACAGAGAGAGACAAGTTGCTTCAGGAGAAAACTAAGGATGACACTGCATTAGTAGCTGAGCTCAGAAATGCAGTTTAGATTGTTCCCACCTACTCTCTCCTAATTCAAATTCCATGGTCTCTGTGCATGAATGAGGTTTGTCAGAAACATACTCCAGCCACTATTATGCATTTGGTTTATAAGGACCAGACATGAGCTAAACTGAAGTTAAACCCTGAAATGCCCAAAGCGTGGGCACTGTGTCCTCAGCACCAACTGTTTCGCTCTACAAACCCATTCCTGTCAAGTTGTGCTACTGACTGACGCAGAGACTCATGACCAGTTAGGTACTGAATCCCCTATAGGGTTTTCAGCCCCCCGGTCTCTGCCTGCTTCAGAATTAGCTTAGGTTAAGCCTGGCCACCTAACTCGGGCTTCTCAAGCTTAAGGCTGGAAGTGGAGAGTGGAAACTCCTCTTATCCCATCTGCGTCTGTGTTTACAAATGAGACTCCACACAACTGAGGAGTCCTTTCTCCTTTAATTAAATTGATGAGTTGACCATGGTGAGTGGCAACACTGAATCTTTTAACTTCTCTAGTGCCCAAGATTACTGGTTTGTGGTGGGGTGCTGTGTGGGTGGGTGATGGTTTTTTGGTTGGAGGTTGTTGTTGTGTGTTTAGGTGGTGGGAGCTGGTGTTGGTTGGTTGGTTGGTGGTGTGTGTGGTTGTTTTTTTTTTTTTTTTTTTTGTTTTTTTTTTTTTTTTTTTTGGGTGGGGTTGAGTGTTTTCTGGGGTCATTCTGTGATTCTTATGAATTCATGACACAAGCAGTCTCTCTGCTTGACCATTAATTTAAATACTCATGCAAAATCTAGGATTATTTGATGCTTTTCTCTCTTTCATGCAGGTTTATAATGACCTGAAAAGCATTAACTCAATGTGAGGTCACAGAATTATTTTAGCTGCGGATCAGTTGCTTAATAACAGTTTTCTCAGAGTCATGTAATCATGCAGGCTGTAAGGCTCAAGTAATTCTTTCATTTTCTGCCTACATATTAATGGATTTAACCACTTCTATGCACAAAAAGGAGAAATAAGTTAATGGGAGAATTTAAGTACTTGGGTTTGCAGTGTCCAAAACGTACAGAGAAGCATGTATCTGCAAAATACATCAGCTATTTCTGTTAACTACTTTAGAAATCAAATGCTGTTTGAAAGTCAAACATCAATATAGTCACCTCTTATATAGCCAAGCAGGACCTCACCGTGTTTTACCATTACTAATGAATGGCTTGTCTTTCACTATATTTTAAGTCAATTAAATAAGTTTATAGGCTGCAGTAGGGAAAAACTAATGAGTTTATTTTTAGTCATAATTTTTAATCGATAAAATTTAGTCTGATTATAAATTGAACTTTCTTCTGATGAAATATTAAATGTTCCATAAACAAAATATTTGATTTTTGACATTACTGTGATACTGCCTGTCTTTTTTAGTGTCAGAAACATTTAGGATTTTAAATAGGACAATGCATAGGTTTTTAAATGTTTTTAAAAATTGCAAAACTAACAGAATATGTTCCTGCCTCATAATAAACAATTGTTGAATGATGTTTATTAAAACTGGCTCTCAAGTGACAGTTAATAAATGCATAGTTCTATTATGCATGCTAAGTTCAGCATTCCAAAAACTTAAAAGCAGATAGATCAAAACAACGGAGATAAAAAAGTCACAAAGACAAAATACAGCAACACCAGTAAACGACAGGGAAATAATTCAGACTTAAAAATGACTTATTATTTAGTAACTTGTAACAACAATTTATAGAACTAAATTAAAGGCAAATCAGAGTCCTTCTGATGTTTTAGATATGTGATTTCTCTAGTGCATATAGTTTGATCACACAGCAGAGGAATTCACATTACAAAGTCCCCTTCAAAAAAGCAAAAACCACAGTTTCTCTATGTTTCTGTGTCCAGGTTACACTTATTCATGGATAATGAATGAAGGAAAAAAAAAAGGGTAGAATAAAATTCAATTATTAATCTTTTTTAATTAAAACCCCTAAACATTTCTTCAGTATTTGGAGAAGTTAGACTGTCTGTCCGTGGTGTGTTTCAATGTATGTTTCACGTATGCCCAGACCATCACACAAATACTGGATTTAATGGGCTTTGTGTCCTTTACCATAACCGCTCTATTGGCTCTTTGATGTTGCATAGGTTTGATGTGGTGATGGGAAGAGTTGCTTCCACCATGTATTTTCACCTCTGTTTCTAAAAGGTGAAGGGCAAAACTTTTCATCAAGGAGCAGTTTATCTTCAATTAGGAAAAATATAATTAGGCATTATCACCTAATTGCTATTACTGATAGAGAAAGTCATATTTTCACAAGTAGTGACCCATGCTGTATTATCACTCTGCTGTTTACTGCATAATGAATCTGTATTTGTGTTTGGCAGCTAGCCAGCAAAAATTAAAAGGTAATCAACATGCTTCTCTGCAGTCCGGTCATCAAAGTCACTGACTTCACAGATGAGTAAATAACAAAGTCAAGTTGTGATGTCCTAACAGAAACCCTTCTTTAGGAATAACTATTTATCTCCTCTGTCAAGACATCAAATGATTCTTGAAATAACCATATACAAAAAAGCTTTGCAAAATAGATTAGAAGAACTGTGCTATACATCTGGTGTTGAGTTAAAAAACAGTTTAATGTCTCAAGGCACCACCACGGTAGGATTTTATACCTGCAAGTAATTATCTAATACACTATTATATAGTTAAGGTAATGTATTAATAAATAGCTTGTGCAATTTTGGGAAGCAATCTATAAAGGAATGTTAGATATACAGTAGGCACGTACTATAATACAAATAAAAACCAAAAATCCTAGAAAAAGCATGCTGAGCACCTTTTGGTATAGGTTGAGTTTCTTATTCTAAACACTATGTAAATCTTAACTTACAAAAGGTAAAACTGAAATCTTATAGTAACTGCTTCTTTAAACTGATTTTCCTGGGTATTTTCCTCTATGTCACAGGATTACTCTTAGGGACAGAGGACTCTGGTACTGGCTGCAAAGGGCTATCTTGCTCATTCAGTTGTGCGTTCAAGTTTTCAGAAGTTAGGAGAGAAGAATTAAAAACTATTTCACTTAAGTCTGATTTTATGGATACCAGATGTGGTTCTTGAAAACTTAATGGTTCTTCTACTAACACCTGTGTATTTTCTCGTGTCATTCCCATATCTGACGGTGACTTTCGTTTCATTCTTGTGTATGATTTGTCTAAATTCTCCATGCCTTGGTCAGTTTTCTGAAATCGCCCAAAGAACCAGATGAAGAAACCAAACAAAGCAAAAGCCAGCAAACTTGGAATAAAAGCCAGGCATTTGACATCAAGGCTAGAGCCTGTGAATCTGCTGTGCAAGAACATATCTCCTTCAGCATAGGTCCGGTTCGTCAATGGATTGGTGTTATTCGATCTCCACTCCCACGATAACTTAGTTCTATTAAGGTCTTTCAAGCTTTCTGAGTCCTTCACCGTGTAGATCTTCTGCCCGGGACCAATATATTGACCATATTCATGAGGTTTGTAAAATATTTGGTTCTTCCACATATTCAGATCCAAGATCAAAACAAGGAAGATAATTCCATAGTTAAACCATTTGCCTGTTTGGGAAAAGAAAGTCCTGTCATCTGATATATCCATTTTAGAAACAGTATAAACACAGTCATATGTAAAAGCTACTCAGAGAAAAAAAAATCCTTTTTTTTATTAATCTGTAAAGCAAAGTTGTAATAAAATTTCCACCATAGTCAGATTTATGCTGAATATCCCTTAGTATTTCCCAATTACATCTGGGCACATAATAAAATAATTTTGTAACACAAGCACGGGGGTATATCAACTAAATTCAAATAGCAGTTTGTAGGTGACCTGTTGATTAGAGCACTAGGTGATATGATATAGATTCATAAAAGTAAAAAAGCATTAATACCAGGGCTTAAAATATATTCACATGGGATTTTTTCATGAAAAAGCCATATTTGATAGAACTGTTTATACATCAGGAATGACTGAAGTGACTGAAGTTTTTGGGGTTGGTAATTCTTTACATTTTAAGACTATATACATATATTGTTATACCTCCCACGGTGCACAGACATATTAAGGTGCGGGCAACTGGATAAACTGTGATTTAGAGATATTACACCCTCAAAAATAGCAAGGGCTGATTGTAGTCTTGGGAGGGTAGTCAGCTTCTCCTATAGTCTGTGTAGTGAGAGACTCCTCCAAGGAGTGACTCAGCCTATCATTAAGCTCCTGCAACACTGGAGGAGGAAACCTTTCTCCTTTTATTATTTTAAACTAGTCTTTTGTGTGCTTCCTCCAGGCATCCAAAAGATATTAAAGATAACTTTATGCAATTGCAAAGTTGACCCTGCTTTGAGTAGGGTGTTGGAACAGATGAAATCCTGGTGTCCCTTCTAACCAAATTATTCTATGAATGCACAAAACAAATTATACTATTTTCATAGTCAAAGCATCTCTTACATTCTAGCCGGACATATGTTAAGATCTTACTTGTGCAGTGATGACTGGCACTACCCAAGAACCCAGCAAATGTACATGTCAGCATCACGTAAAAGGAAATTCATGTAGGAATGTTCCTGCTAGTGATGAATTACAGTGGTCTATAATGGAATCATATTAAATATGTCTCAAGTGAAAAAGAAAATGAAAGTATCAGAGTATCTATCAAATGACTTATGTCATTGGCCTGGTAAAGAATAAATGGATTCCGGTTTCTGAAAGTCTGTCTTCAAATTGTATGATCAGAATGCTCCAGGAGGGTAAGGATGGTAATTCTTTGTATTTCTGCAATTATGTTTAATAGTCTTCTTCAGTATAGATTATAATTAGCCTGAAAATGAACAAGAATGTTCAGTCTCTTGTGTTATTATCACCATCCAGAAATCAAACTGCACTGAAAAGACCTTGCAGACACTCTTGTTCACATAAGTCCTGAATAACTCTATCTTTTTGCTGGGTTTTCATCAATATTATAATCGATCCGTTACAGAAAATTATGGTTTTAGAAGATTATCACCACATTTTATAATATTTAAAATCCTTAAATCAGCACAAAAACATTGAAAATGATGTTAAAATATGAAATATACTAACAAACAATACAGTCTACTTTGATGCTGTTTCCTGTAGTTTTCTACCCTGCATTTCCTGTGTTTCCATCAGAATAACCCTGGCTTTCCCATCACGTATGACCTTTCAACAGACAGAGACAGACTTGAGATTGCAGCCTGCAGCTGGTGAAGAAGTTGTTAAGAAGCTAGCAGAAAACACTGCACATGCTGCATAGAGGTAGCCAGTTGCTTGATCTCAGGCTTCATGTAGTATCTATCCTACATTGTGGTTTCATAATTGCGGATCTTTTCAAGATGGACTTGTCTAAGAAAGGCTCCACCCTTATGTTAAGAATTTGAGTGCTCACCTGATACAAGAGAGATATGCATTTAAATTGTTCCAGTTTCATAAAAAGAATGAACTTTAAACTCCCTCATTCAGCTCCTAGACAGAGCTAGGCAGGCAGGAGCACAGCCCTAAGTTCTGCCGTTGGGATCGTTGGGTCAGTGTGCGCTATAAAGGGTGCTTAAACCCCAGTTAACTAAGTTGAACTGCAACCTGTATATCTAACTGGCAAGTAATTGCCTGAGATTTGCCTCTATTCTATAGTGGATCTTCTCCAAACTCCTTACATTTCTCATTTCTAGACAATTTTTCCACCCTCTGCATCACTTCCATGCTTGATGAGCTCTGTGATTTTTCCTTTTCTTTTGAACACAGTTGTCACCACAAGCAAACACTGAATATGACTAACAGTCTCGCTATAACCATATATGAACACTGCGACATCTCCCTACACCTACTCAGTACTCCCTGTAGCCAAAGGCTGCATAAATCTCCTTAGACACAAAATGACTGGGAGTTAGTGCTGTCTTGATTGCTTACAGGAAGTATTTGCCTCTTTCTAGAATACAGTGTCCTCTGCTGTCTATCCTTCTTCCAAGACATGTACTTTACTGCTGCAGTAGCAGGTCTGATAGCCAAATAAGCCCATTTTACCAAGCAATCCTTCTAGATCAGAGATGTGTTGAAGCAGACTTGAACCAAGAGGCCTGACAGTCTCCACTCACAAAACATCTATTTGATGACAACTCCCCATGACAAATAATTTTTGAGATTTATGATACTGACCAAGCTTTAACATTACACATGCATATAATCTATGTATATGAAATGATTGCATATTGCAACTTAATTTTAGAGTAATGCTTTTTAAAAAAATTTTTAGTCATATATCTAGTTATATAGGAAATAAGCTTGGTAAATTAGAAGTCACTCCTGATCTCCCATCTTGTGCATAAGCAAGCATAAGCTTGTAGTTTTGCAAAGAGTCAGAATAAATATATTATGAAGCTATAGATATTCATTTTCTTAAAAATATATTTATAATTTATTTTACAGCACTTCACTTTACATTACAGATTAAAAGTGCTAAGGGAAAATGGAGTCCCACATTATGAAGTCATTTAATTTTTCTCTTAACCAATTTCTGTAGTATCAGTACCACTACTGCCCTAGGGTTGGTTCCACCCCAGTGGTCTGTATGGCCAAGGATACTGACATGTACCTGGCACCATTTAGACCTTCTTGAAGCTGATAGATTTTTCCTAGACACAATTTGAAATGGAAGGATGTAGTAAGATCGGGTCTCAAGATTGGAAGGCTAGTCAATCATTTCCACAAAGAATTATACCCAGATTCTTCAATGCACAACAGGAGTGCCCTGCCTGTGAATGACAGGGGCCTTCTTGTACTGAAAGATGTATGGATTTTTCTTTTTCCAGAAAGGTACCTATGTCTGCTGGCTCAACAGGATGTTTGGGCAGTGATCATTTTTAAAGAGGCTGATAAGGCCTACAAGGGATTCAGCAACTAGTCCACAATCCCACATGCAAGTGATCTGCTGGGTAACTGAGGCAGATCCTGCAGGTCCAAATATCCCAAACCAGCTGCTGATTCTGGAGCATTTTTATTTTTGTATGTCTACTCTGTAACAGAGCGGTCATGTCCTAAGAAATAGAGATCTCATGTAGAAGCCAGTCCTCAGCATCTCTCCTGAGTTCAAGAGGAAATGTGAAAATCCCACTTATTAAGGCTAGACTTCAGTGGCCTCATGCTGTGCGACCGCAGCCAGAGGCTAGTGTATGAAACTGTGACTTCAGGCTCTCATCTCAATTGCAATTTGTGCCTAAAAACATTCAGACACCTCTGTAAAACACTCAGGTATCTCTGAAACATTTTTCATATCTTCTGTCATGTTTGTGTTATTAGCTACATACATGCATACAGACCACTCACAGCTGAACTAAGCTGCAAATCCTCTGAGGTTTTTTTCACATCTGTGTGCACGGACAGCTTTGTTTTTACCTCTAACCTTTCTATTTTTGGCCCATGAGCTCCCTCAGGCTTCCCCACGTAGGCGATGCTTGGCCTGAATCTAGACACACTTTTGGTTTAACTCCACAAGCCAGCCATGCCACGCACGCACCTGCCATGAAGGTGATGATTTCTCCTTTGGGTGGAAAAGCACTCTGGCTAGATCAGCACTCAGAAAGATTTTTATAAACAGCCAGAAACATCTCCCATCTGTTTTGATACCCAAACCTTAACATTTCCTATTTAAAACATCCATACACTTGGCAGCAGATGCTCTTGGATCTTCAGTGCTGCTATTAAAGGGCAACAGTCAGGCCCCGTAGTGCCTTTTAACCATGAAAGAATCTGAAGCAACAAAATTTACTTTAAAGTTTTAAAAATTTCCCTGGGTATTATAGAAACTAGGATAGACTATGTATTTTCATAAAAAGCAGCCCAAGAAGGAAAACATACACATTGCAGTGAACCATCTGTCAAGGGAAATCCAGACTAGTTAAGCAGATGCAGGAATTCAAGTTATTTTTGATGTTCATAGATAAAAGCATCTACCAAAACAGGATAAAAACATTTAATACTGAGTGGCTGCTTGCTAGGAGTTCCTAGATGCAAAGAAATTTGAGTAAAACATGGTACTCAGTTACCAGTAAAAATAAGATATGCTTTTGATAGTAAATTTAAAATTACACTGAAGAATATCAGCTACAGGCTGCAGATATTAATTCAACATTACTGACAACCTACAGTATTCCCATATCACAAGTCAAGCCTAAGAAAGCATGTTATTAGTTTGAAGTAGCAAGATGGGTTAAAAATAATATACTTAGTACTGTTTTATTTATCTGCTTTTTTTAGACATGGAGTTATGCAGAAACAACATTTCATTTTTGTCTCTGCAATCATGAGCTTTATTTTAAAAAAAGCCGAAGTTTTCACCTAGTCACTGAAGTCAGCCGCTAAGACTTTAAGACAAAATAGAAAAAAACACAAACCAAAACAAAAAACCCCAACAATCTTGACTTGTGACAAAATCAGGAGAGCTGGTAACACAGATCATGTAACTGTGAAATCCTTCATCTGTACAGAACTCGCATGAAGCTGTTAAGCACACACCCACAGGAAGGCGAAGTCTTTACTCCTCTGAATGTCCCTTCACTGCTTCTTTGTGGGATTGTTGTTCATGAGAGCAACACAGCACCAAAGAGGGCTGCTCATGGGGAGTCCTAGGACTGCTCAGCTTATATCAATCAACAGTGACCAAAACAGACCGTAAAAGAACTGAGGAAGAATAAAATTTGCCAGGAAAAATATGGCAAATGGTATTTCAGCCATGCTTTCTTGCTCCTTGTTGTTTGGGAGAAAAGGATTTCTGATTTCTCCAAATCAGGGCACAGGGCACAGGTCATAGACAGGCCTGACCTCAGCCCTAGAGCAAACACTAAAATAAATGATATTCAAGTCTTAATCCTCTTTTCCTGCTTGTTACTAAAAGAAGTCCTATGCTTAAATTTAACATTCTGGATCCCATGTATTAAACAGAGCTTAAATACAGCGGGTGCCATTATCTGTGTTCTGCCCCCATGTCATCTGCTGCAGTTGCATTTGTGTATCACTCTCTACCTTTACTTCAGAGTGGATTATGTTCATCTTGTCACATATATATATATCAAACCAGTTCTTTTTTTCTTTTATTAGCTCTTTGATTTCAGCAGAAAATCACTAGTATCTCCACATCCACACAATAACTAGAGCTTGACAAGGATCCAAGATGATACCCTAACCTAAGACAAGAACGGATGGTAAGAACAGATGGTTCAAGCAAAACTTACCCAAAGGGAGGTTCTTGTGCCATGTGTTATGGCTGTTTATTAGATCTCCTAAAGGGTGGTGTAGCACCGAGATAAAACAGTTACTCAGTAGACAGACTATGTGATGTGCAGTCAAATGGATTGATTTGTCTAGTGAATCTAATAAATGGATCTTGTTAATGCCAGGCAGGGAAAAATATTCCTCAGCCTCTATTCATTAGCTCATCCTCATTAAAAGAATGCCTTCTTGCCAGAAAATCAGAAAGGCCTCCAGTCATCTCTGCAGAAGACTCTACAATGCATAAATATTGGTTTATGTTGGTTGGTCTGTTTTCAAACAGCAGCATTGCTAGCAGTTCTATTTCTGATCCCTAATTTATGTTCTTTGCTGTTGCTTATTCTTTGCTCTTCCCCGATTGTCATCAATATCCCTTTCTCTTCTACAATGCAAAACTGTTCTTTGCCCTTCAGTCCCTCTTTTATCACCCATTGTTTTTCATCTACACTAATAATATCCTGAGTTTCCGTACGATGGCACAGCCTCAGTCGTCGTTCACACACGTCTGTGTACCCATTCCACTACTTCTCCTTATACAGCAAAATAACTGCAGAGCACCTGGGAACCCTGTGGGACTGAGCCCCTCCAAATTCATGCTCTAGTCTTGAGAAGTAGGGAACATTGTCTTCCCTTAGCTTTTGCTGCCTAGTGAGCTTGTGACTGCCCTGCTAGCTCTTGGCCTTATCTTTGTATCACCTCTGAATGCTCTTTTTGTCCCTGCTCTGCAGGAGTTTCGTATGGCTGTGTCATTGGATGCTCTCATCTATCTTATTCCTGTACAGTATCAAGTGCTGTGATTGTTTATATACCAGTTAAAGACCCCTATCAATTCACACCCGCATTCTTCTGCTATCCATTATTATCCACCTTTTCCCAATATAGAGAGAGCATAGCCTGAAGGTAAAACAGAAGTATTTATCCCTATTTAACCTTCTCTTTTTCATTCCCTACTGTTATTAAAATAATGTCTCACGGTATGCAAGGATCAGGTACTTTTTATCTATATGTACCATCCATTTGAATAACTGCAATTCTATTTTATTTGAGGTTATTTAGCTGTCTGCTTCTGGTTAGATGACTGATGGAAGTATGGCTATGAGTGGCCTTTGCCAGATGAGAATGACCGAAGTTATGAAAAGATATTAGCATAAATCATAGCAAAGGCATCTGAACACGTAAGAGATTTGAAAATTAAATAAGTCACTAATTCCCCGGGAGAGTAATTTTAGATAAAAGATCTCTGAAGCTACACAAGGTATTACTTAGTGTCACAAGAAGTTGCTGAAATCCATAAAAAACAGCAGGCCTCTCTGAGTTGTAAAATACAGGTTCCTCTGAGATGTTTATATATAGATGATATAAAAAAAATAGACAGAGTTGAAAATAGTAATCTGGGGGACACACACAGAAAAAGTATGTGATTAAGAACATGTTAACATACACGTATTACACAGAAGCAGTTCACTGTGTGACTTTGTGACAATCTGTAAGATTACATACCTGTTATATGTATGTGATACTCCTCTTTGAGGATCTTTTGGAAATAGGGTACTTTGAACTGCATGTGTGCAGATGGCAAGCCTGGAAGGTTCACTTCAACATCACCCATAAAATGTGGAAACTCCCAGTCCTGTAAAAAAAAAACGAAAAGTAAGAGCCTAAATAAAAGTTGGTCTATTTTTGCCCTTTAAAATGGCTTAAATTAATAAAAGGGAAAGATTTTATTTTTAAGCCTCCCATTATTGGATTTTCTTACTTTAAGTTTGACTTTAACCACTTGAAATAGAATATCTTGTTTACATTAGATATTACAATATGATTTTTACTTCAATTCCATGTAATTATGTGTTTAAAAGTCCACTTTAGAATGACAACATTGAACCCACTGAACCACCTGCTAGCACAAAATAACCGAAGCATACAAATACCTATACAGCAACCTTGTATTACAGGTTACAACCTCTGTTACCAATTTGGCAAACAGTTTACAGGCAAGAAATTGGTAAATGAGGCCTGACCTCTTCAGAGCTTTCATATATTTGTATTCTACTTGTTCAACTCATAGGGTGTTTTCAGTATTTGGCCTTAGAATCTCTAAATAAACATTCCCTGCAAGTGCAGGCCGTTCAGCATAATGTGTCCAAATTAATCCAAGTACTGTTTTCTCCACTGCTGTATTTCAGCTGACAAGGTAATGTTGGAAATGTGGAAACTCTTACCTATTATTATGTGCATTTTGGTAGCATGCGGTTACACAGCTGAGAAGGAGCTGCATTTAAAGGAATTTTTTTGCTTGGTTATATGCACCCACCATCGGTCATTTGAAAATGGGTATAATAGCATGGCTCATTACAGCCCAAACTGAAAGTTAAGCACTCGTGCTGGAATCAGCACAATTCCTGCCAGAGTGGTTACTCTCTGTGTGGCAGACTGTTGGTGATCCGCTGCTAAAAACATACTGGCCCTGTTCCCATGCACACACCTGGATTTGTATCCCACCAGCTACTGCAACAAACACTTGAATTGCTAAAAGTAAGATAAAGGAATCTGAAATGCGAGGAGCTGTGTGTCTTGTGCTTCCTTCACATGAAAACCATTCCAGCACAGACATCTCCCCAAGAGAACCAATTCCAATTCTTTTCAGTTTTATAAGGCCGGAAAGTTTCCTGACGAGGTAATAAAAAAAAAAAAAAATATTCAAAAATAAGTGTCATCTCTGAAAGATAAATCACCATATATGACTTAGCTTCCAAGAATTGCTAAGCTTCTACAGTGGAAGTGAAATGGAGGAGCATTATCAGCAGGGAATAGCATGGCACTAGCAGCAGTTGATTTCTGCTAACATATCATGATACTGAGTTAAATGGATTAACAGGAGTACAAGCATGGAGAAAACCTCTGCACCTGGTTCTCAATGTCCACAGTGACACACAAAGTGCCAATTTACAGATGCAGAAGATAAGAGAAATAAGGATGCTTTCCTTTTCCCTTATCACTAATGCAATGCATGCAACCCTGGTCACGAGCTATGGAAATAACTGCCCAGCTGCACAATCCTTGCACTGCACCTGCAAAGGTCCCCTTGCAGTCTGTAGGCATTCAAAAAGTGCCCAAAGATAAAAATTTTATGAGTGTACTCTCTCAGTTCACAGTATCTAATATACATCTCTGGACTTGTGTCTCATGTTAATTCATACGTGCTCTCGCCCAGGAATAAATAGGAAGGAATATATTACATATTCCTGAAGATAAACGAATGGAGAGCTGTGGAGTCTGCATTAGAAATAAGTAAACACAGGACCATAAATCCGGGCTCCTGCTCTTGCCTTGCCCCAGTGCTCCTGTGGAGCCGTTTGCCGATTTACAAATTCGTACAAAATTTTGTATTGGACTGTGTCTTTGCATCTGAGTTTTATAAAAAAGTTCAGCATTTTTATTGATGTGTATGAAATTCACCTGATAATGAGTAACTAGAATGCCAGTTCTGTCAGATGTACAACCTACTGTATTATTTGTTTCAGCAAACAACTACTGAGACTGGAAAATATTTCATAAAACAAAAGCAAAACAGAGAGAGCCAACCCCAACAGTGTGCTACTGCTTATATTCCAACAGACAGCTGAGTGGAGAGACCATTGGAAAAATACATATTTGACACTTCAAACTACAGCTACCTTTCACATATACATTATTTCACATTTTCTACACATATACCCCATACTGTGAAGCATGCCTGAATTGTATCACGCCCTTTGTTACCCTATAGCCCCGTACTATGGTATTGCCATTGCTAGTAACAGGTTACAGGCTTTGCACTGAGTTTACAGGGTCTCAGGGCGGAGGCTTGTCAGGCTTGTCCTGTCTGAACTGTTCTTGACCTGTCCACGGCTTCACTTTATGGGGTTCAGCCACAACAGCAACTTTTCTAATTGCCCAGGTGGCTACAGATAATCTGTTGTAATTTTTTCATTCTTTTTATGGTACCACTACTATGTAGTATACTGAAATACCAGCCTGGGAGGATAGAAGGTATTGAGAAGTGGAGACATGGGATACAGCACAGAGGAGGGCAGACAGGGGACGACAAAAGATGGGCACAGGCTGGCATTGGAGACACCACGGCTATGAGCAACTCACCAGTGGTCAGCTATAGAAATGGAAAACTGGGGCTGGACAAAACTGCTTTTAAGGGTAACAAGGAGAACAAAGAAGCTCCTGACATACGTGAAAGGTGCTGCGTACAGTCAACTTGGCTGCAGTGTGGAGCTGCAGATCAGTGAAGAAAATGCAAGGTCTAAAAGTGTGTTAGCAAACACAAAAATGACCTCAAGTAGTGAGGAAAATGAAACCATCAAGGTGAACATCATAATGCTCCCAGCAAAGGACTCCAGATGCCAATGACACACTGTAATGCTCCCACCGACCCCCTCCAGACTGAAAAGGCTTGGGTCCAACCAGGATCCCCAGGAGCAGGGGGAGGGTGACCAAAATATTAGGAAAATAAAGAAACTAAGAAGTGCTTGTAGAACAATTTTGACATTATTATTATTATTATTACTGAAACTTTTTCTGCACAGAAGTATTATTTTCTGTAATAATTAGATCTCAACTAATAATTATTCTTCCATTACACCGTTAAAATTTAAATGATACTAATAATGAATTCTTGGCTTTATCTATAAGGTATTTCTCCTTTGCCCATAAACAGTGTTTTGAGTGTAACACCTCTACCAGACTGATTATAAAATCTGTTACTTAAGAACAATACCAACGGAAATAAAGAAACAAAATAAAACAATAACAACAATTGAAACAAAAGAAAATAAAGTGCATTTGAAAGAAATATTTAAGAAAATGAAACTAAAATAATGAGTTAAACCTACTGACTTCCATGACAGTCACTACAGCCACAGCACTTAGGAAAATGAAGATTCAATTTAGGTGATTAAGTAGCCTTCAGGGCTTCATTTGGCTCACAGCTTTGGTAAGTGTGAACATGTACTGTCCAGGCAGTGCCATTATCTCCTGCGGACACATATCTGTATTAGCATTGTGCAGGGGAAGAGCATATGACTATTAACTTTTCGGATTAATGCCAGTATCAGGTTGTCAAATTCAAACCCAACAAAGTGGTCGTTTTGTTATCTAGATTCTAGGAAAGTTGTCCAAAGTCTTTTGACTGTTATTATTTTCCTTACTGACAAAAAAAAAGACAACATAATTTTAGCAACATCCAAAAAACAATTTTCCAAGAAATTCAAGATACCTAGTAGGAATAATTTACATTGTTTTTTAATAGATACACCAGCACGAATGTATAAACCTATAAATCCAACTGCTTCCCTCTTTGGATCACAGCTCAGGTCTGCATCATTCTTCCATACATGGTACTTCGTCTCCATGGTCTGTGCTATCAGTCTGTGCTATCAGCCTGTGCTCACCTCTGGGACATGAGTGACACATGGCGTGTTCTTTAAGTTCTCAGCTCATAATTACGTGAAGTTCACTCTATCAGCTTTAGTCCTTATTGCTGAAGTGCCTGTAATCTGCCATATCTGGGATGTCATTAGGAACTGGGCCCAAAATACCATATTTAGAACTCTACTTGCACAGTTTCAAAAATAAAGCTATACAGCCATGCTGTTCGCTCATATTTGTATCTGTCATACTGCATGAACAGATTGTTTCTTCTTTAAATCCATCAGCATCAAATTTCCAACATTCATCTACTTCAGTGGTTTCCAACCTGGGGGGCCTGCAGCATACCTCTATGCAGTTTATGAAGAAGAAACCGACCCAGAACCAGCAGGCTTAAATCAGCTGCACAGAGGTCTCTAACCTCGCTGGCAAGTTTTGTGGGATGTGCAAATCAAATGAGGTTATTGCCTCATTTCACCCTGGTCAGGAGGAAAGGGCAGCCAGAGGATGAATTTAAGATCACTGAGGGGTTCATCCTAGTGTTGCAATGGGAAAAGGGAGCACCTCTGATTGCCATCAGCTACCTCATTAAACCCAGAAGCACAGACAAAACTGGATGCTGCAGCAGAGGAGATCATGGTATTTTTTCTTGCCTTTGCTTTTAGTTCCCCAAGCCAAACAAATGCACACAATCTCTGCTGCAATGCCAGCTATTGGTTTAAGACCCTAAAATGGAGCTGGTGACACTGATTTGGTATCTCTTTAAGTGCAGATAGTTTCAGTAATGGTAACTGAGCATCAACGCCAAAGATCAGGCTCTTCTCTGCCATCACCTGAGGAAAAGAGAAGGCGTTAGGTGGGGAAGCCTTGTCCTGACCCTGAGCCAGGACCCACAGCTGCCACAGGGCTGCTGGCTGGCTGCTGGTGAGGCAACCCAGGGGCACGTTGGCAACACCCAGCGCCACGGCTGGCTGCAGGATTGCTCCTTGCCACTTGGTGTTTATTATTGCAGGCTCTGGGCTGTGCCTCCCAAGCCCAGAGGACCAGGACCAGGTGCTGGCAGGATTCAGCAAGGATCATAACCTGCCTGGGAGGGTGATGCTAGCTCTCAGCAGACCACATCCCATGCTTCACCCACATGCAACCCCACATCCCTCAGCCACCAGCCCCTTTCCAGCCAGGGAAAAGTGCCACAGAGAAGGTGGGACTGGGATTAAAAGCTGGTAACAGTTAATGGCAAACAAATGTACCATGTTTTCATCTCTCCTTCTGCCTGAATGTAGCTCAGAGGTCTTTGGTACACAATAAATATGAAAAAACACTAAAAATAATATAAACACAGTTCAGATACAATCATGAAAGAGGAAAAATGCACACCGAATATTTCTGCTTTAAGTAGTGATGATATATGTTGTATTTAATGCTAGGAACACATTTGTACTTTAAACCCCTCAGAATAATAAATAAGCAAAAACAGAGGGAAGGAACCGAGAAAACGCATTCATGAATGTGTATATGTGTGCTTGTTCCAGAAACTGCCTATAGCAAATTTCATTTAATTTATTAAAATCCTTTTAACTTACAAGGTAGAAGAGTCTGCATTTTCAGGTATCTTTGCATCTCTTAGCTTTGTTTCAACTCTCACAACACGGCAGACAGGCAGACAGCTACAGGAAATTTAATGAGAGGCAAGGGCTATATATTTTTCCAAGTGTTTGAAGTAGGAAATGAACAGCTGAAATTCAGAGACAAAGGCTCTGTGTGGTTATCCTAACTTCCTGTGTGGTTATCTCTAACTTCACTGCAGTGCTGCAACTTGCAGTGATCTCTACAGCTGAGATCTCCGCAGCTGTGAGCTGCTAAAGTACAAACATCATTTTAATATTTCATTCAAACTTACATAAGAAGGGAATTCAGCAGCCATGACCAGAATTCACTTTCATGCCTCTGAGATCAAATCTACCGCTCAGTTTCTGGCCCTGTGTTCTTTGCCAATACCTTATCTAAAAAGGAAAAAAGCTTGATAGGCGCTGCAGTTTTTAGCCCTGACTAAATAAAAAATATACATCTACTCTTAATATCAGCACCTGTATACTTGTATGGCTTCACTGGGGCTACTTAGCTCCCACAGTGAAAGATGACACATTATTTTTCAAAAGACCTCCTGCTTCACGTTGGTACTGTCAGTGCTATTCTATTCATAGTTTTCAAATCCAGGAGTGCCATTTGATCTGCTCATCTGTTTCGGTTTCACCTGCTTGGATTGTTATTGGCAATAACAATCAAAAAAACCCACCAGGAACTGTGACACAAAGTCCCTAATTGCAGACAGAGTTACACCTTTTATCTCTTAGTCTCAATTTAAAGAATTTGAAATATGGAAAATCCACTGTAACAGTGGACTAACTGCTTCAGCGAAGCTCCAAGCTGCTGAGACAGAAGACTGAAGACAGCTTCCAGGACCAGAAACGGGTATAGAAGGTCTATCCCTGACTATATAGCAATGTAAGACACGCAGATACCCACAAACTTGCTGTTGTTCTCCATCACCTTTGTGCTTTTCTCCTCCTCAGTCTTTGCTTAGCTTCTGGAAGCTCCTGGTCTTTTTCTAGAATGGCCACTGCAAGTCTTGCTCATTTTCTCCCTTATTTGAGAAAATGATAGAAAGATAGCAATAACTCCCTCCTTGTGAGTTAAAGCAGCAATGCGGCCTCTTTTTATGCATGTGCTTGGCCTTGAATGAACCCTTCCATTAAAAAATCATTACAGAATCCTTTAGTCTATTACCCATTTCTGCTTATTTAAAGGCAACAATTTCCAGGCCACCCCAGTCCCAATAAAGCCCCGGGCCTCTGCACTTTGAATTTACACATTAATGCATTTTGAGCCTAGACAAAGCTGTGTATGCACATGTCCTCAAAACAGTGACCCTTGTTACTGAAATGTCCAAATTGGTATTTAGCTTTTCCATAGCAAACTCAAAATAATCTCAAAATTTCAGACCACCTAAAATAAGAAATGCTTGCATTGCACTGAAAGACCCATATCCACGCATATACTCACTGGCAGATGCCTGATTTGCGATAGACGGCACTCCTTCTCTCTCCCCTGTGACTATAGGATGGGTATCACCCTCTATTCACTCCTCACAACCCGGTAGTGCCTTTATACTGCAGATCTGCTCTGCATAACATATCACAGATATGACAATTCCTATCAAACCCCACAGCTAAAGTCTTTATCGAGGCTCTCATCAACTGCTGTTCAGTTACATCGGCATCTTTCCCTCTGGCCTTCACAAGTGCAGTTGTTCTCTATCGATACAGAAATGCTGCTGCAAAGACCATTCTCCTAGGCTGTTTCTTTGACCATGTCACTCTTACCTTTGATCAAATAAAACACAGGGCACTTCCTTTCATATTCAAATCCCTTCAGATCTTTCACTACCCTAGGTACAGACTGTCTAGATGACAGCTGCTCTTTCTATCAGTCTACAAATTGAGTCTACAAATGAATCTTTTCTCTATTTAAAGAAACTTTCCCTGTGCAGTTCCCTATCAGCTGCAGTTTTCTGCTTTCTCAGTCTCTTTTATAATTCTCCTTTGCTATGGGAAAACACGAAGAAGTCATGCATTAGGTATTCTGGATTACCTGTTATCCAGACCAATGAAGTCACTATTGCTTATACTCACCTGTCTAACCAGCCATAACTCTTGGTTTTTCTTTAGCAATAGAATGCTCCAGGACTGACTGGAGTTGTATTTTGGTTGTCTTTGAGCACCATGGAGCACAATATTGCCCCAGTCCTTAGTGACCATTGCTAGTTCCTCAACAGGACAAATATTGCTTGTAGTGTGAAGAATTAATGGCTATCCATTCTGTCTGTTACATTAGGAACAAATTGTGTTTGAAAAAAAGCCAGTGCACAAGGAAGGATGGACATCTTGAGGTGTCTCATCCCGAAATGTGTAGTGACCAGGAACAATGGTAATCACCTTTTCCTGCTGAGGGCAAGGACTGTTTTGTCTTACAGCTGCCCTTCAAATTTTAGCTACTCAACGAGAATCAAAGAGGAGCAAGGTGAAGCAACTTTAACCATGCCAGAGGCGCAGCAGACATCATGAAGCACAAGCCTCTGTGCACACCCAGGATGTCCTGGAAGCAACAGTTTCTCCATCAGGAAAATGTGAGGTCTCCCATATCTCAGTGACACTGTGAGGTTCCTCTTTGTAACTCACTCTCTCCTGTTGATTATCTATTCACAACTGCTGAAAATGCTGATTGAAAAAAGCTGCTCAAAAGCAAATATCTTCTACTTTGGCTCTGAGTTTCTTCAATTTTTGTAAGCCTTTACTCTTGCTTTACTGTTTCACTCGTGTCTGACCTTGGTTGAGCTAAATAGCTATCAGGTAATTTTTCTGGACGAGAAACACCAGTGTGAGCTTTTCCAGTTAATTCTTATGAGCCACTAAATAAAGTGGTAATGTTACAATAGTGTGTACCTGTACGAGACAAAGAAATCTGTTCCTGCGAAGCAACTGTCTTGTTCCCTACAAGAAATTTCCCTAGACCACCAGCAAGTCAGTTGTAATGTTTTTTTCTAACCACCTCAGTGACACAGTTTATGAAAGCTATTTCTGTGATTAATAGGAGAAATGAACATTCACTAATAATATGCAATACTTATATTTATAGATTTCCTGAGAGTACAGCTTGCTGTCAAGGACAATCACTTATGACAGAGCAGTCAATCTTTCTGGCACCCTAGAAGACCAAATACCTGACTATGATGTGGAGAATAAAAATAAATTTTAAATACATTGCTGTGTAATCATCAACAATACGAGTACATATGCACTAACGCATGTACCATTGCATTGTGGAACATATACCCACATTGCAGCTGAACAGGAATACGAAATCTGGAGCATTTCAGGATTTGCAAAGACTGCTAATGCCATTTGTACCTATTTGAGAACAGTAAGCTCTACTTAGAGTTCAGAAGTAATTTTGCATTAAGGCAACTGTCTCCAGATAATTTCAGCTGCATTAAAAAGCATATTGTCCCTTTCTCTTTCCAAATACCTACATACATGAATTTCCTTATTGCCTGATATCCAAATGGTGTTTTTTAGTGTTGTCTAAACCCAAGAAGATAGATTTGCAGTAAAATACCTGAACAGATATTTTCCTCACTATGAGCTTTGCAACATAATAAAGATGGTGTTATGGAAATGAAAAGTATCTGGAGCAAGGGGATTACTATACATTGCTCACTGTGGATGGAAAGTAAATCAGCTGCCTCTGTTAGAAATGGATGACTGTGGAGCTGTTCTGTTCTGAACAAAATTCTTTTGAAAAGAGAGAAAAGAGCCAGACTCTTTTCAGTGGTTCCCAGTGACAGGACAAGGGGCAATGGGCACAAGCTGGAACATAGGAAGTTCCATTCAAATATGAGGAAAAACTTCTTTACGGTGAGGGTGACAGAGCACTGGAACAGGCTGCCCAGGGAGGTTGTGGAGTCCCCTTCTCTGGAGATTTTCAAGACCTGCCTGGATGCAGTCCTGAGTAACATGCTCTAGGCAATCCTGCTTTGGCAGGGGAGTTGGGCTAGATGATCTCTAGAGGACCCTTCCAACTCTGACAATTCCATGATTTCATGATATTAAGCATGATGTAGCATCAAGTCTGAGGCAGCAGGTTTGGACCGATGGTCTCAGTTTGCAACTTTCACCAAACTTGTTTTGGTTTAGCTACAACTACGAATTACATGTGCGCTTGTGCAGGGTTGAACTTACTGTGATTAAGGCAGTGAAAGAGTAACAGTAATATTCTATTGAAGAAAGAAGCAGGATTATATGCTGCATTTGACTGATACAGAGAAAATTAATAGAGTTTAAGAAGATGACAGAAAGTAAAAACAGTGAATAAATATGGAACACAGGGAGAAATGTGTCTCATAAATTTAAATGCAGGGTTTCCAAACGATTCTGTGCAAATTCCCTTTCCTTTAAAATAATCAGCAATAACTCTTTCCCAAAATTATTTTCCTCCTCCTAACTTGTGCTAATTATATGATGTGCTTACTATATAAGGAAAGAAAAAGGAAACTGTGTGCAAATGTTGAAAGAAGACTTACAAAACGTAGCTTTCTGCACTTAAGTTTTTGTTTCAGGGACAACAGTAATACAGGATATACTTGGTCTTCCCAGCTTCCTCTCTTGCTTTTTAGTTGAAGTTAAAATAATTTTCTGTGTCCTGAGTTTTAGCCGGCTAATAGGATTAGCAGCTGCAGCGTACTGCACTTGTGAATGACATCCCTTCATCTCCTGAAGGCAACATATCCCGTTCCTGAACTCCTCCTCCACACTAACCCTCTGCCTCCAGTTTTATCTTCAAAAGCTGTGGTGTGGCCATTAGGCACATCTGTTCCAGAAGTAACAGCAGCTTGTTTGGTATCAGTTGGGGTGGCAGTATGAAATGCATACATTAGATTTGCATAGCCATTATGTAAACACATCTGGGTAGCAAGAAAAGAATATAAGAAAACATATAAAGCTCAGGAGAAGCGTATGTCAAAATAGAATCCGCTTCTCTTGCATATTAGTATCTCTGGGATTTGTTTTTAAACTTTCACCAACAATCTAGAATACAAGTGAAAATGGGTATATGTTATATGGTGTTTAGTTTGTCAGTGCTTCCTTGCATTATACATGCTGCCAACATCAGTTTCTAATATTTATTGTGCCAATTAGATTGCCATTCACCAGGATGGGAACTAGCAAACAGCTTGCTCCCCTGTAGCCACCTGCATTTAGGGGTCCTGAGCTTCAAGCTGAATCAGTTTCAGCTGAGTCCCATGCCAGAAGCCTGATGAGCCACTCACAGCTTGTCCATACATGCTGCAAAGCAGATGTCCATTCTCACACTGAAGTTCTTCAGAATACATAAGCCCTAACTGGCGACAATGGCTGGACATTGGGTGACCACTGAATACCTTTTCTGTGTTTCTCATTATCTGCCTAAGTTTTGCCATGAATCGCAATAATTTTAATAACCTTGACTCCCTCAGCAGGTCAGGAACCTAAACAGCAGAACGCTAACTGAGTTGCTCTGGTGAGGTGCACCCTCATCAAGTGGGAGCATCTCCCTTCACCACCTGAAATTAAAACTCAGTACAAACCACTACCTATTTCAACAGAATTTGAATAGAATGACCCACCCTTCTGATAGAAATGGACTGGAAGAGTTCTAGAAAGCACAAATCTATGAAAACAAAAAGAAAGATCCTCCTTAACTATGCTGGTGTAAACACAGACTCAGTCTGGTGCACGAGATACAGGCTGTCAAATTCAGTAACAACAGACCCAGAAAACTATGTCCAACCACAGAACTAAAATGGAGAGCTCAAAGTCCTCAGCAGCTTGTGGTGGCCAAAGGGTTTTCAGCCTTACAGTGTCCTCTCAGAGACTGAGATGCTGAACTCGCCAACCATCTAGATAAGGAAAAAGGGATATGAATACAAAAGTGACCCCAAGTTTTATCCAAGAGACTGTGAAAAATAAAATGAGAGGCTCTCACACCGGTAGTCATCCCGTCTCAGATAATTTCTGGTGAGTACAGAACTCAGCACTGGATCAAGGCCTCAAAGTGATGTACAGTGTGTTTTTATAAGTGTATTAAATTCTAACTGTATTACTCTATTGTATTAAATAGTTTCCCAATTTCTAAAAGAAGACATTCTTTCATTGCAAAACAATTTTATGAATCAGACACCAAAAAGGCCTGTCTTCAACACACAAGAAGCAAAATTACAGGAAAATCCAGTTTCTAGAGAAACACTCTAAGATCTTTTTCATGAAATACCCTTATTTCATTTGACTAAAGGAACTTCAAGAAAAAGAAGAAAACAAAGTCTCCCTATGTAAGTACAGGTTTCATTAGGTTTATTATTTTCAGTAATAGTAAGAGGCTGTGTAAAACTTGTGTGCTGCTTGGATTATTATATTGTATCTTGCATATAGACCACACCATTACATTAGTCATTGACTGCAGTTCAGTGACATGAAATATCCTCTTATTACAGAGAATGTTTGTCACTTAATAGTTGCAGAAATTATTTACTTAAAATTATTATTAATTACTTAAAATTATTTACTTAATTATTTACTTAATTATTTACTCCCCTTCCCATCTGCCCTCCCCTCTCCAAAAATCCATTCATTTACTTATCCCTTGGGGAAATGCTGCCAGTACTCTCTGTAGGTTATGTATACATAAATTACATGCCTTAAAGAATGAACAAAATCATAAACCCAAAAATATAGCCTCCAATGTGAATAAAAATTAGGGAAGATAACTCTTCTCTACAGCTTCCTCTCTGACCCCAATACAAAAGCTCACTTCATGAATGTGAGAGAGGAAAAATGCAATTTCAGCTTTTTATACCAAAGCGATATATCTGCCTTTGCCAAGCGTATGCAGAAAACATGAACTTAATCCTAAAAGGTTTTCAATGTTTAGAAACCTCCTGGGAGAACTTGTCAAAAACACAGTGAACCAAGTTCTAATTGCACAAACTCACCCTGGTCTTGACAAACAACAGTTTGGTTTGAATTTCAAAACTGTTCCCATCAAAATCCTTGGGAGCAGAATGAATGTTGTTAAGGTGTCTCTTTGAATCTCAAAGACAAAATCAGAGGCTGGTGGTGTGCCTTGAATGAATTAAAGTGTTCTCCTAGTGAGATTTGAATCTAAATATGGCAACTATGCTGATCACAAGGAAATGCTGAATTATAATTTTAAAAAATTGACAGATGAGACAGTGTGGGCAACCTCAAAAGGTTTGGAAATTCAGTGTAGATAAGAAAGCATACATACAGCACTTGGCACAAGCTTATCCAAACTAACAGACCCTTCTGAAGGATGCCCTTCTGCAACCCTTCTATTCAGTCTTTACTTTTGATCTGCAAGAAATCCCTTTCCCCCCTCATTGCCAATGTTACTTTTGAAGACAACTTGTTAATTTCCTTCCACATAGAATTTTCTTTGGGGTCAGTTGTTGTGCCCCACAATCCCCACAGTCTGTTTGGAGCAGAAGACGGTCTCTTCCACTATCTGTTGTTATAGGAATTTGGCTCTCTTTCATCTACCCTCATAACCTTCCTTCTCCGAAATCTTCGCCACTAACAATCATACTTATGTGCTTTTCCCCTTGCTATATTTTCTTCTGTCACTTTCTCCTGAACATCTGTAAGTGCTAGACTTAATTCAGTAGTTCGTATTTTCATTCTTAAAAACTTTCCTGACAAAAGTTTTGGGAAGCGACGTGTTGCCTGCTCTCGGAGCTGTTGTGAGGAGGGCAGTAAGCGGATGCAATGTGCTGCCTGCAGATAAACGCGTGGCTTCCGAACTTCCAAGTATGACTCCAAAACTTTTAATTACTGGCATCAATGAATCAAGGGAGCTACATTACAGTAGCTGAGTGATTACTCTCTCAGTGTGATTAATAGACCAGGTGGGGTTCTAAAGCAAGTTTCTGCATGTGTATATGCATACAAAGGAGAGGTAGATGTAAGTGTTTTGGAGGGAGTTTCAGTTTAACCAGTCAAAGCCATACCATGCAGACAGTTACTGAAACTTTCTGGATGGGAAAATATAGAATTAAAGCATTATTTTCAATTGTTTAAAGAAATGCTGAATCAATTTTCTCATCAGAGGAGCCGTTTTAGAGCAGTTCTCCAAGTCAAGATAATGAATGAGCTGTTCTTTCACAGCATTCCTCAAGGAGGAATTATCCCAAATGATACGGTTACTTAATACGAACATTTATAAAGGGACAGTCATTATGCGAATTATGTATTTTACATAATTTATTTCAACTTCCAGTTTATAGCAGAACTTTTATCTTTTTTCATTCCGTGATAAAGAAGGCATCAATTATAATTCTCCTAGCATGTCTACAGAACAAATGTCTGTTAGTGAAGTTGCTGTGCTCATTCAAACATATAATTATACATCAGAGGGTCCTGGGCAATCTACATTTACCAAAATAATGAATAGATAAAAACTGCACAGTTAATTGTAGCAGTCTAGGTATGAGAAATGCACTAGAAAATATATTTAGGGGCATCCTCGTCTGTAGCAGTGCTACCTACCATGTGATCACTGCTGGACAGACATTTCTGTTGTTAAATATGTAAACCCACTTAGAACCCAAAGAGCAATATTCTTGCTGCCCTATTTTGAAAAGAAAACACAGACTATTGTTTTCATGTCTCCTCAGACTCAGTACATTTTTACTGAGGTTTATGCAGTTTGCATGTGCAAAACACGGCTGCAAAGGATGCAAGTATGAAAGAAATATGAGCAAACCAGATTATAACAAGCAATTTAAAAGATTCTATAATCAGAGGTGGAGAAGTATAACGCAGGAAAGCAATTTAGAGCCACGCCACAGGTTATTATTACAGTAATGTACTATTTAGGAATTAAAGACTACTGGGCTATTGGTCTGCATCAGCATGCCTGACAGCAGAGGTTGGCCAAATGCTCTGGTCTGGCCTAAAAGCAATTGCACTGGCTTCTACAAGCAAAAATTCAAAAGCTGAGTTATTAATAAAATAACATTTCCTAATGTACTTTGGCAAAGACCTTGCACATGCTGAGGGGATCTGAGCGCTCCATCTCATACTCTTTCCACTGCAAATCACAGATATTCACAAAAGACACTGGGCTACAAAAAACACTGTGCAGAACAGATTTTTTTTTAATCATGGCTCAGGTGAGCATTGTGGAAGATCAGCAGCTCCTATAGTTACACAGCTCAGGGGATCTGTGAGGCTTGAGGACACAAACTCATTGTAACATTTCCCTGTCTTGTAATCTTGATCAATGTAAAGGTTGATCAAAGTATCAACTACTCCTTAACAGCTACTTAGAATGACCAAATGTCCTGGTTTCAGCTGGGATAGAATTAATTTTCTTCCTAGTAGCTGCTGTGTTTTGGATTTAGCATGAGAATAATGTTGATAATGTATTGTTTTAGCTGTTGCTAAGTAAGGCTTATAGTAAGGCTTATATTAAGGACTTTTTCAGCTTCCCATAGGAGCTGAGAGGGAGCATAGACAGGAAAAGCCGGCCAAAGGAATATTCCATACCATAGACCTCATGTTGGGTATATAAATGGGGTTTGGCAAGGAAGCAGGAATGCACAATTGCTGCTCAGGATGGGCTGAGCAATCAGTCATTGGGTGGTGAGCATTACTTTTTTAAGATATTATTTTAACATTATTAGTAGTATTATTTTATCTTCCATTACTGTTCTATTAAGTGGTCCTTATCTCAACCCATGAGTTTTTGGGTTTTTTGCTTTCTATCCCTCTTCTCCCTGTCCTACTTGGAGGGGAGGTGGAGGGAGGGAACGGCTGCGTGGTCCTAGTTGCTGGCTGGGCTTAAGCCGCAACAACAAACCTTTCATAAGAAACTCAAAATAACAAGTTCATGAAATAGGTAGGAATTAACTGCTCATTCCCAAAATGTTCGTAACTTCTCTCTCCCCTTTGATCTGCATTTCCCAACTTCTCCTCTGAGTTTTCCCACCATCAGCTGCCAAACTTCTGCTTTAAATGCCAAGTCAAAATACAAGGATAGTATCAGTCATGTTGCCCTTGCATATTTTATAGCAACCATTTAAGAAGTAGGCAGTACTATTTCCTTCTTGATAAACAGATACGCTTCCAGTATAAACTATCCATCTCACATCTAATTCTAAAGACTTGATTGATCTTTATGAATCCTTACTAGATACATGGAAATCCTTATGTTAACAAAAATAAGCAAAACCTCATGAAACAGTTTCTTTGACAGAGTTATTCACAGAAAACCCTTATTCAAGGTCTGCTACCTAATTGGCACCAATGACAACATTCTGCTTCCCTGAAAACAACACCAAACATTTTCCCTGTTTTCTGTGACATAAAGTCAACTACCAATCACATAACTGATCTCTGAATTTCTCTTTTAATGAGTATGATTCTGCACAAGCATTTCTACCACTGTGTTACCTTTAGAACTAGATCACTAAGGAAAACTGAGTTCATGTTCTCATTCTGACTTGAATGTTATAAAAATCTATGATTTCCCCATAAAATCTATTAATAATTGTATTTAATTTTCTTATACAACCTGGAGGTCCTTCTAGCCTGTATGCCAGTATGGTTCTATATTACTTTACAGACATGGTTATCCCATCCCCAAGGGAATCTGTAGTTTAACTACAGTCTTTTGAGGCTCTCACTACTTTTCTGCCTTTCCAATAGCAATCTGTGTCTTATAAACTGAGAATACTGGTAATTGATAGAGTAAATAATTGCATTTGATTGATAATATTGCCCTGACAGGTAGTGCCTTCAGCAATACTCACTGAGGTATTCTTTACAGAAGAAACATCATAACTGTGTATATTTCCATTGGGACACACTGTGGAAATTTATTGACCAGCTCTGTATGGGGAATGAAAACTTCATTTTTCAGATCTTTTCAGTGTTCAAAGTTGCTTGTATTTACAAATGCTATCTAAAGGAAAAGCAAGAGTTTTACTTCTATAAAACTGAATATGAAAATGAGGTTGAGAAACTACTACGTGGAAGTGGCTAACTAATAACTCTGCTGAGACTCTGAGCATCACCACTGTGAACTAGGCATTTTGTCTGCAAATTAATACCTTTGTGTCAAGCTGGAGTCACTGTTTGAGTGAAGGCTAAAAATGAAGCCAGGATGCTGGAGCACAGTCCTGTGGAGCTGCAAAGAGCCTCACCCCTGTCAACATGAAATTCAGCAGGTGAAGGTGTCAGAGGGTATTCTTCCCTCTGGACCCTTCCCAATCACAGAGTGACAGAGTGAGAAAACCCTGTATGAGAAATGCTGGTGATTTTCCCCCTTCTCAGTCAGGTGTAGTTCTGTAAGAGCAAAAGAAAGAAATACAACAAACTGTTTGCTCTATGAGAAGAGAGATGTTTAAGGGCTTATTTTGCTAGAGGAACTCGTACAACCCCATACCACAAGAACACCCAGGTGTGTTCTTGTGGCAGGTGCCATCTAGAACAAAGACAGAAATCACAGCCTGTTGCTTACTGTTCAAGTCTGCCTGTGTACAAAATACTGATGTCATTTGCTTATAACTTTTCCAAATTTAACTGCTTGGGTTGAACAGAGCCCATGCCAGGTGTCTGCCTCAGGCTGTTTTTTTTTCTGTTCAGTTCTATGTTTCTGTTTTAGGGTTTTGACATTTTCAACCAGCACCATTCAAACACTTCTGAGAGCAGGACCAAAGAGAAAATAAGCTGCTTTGCTTTGTAGAAATGCCTCATGCTTTGAAGTAGAGACGTACAGTTTAGCAAGGGAGTAAGTTTGTGTCAGAGATGTGCCTTTTGCTTCCCTGTGAATATTTGCCCCAAAGTGGGAGAGTTTAAGGTGCCTTTGAAAGTCAATAATTAATATACTTACAAGAATTTAGCTAAAGTCCCAGGACTGTGTCTGCATATGGAGGCAGACAACTGCGGCTGAGGGAAGACGGGAGCAGCAGGGCTCCCAGCTCCAGGTCTATGTCTAACAGGGATGCAGTGGCCCAAGCACTGTCCTCTTCCCTCCCCAGAAGTCCCCTCCAAGAGGCCAAGCAGAAGACTTGGCATACGCACGTGGAGCCACACGGTTAAATGAAGGCTGTGTCCACCTGGGCCACACTGTGAAGGGGAATGAAAGCAGAGAGAAAAAGGTTTGATAGAGGCTATATAAAGGGAGTGGGAGGAGTGGAGATACTTAAATCAGGGCAAGACGGTGAGGTGTTAGAAAGCATGGTGGGAATGGGCGCAGGAGGTTGGGACTGGCTGGCTAAGGAAAGGAGATTGACCTGGGGAGAGAGCAAAGGAAGAAATGGAGAGATTTTTGGACACCAGGCTTGGAGTGGATGATTAGGATTCACTGGATGTGGAGGCTAGAAATGAGAAACTCAAAGACTGAAAAGTGGAATTGGATAAAAGTAATGAGGAAAGTCACAGAGCCAGGGATGAGGAAGACCCAGGATGGGTGCAGAGAGGAGATGGAGAGAGAGAGTTTGGAAGTGACAGGCAGTAAAAGGCCAAGTTTGGGGTAATGGTCAGAAAGCATCAGTGCCTCTTTGGTGCTGGAGTTTGGACTGGTCATCATGACTCCAATTATCACCACTCTCTGCTGTTAACAAGCAAATGTGAAGCCCAGAGGCAAAGTACGTGTCTCCTCCTCCTTCTGAAGTGGCTCACAGGAAGAAAAAAACACATGCTGCTATTAGCAGGTAACTCACATGGCAAACATCTGTGCAGGGGAGCTAACAGTTCCAGTACATCAGCTTCATATGGCACACTTTTGATTCTGAGGATTCTGGCTTTTTGTAAGAACTGAAGGAACTACGCACACAAAAAGGCCTGCATCAAAGGAACTGTCTGGAGGTTTCAATGGTGAAGACTCATGAACTAGGAGATGTCAGGCTAAGGTTATTTGTACCATGTATGTATGGCATGGTACAGACCTTACATAATTATGTGATCACACACTGTTTGTTCCAGAGGATATGACCCTTTATCATTAAAGAGTAAGTTGTGACTGAGGTAGGAATATACAGTGACAGAGACCCCTGTAGTTCTCCTGCACTCTGCATCTGCTGCTCAAGCTGGAAGTGTGTGAGAAGAAGGGTGTAAATGCAAGAGACCACAGCAGATGTGAAAACATTTACCTCTTATTACAGGGATCACTGCTGCCAGGAGGAACTGAATTTGGCCAACTCCGCTGTGACATGTCTATGAGATTTTTGAAGTGAATTTCTAAAACCAAACTATTCCCAGGCAGTCAGGCAGTTATAAATTGTTTGCCTTTTTATTGGTTTTTTTTTTCTTTCGTGATTGCCTCAAGATCCCACCTAAGCTTGGGTTTGTTCAAGTGACAAGAGCCCGTGGCTGGCATTGAAATCAATGAGGACTGGACCTGAATACTTTGCCACTTGGGAGAAGAGGAAGGGCTGGTAAATTATCCATATGGATAGCAAGAGTCTTGCAGTGCATAGCACTCCCTAGATAGGACTGCCCTGTACTCTTTTAAGATCAGCGTAAAAAGTAACCATTTTTTTTTAAACGAAGCTAAATATATGACACCATTATAGCCATCACTCAAAACAAGCAAAAAAACTGCTTTTACAACTGCTTGAATTCTTCAAGGGAAATAGAGCTGTCTGTATAATAATATATAAGCTTGCATCAAGTAAATATGTGGCTCTGTCTGCTCCTAATAAAATAATAAGTTAGACCCTCCTCTTCTAATTAGCTAACTGCTCAGCTAAAAGATGGGTAATATAAATTTCCATAATAATGCCCTCAGACATCTAAAATTAGGGAACCTTTGACTTTAATCTCTTTGTGCCTCAGTATAAAATGTGGACAATAATAGACAATAATACTCCTATTGTGAAGGCTATTGTGAAGATAAATACATTAATGCTTGAAAAGCCCTTAGGAAGTACAGCAATGAGTGTCACAAAAAAGCCCATGAAGAAATGAATGATTTCATCTTCATATCAAGGTTTCAATAGTGGGCAATAAGTAAGGCCTGGGGCCACACACTGTACAGAAAGGGTAAACCAAAATATTGAATAGCTTCTCATTAAGGGAACACCATTCATCCAGTGCAGCAAGTGAGACAGAGGTCCTGTGGAAGAATGGGATGTGAATAGATAATTAAAGATTGTATCATAATGCATACACACAATAAGGGTGAAAAGTTTATACCAGTGACCTTAATTCTGGCATCTCCTAACTTCTGAATGCATGACTCTGCAGCCGCAGTAGTGTTGTCTCATTTTTAACACTATTTTTTATGTGTAACTGTATTTTTGTTGCTCGAATTGACAGCTGCTCATTTCTAATGCTAGGCTTGTTTGTTTGATGCTTTTCTTTCTCTCATCCCCTGTATTTGGAACACTTTGTCCAGATATGCAAATCTTTGCAGCCTGACCTTGAGAAATAGTAGAGTTCGTATAATTTAGATTAGTGCAGTAATTGTTTGGCCCAGATGCCAGGAACATCCCCAGGGGTATTTAACATTCGTTCAGAAGATGTAGCTGTTGCTTCGCAACTTAAGGTCAGGACAAAAGTACCAACTGGCAGCCAAGAGAACGGGCTGCAGCTCTCGCCTGGGGGGCGGCAGCCGCAGGTGGCTGGTGCAGCAGCAAAGAGGCTGCCTCCCGAAATGCTGGGGGCTCAGCCTGGGCACACAGTCTGCAGAAACCAGCCTGAATCAGGGCCATGAAAAACTACTCTTTCCGACTTGAGATGGGACAACGAAGAGTCCCTTTGGCTTCCTCTAACACCGACTGCCTGAGAAAGCAGATCGCTTAATCACTTCTTTCCTGCCACCTACTCCTCAAGAGATGGCCTGCTGGACGTGGGATCACTGCTGCTGTTGAGGATTGTTTCTCCACTTTGGGCACGCAGTTCTGAAGTGAAATGAAATTTCATTATAGCCTAATGTGTGCTGCACATTTTATATAGTCAAGCCCAAAGACCACCTGAGAGAAACTAAAAGCAAAGAGCCATCCAAGGAGGATTATAGGATTATACCCTTAAATCCATAGCGAGATGCATTAGAAAGAGATGTACACTATTTTCTCATTTTCATCTACAGGCGATAAAATGGATTATCTAGACACAAATTTCCATCATTTAATTCCTCGTGTGGTACCTGATGTGGGAAACATCATCATAGCAGAACTCATTGAGAACTGATGGAGAGGGAAATTGAAGCCAGTTTTGTATGAAAGAGTGAGCTAGAATGTCTCTCCTGAAAAATGAAATAAAATCACAGCCAAAAATGACCAGTACCAGCTAGAATGTGTACAGTGCAGTCTTCTGCATTACTGTATCATGTAATTAGTGCCAGCGGGGGTGCAAGCCATAAGGGCCCTGAGAAATGCAGTGCTCCATAGGCTTCTATGGTTGCTAAAGAAGAGATGGAAACAGAGTTGGCCAGGACAGGATAAAGGCTTCTTGAATGCACAAGCCAAATTTAGCTGGCTGCAGCAGAAAAGCAGCCCTACCAGGTTTGAGTCACTGAAACCATACAAGTGCTTCATCCTGGGAGCGGGGCTCCACCATCAGCCTTTGCTCTGTGCCTTCCTCTGCGCCACTTGTGTACCATACAGCGTCGCTGGCTGGAGAAAGAAGACTTCAGGACATCAAGCCAGTTTCAAGTCCTCCTCCCCACTGCCAAGCTACCCTGCATGGCAGGAATAGCCATGGTCTTTCTTCAGAGACAGAGACCTGCAAATGAGACCTCCTTGACAGAGACCTCCTTCGAGCTGGAGGTGGCCAGGCATGGAGCTGCAGCCATGGCTTCAGGGACTGGGCATCTCTCTCACTTATGGCCCTTGTGACCCCATCAAACGGCCCCCAGCAACCTGCTGCCTTAGGACATGGATGGCCTTGCTCAGAGCCAGTCCGGAAAGCAGCTCTTTAATTCTCATGTCTTCATCCAGGGAGAAATGGGTTCGGTGCCTGGTGCAACTGAGTTCAGAGACCCTGAAGTTCCACCTTGCATTGATTGATAATGGATAGTCCCCACCACGTCTGCAGCTGCCCCTCTTGTTAACAAAGTGGGAAATAAAGGCTTAAGGAGCCAGATGTACTCATCACAGACTACCTGAGGCTATGGTGCATCAGAGGTATCAAGACAAGTTGAGCATTAGTGGCTACTGCAGCAAATGAACAAGTGTTGGGGGAAGGAGGTGAAAAATATAGCTCTTTCCCAGTTTGATTAACATTGGTTTTTTGTCTCTGTTTGTACCATTTCAACAATAGTGGCAATGTGTTAATGCACCTACAGCACCTGTTGGATTATACAGGGCTCTAAGGAATCTTAATGAAAAATTATATTGCAAATACTACCTGAGTACTAGGAAGAGACAGAGAAGAGGTTAATTATTTGGGGACCAGTCGAGACATAGTACAGTCCAAAGTCAGCTGCAGCGCACCACTGAGACTATTTGGGAGACTCTATAGGCATGTTGATTTAGTTGTTTTGCTGCTCCAGCGGGAAACACAGATTCACACTGTGTCATGCCATGCTGGTCCCCAATCTACCTGTCAGGTCTGGTAAGTGTTATGCTGGGGAATCTCCTCTCCCTAATGAGCGTTACAGGATGGGCAGGCAAACAAGGTCAGATTCCAGAAAAGAGAAACTTTTTAGCTTCTGACCTGCAGGAGACTAGAAGCCTGGTTAAGGCCACACTTATACACCACCTATGACCCACTGGGAGATGACTCCAAGCACAGTACAGCTGAGTAATTAAATGTTGGTTCAAAATCAGAAACCACCGCAACTATAATTTCAAATTGCTTCCATTCCTCTATACATATGGGAATGAATTACTTATTGATGGATTCAATAAAACATGATTCTAATAGATGCAAAAATAACTAAAGTACTCGGTATCTCAAGACAGTCCGTGATTAACTATATGTGTCCCTTTTGTTATACAAATAAAAGCAGCAGCTTTACAGCATATTAGAACTCAAAGGCAGTAATAGTATGCATGTCTTTTTGTTGAAGTCTCATATAACGTTCCAAGGAAGTATGAACAACTGCCATTCAATCAGCTTTGCAGAAACAATGCAGTTAGACCAACAATATCAGGCGTATTCTTGTTTCTGTTCCTCTCTAAGGTTTGATTAAGAGCAAGCAAGCTGGTTTTGCTTTTTGTCTTTACTTGAACTCAGTACTGTTGCTCAGTGGATCTGTGTGCTCAGGTATGACCTGTCACTAAGTCCTGTAAATTCAGTATGCCGTGTAGCTAAATGTAAAATACAGATAGACATAAAACTTGTCTTAAGGCAACACTCTATCTAGTGATGGAAAATTGAGGTTTATCTTTCTTTTTTTAACTCGCAGGGTTGCATTTACAAATTGCATGCAATTCTGTCACTTGGAAAACAGCTGAACCAGTTCAATCTCATCTCAGATTTTTCATTTTTAGGTAAAAGCCTGTGTAACAACATTCATTACAAAGCAGATTTCTACAATCAAATAATATATTCCAGAGCATTCCTGTGGAGAGTTGAAATTGTCTGAATGTCACCATTACTATTGTATCAACATATATCACTGCAATATAATCTTAAGCAATGCAACACTCATCAGACATACATCCAACAATAACAAAACCTATCACACACTGATTGTAGCAGAGTCTGACAATGCTCTCCTTGCAAATACAGATCAAAATAGTCCTGTGAAAGACTTGCAAACAATTTCCAGCTTTTGTTGTTCCTAGAATTCCACTTTTTTTTGGTGCGTTTGGGCTGGATATGATAGTTCCAGGCGACAGTGTGGGAAAATGTTAGGTTTGCTTTTGGAGAACTGCTTCATTATGTCAGGCAAATACCTGCACTGCAAAAGAAGGGCCTCTGTGTCACATGTATGGCACGTACCCATTGTCAGAGTGAAAGGGAACGACTGTGACAAATGAGAAGCTTTTTCAGCTAATTCGTTTTGTGTGTAGTCCTCTCAGAGCCAAGAGGCTCCAGCTGGGACTGGCGCCTGATTATGCTAGAAGCTGTACCAAGTCAGAGAGCATCCTTCTCTGAGCACCTTAGGGGCTAAGCAGACAACCAGAGACCTAGCGAAAGAAAAGAACTAAAGTTGTTCCTTTTCAGCAAATGAGGAACCGAGTCACAGAACTGAAAAAATGGGCCCAGCCCTCAGTTGGTATAAATTGGCACAATAGGATTCAGGTCAGCACAAATACATCAAGTTACAGCAGCTGAAGCAAACCCTGGAGTTGAATCTCAATGCCCAAGACAAATATAATGCACCCAAGTTAGATTTAACTATCTGCAACCAGTGCAAAGGACAAAATATCCTTAAAAATAGTGTACTTCACATGTCTTTTTTGACAAATCCACAGCATAAAATGATGGTGCCAGTTATCAAACTAGACAAGCACAGAATGAAAACACTGCAATATAAACCAGACAGCTCATTAAAAAGGTAGGGTATATAATGTGCAATAAGGGAAAAAATACACCCCAACTTTTCTCAAGGGAAAAGGATTTCACTTATCATTTTCTTAGTCCCAAAGTAACTGAAACAGTTGAAGAAGAAATAAACTTTATTTGTAGTGGGTTCTGGCAAGGGGCAAAGGATTGTTTCAGGGATTTGCAAAAGGAATTTATATACCCAGTTGGATTTTGAAAATACTCCAACAGAAGCTTCTGGGTTTTAATTGCACATAACAATGCTGTACTTTCACCTCCTCCTCATCACCTTTCTACATAAATGCTACATACACTCCATCAAACTCAAAGGAAGTTTCCCTTCAAAATAAAAGCAGTGGATTTTAATGCATTATTTTATTCTCTGATCTACAAATATGGTACATTTCCATTCTCTGCCTTGTCCATAGAAAACAACAATATGAAGAAGCAGATGGGAAGGAGATGTGGAGAGTCCATACACCAGTTCCCCAGAGCCTCACTTCCCTGCCAGGAGAGGGACAGGGACAGCTTCACTCTGTGGGATGCTGACTCCATTTCTAGCTTCTCATTTCTGAGCTGTCAAACAGGTAGTTTCTGGGACCACACTAACTTGTCCCACTCAGTTCATGATAGCTAGGAAATAACCCACTCTCTTGATACCAATCAATCACAGACAGAAGATACGGGAAAGTTAACAGAAAAAAAAAAGTCTGATGGGATGGGTGGAAGCAGAGCTCAGGAGAGCTACTATTCTTTCTTCAAAATAGAAAGGAGCAATACCTGATACCCCCCAAACTAGTGACTTTCGGGGAAATAAAAGAAAGCACTTTTGCACCAAGAAATTCAATGCAGATATAAATGCAAGAGTACTAGCTATAGAGGCAGATTCAAGAAAAGGAACACTTCTAAAATAGGCAAGAAAGACCTGTGTCTAACCGAGAAGGAAGAAGTGCCACAGCGCAATAACACCATAAGAAATGTTATCAATAGGTTGGTTAAACAGTGTTTTGGACTGTGCTCAAGTCTGTCACTTGAATTTATAGTAATAAATAAAGCAAAGCTTTAGATCAAGAGCTGGTCCCTTCTAGTCTTTCTAACTAATTGTTATTTTTCAGAATTATTTTTTAATGTTTTACACCAGTGCTGATAGAGAACATTTCCATGATCCACAGAAGGGTGAGGATGTAGAAAGGACAAAAGAAGAGAGGTAAGTCTTTCCTACATGAGAGACTTTGCAAGAAGGAAAATCTATTACTTACTACAGAAAGGTTTCTCCCACAGTTACCTCACTTGAACTTGTCCCCTTCTCCTTCAGAGACCTGTGTGTCATGGAAGGTACAGTACTACAGAGCCAACCCTCACAGCAGCGTTCTTCAGCAAACACTGCACAATTAGCTGAGTACAAGTGTGTGTTCAAAATGCTCACCCATTTTTGTAATGCTGTCTGACAGGAATGTCTAAAATCTGCTAGTGAAGAGCAATGTACTTTGAATGGAATGAAACACTCCACATAATAGCTGAAAAAAGAAGTCTGGGGTTTATGGCTCCTCCTTGTACAACCTAGCCATATCGTAATGACTGGGGACACCAGTAATGGAGCTGGATCTGCCCTCAGTTTTGTTAAAGGTGAATTCCCATCTATCCTGACTCCTCTAAAAAACCTGTCACTGGTCACCTGCCCTTAAGGCTGGTGAAAGGGCATCTTGAAAGAGCAAGTAGTACATGATTAAAAATCCATAGTAACCCCTCACATACAGAAATCCTGAATGTCAGAAATCATGCAAAAATTGGTTGCTAACTTCACTAACACAGGAGTTTCTCATGGGTTTTGACTTGTATTTCATTATTGTGTTTTCAAATGCTAGAAAACCCAGCAAAGGTATGATGGAAAGTACCCTGACATTCAAGTGCTCACTTCTTCAGAAGTTGTTATGCTAAATGGGAGGGTTTTAGAAGGAAATATTAATTCAAAATTTAGTAACTTCCTTGGGAACAAACTATGAGTTGTTACTTTTTCCTGTTGCTTGTTGGGAAACAAAAAAAATTACATACCACTCAAATCAAATATACAGCTGAAAGGATCTCCTCTGTCACAAATAGCAAATTACTTTGTATCTCCTGCTTTGTCTATGAACACAAAATAATTTCCTGCTTATCTGTTTCAAAGGAAAAATACTATAGTTTTGTATTCTGCTTAAAGTGTAAATCAGGATTCTCCTCTCGTTTGTATACATGTAAATTAATTCTATCAAATTACTGAGTGTAAATCCAGTTAAAAGTCACAATCAAATTACCTTTGCAAAGTTAAATAAATTTTCTAAAAAACCCCTCAAACTCTAAAAATCAAGTCTTTACCCAGTTTGTGTGGACAAGACGGGATTTCTACTCTAACTATTCAAGCAAATTATATCTTCTATGCACTTGATGTTGTGGGTGGTGTTTTTTTAATGTGCTCATAGATCATACTAGATTTTAATCAAAACAGTCTCTCCATCAGTCTAAAACTGAAACTAAGTGGGACTGTCCCCTCTTTATGTATTTGTTAACAGGACCAGAGTCTGTTCCATTTTGCTGATAACGTTTCTGTTACTGTTTAAAAATGACATCTACAACACATAATTAACATTACAAAGTAGCTAAATTAACTAATTTTTTTTCTTTTTTAGAGAACTATGAAGAACTAGAAGAAAAAACACGGGGCAACCTAAATACAGATTTTTTCAATCTGTTAACCTTCTCATTCTCTTACTAAAACTCTACCGAAAACAGACCAGACATTCCATTCTGCAGAAAACAAAACAAAAAAAGAAGTGATAGGCCACACATTACATATGTTGATTTTCAACCACAATAGCAAGGAGTGATCTAGAGATACATGTTAAAACAATTTACATACAAAAGTATTATGACCGATACATTTGAAAAATGGTTATTATTTAAAAAAATAATACATAAGCAGAGATCCAGCACTAGTTATAAGGAATGTTGTTGATTATCTAACTGTCTTTGAGCTTAATTTCTTTCAAGTTACCCAGAAGGACAAAATTCTGTTCTGCTTATTTATGAGTATTCCCGTTTGGTATTAATGGGATTATTTTGCTAGTTTGGTTAAAGATTAATATACAAGAGCTTTCTCAAAGAATCTCAGACGGAAGAACTTCCTGGCTTCTGTTTAGCCCACTCAGCCACTAGAGAATTTCTTCAGTTTATTGAAGAATAAATTCTTTTGCAATCAAATAGAATTTTCAGCTAGCTTTTAAATCCCTCAGACATTTTATCTGGTTGTACTGTCAGATAAAAAGTTGCAGTAAGTCATACCAGTTGCAAGAATTTGCACCATGGGACTTGCAAAGCACTCAACAAGGTAGCTACAGTGCTACAGTCACGCTGAAAAACTCCACAGTCTTTCAGAAGTCTGGATAAATCTGTAAATGCTCACAAAAGACACTACAGAGATGAAACTATTAATCTCCTCTTGACATATGAGGTTTAATAGTCCAGCCACCATAGGCTCCTACCCATTAATAAAGTCACTAAGAACCTGACAAGAATGGAAAAAAAGAAAAAAATATATAAATGGGCTAATGTATGAGCTACTGTCTACTTGCTCAAAGAGAGGTATTCAGAATGTGGGACTGTAGTATTGTAGTTTCATTTTTCATATTTACTGCTTTAATTAACAGTTTTTCCATTACAACTTTGCAAAGACAACTAAATATGTGAATTTTTCATTAAGATAGTAAAAAGTTCTATTACATGATAATAGCATTACTACATATCCAGCTTTAATCTTGCACTCTGCGCAAGTCTTGCACTCAGTCTCAAACTTAGGCTAAAAATATAATGATGCCCATGTACACAGTGAATGCTGTACGTGCCAGAAATATACATATGTTGGCATCTTGCCATCCCAATTATCAGGACACACATAATTAAACACATTGTGAAAATTACTAACTTCATCACTTCCATACTGTGGAAAAAAAACCAAACTCGTAGAACTTTTGCTTTCTTACTATAAGCAAGCATGTGTTCTTTAAACGCTCACCTGTACTGGACTGAATTTGATCTGATGTTTTTCAGCTAGAAAATATGCAATCTCTACATTTTTTAAAAAAGCAATCAGTGTTTGTTTTTACATTGGATAAAATGTCTTGACTACCAGGAATAGAATAATGCCTCTGTGCTGCCTCTCAAGCAATCTAAAATGGGTGTTATCTCTAATACGCTGGCCTAGACCCCATGAAACTTAAATTCCTTTCAAACCCTGGCCAGGCAGCAGTGGGAGAAGTGGAGATGACTCTGTCTGCAAGACTCAGACATGCTCTAAAATCTCCATGGTAAAATACTAGCAGAGAAAGGCTACTTTGTCTCTTTGACCGGCTGTAGAAATAGCTGAGCAGGTTCCTTGCAGAGCTGCAGTGCTGGACTAGAGCCATGGCACCCTCATAACCTTTCTTTTGGGTCTGGCGTATGGGCTGTTCCTCTCAGTTCATCGTGTTGGATCTGTTTATTCTCCATGGAGAGAAACGTGCACTTCTAGGGCATTTGCACATCATTCTACTGCAGCTGTTAGAAAGCACCCCAACTGTATTTCATCTCTCCATTGACTATAAAACCAGAGTGATTAAAATCAGGTGGAGATGGATACACAGCAGCTATCTAAACAGGCCCTCAGGGTCCTTTTTCTTCACTCCAGAGAGGGTGGGTGTGAAGATGTGTCACAGCAAGGTTGGCAGAAGAGATAGGAACAGAGCCTGAGACAGAAGCTAACTGCAATATCCATCCTGTTGTAGTCCGGCAACCTTCTCCATGATCTGTTTCCTCAGATTGTCTTAATATTTTTGCAATAACAACTCTCACATTTACATTGCAGACACAACTCTCTGTCCTCTACTCTGTCTTTCATCTGCACTTGTCTCCCTGACCATATTCCATATGACTGGACATTGTTTGGACTGAAGGGGTCTGTCTCGCTGGGAGTCAGCCAGGGTTTGTTGCAGGGTGGAAACCAAAGCTAAAAAGTGCACATACCCTTAAGAATCACTCATGTATAACTGCCTGTATAAGGTTCGGCTGTCCTTACTCTGCTCTTCACATGTCTGCTTGGGTTATGTCTAATCGAAAAAAGGTAGCTCTTCAGGGCAGGGACCACTCAGCCTTTATTTCTTTCTTATGCTCCACATAGGCTTAGATAAATATTAAGTTATAATAATATCAAGAATGCAAAGCCATCCTTTACAATTATGTGATTATTTTTCACAACATTGAGGATGAGTCTCCAAATTAAATCGGCCTTCTCTTCTTGTTAAATGCAGTATTAATGCTACCGTTCAGAGGGGCAGAAAATGCCTGTACCAAAAAATTAGATAAGACTTCATCTGTGCTCTTAGCATCAGCCTCAAACAGAAATTGTTTCATGCTAACCTTTTATATGTTTTTCTTCTTTTTCTGATTTTACCAGTTTGTTGCTAAAGTTTAAGTTAGGAAAAAAAATGAAAGTGCAACAGACAACATTCTTAGAAGGTATTTCTAGATACATGTAATTCTGAAGTGTACTTCAGTCAAAGGATCATGATCCTGATGATCTTCACTTGTGATTTAATACTCTGCTTTCTTGACTTTATTGCAGTAGCAATGCAATGATGCTAGAACTGCACTGTAAATAAAACATGCCAACTTTGTTGCACAGTCCAAATAAATAACTTTAAATAAATAAATAATGCCATCACACAAACATCAGTCAAAAATGCAATTAAAAAGAGCCTCTTGCTTTGTGTTGTAAAAATATGAAATAGTGCTTGGAACAAGATGTTTCAAGTAAAATTCTTCCCTATATTCAGCAACTCCAAGGTCAAAGTAATGGAACTTCATTTTTCAAAGTTGAAAGGATGATTTAATAATTATTTAGTATGAAGACAACTCTTTCTCCACCCTGCATACAATATCAAATTCAGTATAGCTTGATACATCATGTATTTTCATTCACGTTTTCATTACAGCCCTGTGAAGCACAATAATTTATTATACATTCTCTTGAATCTTTTTGAAACAGCAAACAAAATGTCAAATGCAAAGGGAGAGAAAAGAAAGCACGAGAAATCTTACTAGAAAAAGAGTACTCCCTTCCTTATCCTCCTTGTTCTAACCATGAACCACAGTGAGTGCTGAGCAGTGGTGGACATTGGAAAATAAAACTGAACTATAGGACTGTATGAAGCTTTAATGTCCTAGTACAGCAGTGATAAATTCTGAGTGCCATCGCAGTGTCACCTCTATGGTAATTACTCAAGCAATTGGTATCTCATTAAAGAGAACTAAGTGTCTCAGAAACCATCTTTGCCAGCAGGGTTAGTTAGTAATATATTGGAGAGAAAGGACAGCATCACAGAATCACATGGGGTTGAAAGAGACCTCTGGAGATCATCAAGTCCAACCCCCCTGCCAAAGCAGGTCCACCTAGAGCACGTTGCACAGGAACATGTCCAGGTGGGTTTTGAATGTGTCCAGAGAAGAAGACTCCACCACTTCCCTGGGCAGTCTATTTCAGTTCTCTGCCACCTTCAAAGTAAAGAAATTCTTCCTCATGTTTAGGTGGAACTTCTTATATTCAAGTTTGTGCCCATTTCCTCTTTTCCTGTCACTGGGCACCACTGAAAAAAGACTGGCCTCATCCTCTTCACACCCTCCCTTTAAGCATTTATAAGCATTGATCAGATCCGTCCTCAGTCTTCTCTTCTCCAGACTAAAAAGACCCAAGTCCCTCAGCCTCTTCTCATAAGAGAGATGCGCCAGGCCCCTAGTCATCTTTGTAGCCGTCTGCTGTACCCTCTCCAGCAATTCCCTGTCCTTCTTGAACTGGGGACCCCAGAACTGGACACAGTACTCCAGATGGGGCCTCACCAGGGCAGAGTAGAGGGGCAGGATAACCTCCCTCAGCCTGCTGGCCACGCTCTTCTGGAAGCACTCCAGGATGCCATTGGCTGTCTTGGCCACAAGGGCACATTTTCGGCTCATGGTCATCCTATTGGCCACAAGGACTCCTAGGTCTTTCTCCTTAGAGGTGCCCTCCAGTAGGTCAGCCCCCAACCTGTACTGGTGCAGGGGGTTATTTCTCCCCAGACGCATCAGTTCTTCTCAAATTCTGTGCTAAACTTGAGTTCAACAGTCTAACACGTTTAGGACTAATAGCAAAAGTCACTCAGGCCTTCAATGCTCCTTTTCCTTGCCTCAACCCAAATGACCTAATTCTTCCCAGAGCATTGGGTGAGTTATTCACACAAGGCTCAAACTACAGACAAATGGAAAGGGTAGAGCTCAGCATCACATGAAGGAGGGTTTTGGCCACATACTTGTGACCCAGATTCCTTTTTTAACAGCTAGATTCAAAGGAGCAGGAAGCAGGCAGACTACAGGGAATCATCTCCCCAGTTAACCTCACTGGCAGGAGACATTACAGTACAAGGACCTGTCATCAAAGTAAAGAAATGTTCATGTGAAAGTGGAATTCTAATAGCGAATACTAATTTTAATCTATTACAGTGCTACAATGTGTGTATACCTAATATTGTAAATGCTTGAAATTTTGAAGTGTTTCTTTCTTGTTTGGCTGAATTTCTCTCATCCTCCTAAGAGAAGCTTTGAATTTACAAAACAACTAGCTTCTGTTTCTTTCCCTGACAACATTTTTGCAGAAAACACCTTGTAATGTGGAAAGTCACAGAGTTCTTCCCTGGTAGTCTAGGAAGAGAAATCAGCAATGTTTTCCCAATAAAAGGCCGGCAAGCTTTTTACAAGTGACTGAGAATGGTGTTGTAAAGTGCCCGTACTAGTAGCGATTGCAAACTAAACATTTATTTGCCCCTATGTAGTCTTAGCTAAAAACCATTTACCAGTGGAAATAGATTGACTAGGCAGCACCAGCAGCTGGAATGAAACATTAAGAGAATGTACCTGCATGACAATAAGAAGGTCAAACACCAAGATGAAAGAAGCCAAGAAGGCTCTCGAGACCTCGTCACTTGGCAGAAATCCACGATTCAGCTTGTCCCAGCTGATCCAGTCAGTAGTGATGACAAGCACAACTACAGAGGTCAGAGTAAACAGAACCGTCCTGCAAGGCCAAAAAAAAAAAATATAAAATTTCAGAGAGAATGCGATAGTAATGAAGATGCATCATTCTATTTTATCTGCCTTCTAATGGTCAACTAGTGCTTTATCAGTACTTTTCCGTTGATGAAAAGAGATTGAAGAAAATTAAGTGTACAAACAAATCATTTAATTCAAAATAGGAAAGCAGCCAGCTGTATCCTTAGTAAAAGAAAATTTCATAGCTAGTACTAAGCATGTTGCAAAATTAGGCTGGAGTGTATCACTCTTGTTCTTCATTCCATATTTTTCACTGAGGATGGAAACCAATTAAGCAAAAATAAGAAAGAAGTAAACTATAATAACGTACCAAGGACTGTATGATCTACACCAAATTCAAATGAGCAATTTGAGAGAACACTTTCTAAGGCACCAAAGACATTAGAACATTTGAAAAATCTTTTGTCAGCTGTAGGAGCTGTAGGAAACTAACTGTGAAGTCTAACTTTTATACAGAAACACAGCTGTATGAAACAAATTTTCATTGCACTAAATTAATCTTTAGTAAAATTCTGGGGGTTGTAGAAAGATTTTGCCCTGTGTCTCCTAGGATGTCCTTTGTACAAGTTTTCAACACATCTTATGACATTTCTGAGAAGTCAGTGAAGAGTGAGTTACAAAAGTAATAAAGCCTCCATATGAATGCTATGATAATTCCAGAAGACACATTTGGCTAATTCATACAGTTTTGCAATATGGTATTTAAGAAAATATCTTTCTAAGCTCTCTCCCCAAAATAGCTCTGCATCATTTCCAGGAGCACTTTGGTGATATCCTTCAGAGTTGGCAGCCATGACTGATTAAATTCCTGGCTCTGTGGAAACAGACAAATTTAGCTGTTAATTTGAGGGGGAGCAAGGCTTCTCCCAGTAGCCATAACTGTCAGTAAATCTGTGCTATAACAGGGGCATATCAACATCTGAATGCATGCACACATCTAAATAATTGTGGCAGGGTGGAATTTTTTTCTACAGCAATAAAGTTTCATTTTCTTTGGCTACTGAGGGCTGTAAAACAATGTGAATAATATTTCCCATGACACTTCCAAATGGGACAAATGCTCAAAAGAAAAACCTCTACACCAGTAGTCACAGGCTACCAGTCTGTAGGCATTTCTTTTTATATGTCAGCCTTGGCATTGCATCCGTGTAGTAAAGGAAAACAAACATGCACATAAGCAGCAGTGCACACATTTGGACTCCTAAACATCATTCTTCTGTGGCATGATGTGCTGTGTTTCTTCACAATATATTGAGATGCAAAATTATTTGATTGCTACCACCTTTACCTCTGAACATCTATTTTTATTCTTAATAAATAAATTCAGTAATATTCAACACTATGGTTGGCACCATAACAGTATCCCTTGAGTGTGTTTCCAGCATCTGTGCCAGAAAGAAAATGAATGAGGCACATTAGACTTCATTAGACCTAAGCAATATTCAAGCCTGCTTATCCCTAAAACATTTGCTTAGCTACCATCTCACCTGTCAGTACCTGAACCTGATGGACTTTTCTACAGGCTCCACTTTGGTACATACCCGGAATGCTTCAGAAACGTGATTCATTACGGTGCTTCTCTGATGAATATAGTCTCTTGAGACCCACAAAGCTGGTTTTTCCCACCTATTTCGCCTTCATATTTGAAATTCACATGGAGATAAATGTTCTCACTCTTTTAGATGAGAAGTTCTCCACAAAGAACATAGCCCTCACTGCTTGTTTGCTGGCCCATGCAGAGTGCCCTGGCCATTGGGTACAGTGATTTCCCTTGTCCTCGCGGGGAGGAACCCACATCTCCTGGTACATGGACAGTTTAGAAACATAATTCAAGTCTGCATAGTTTGCTATGGGAACCGTGTACGCAGAAATTATGCTCAACACTATTCTGCTTCATTCCTCTTGAATTATGCATTTGTGTTTTGGAGCAAGAGTTCAAAGCATGGAAGGTCAGACTTTGGCATCTATGGAAAGGCAGACATATTTTTATGCATGCTTCATTGTCATGCATGCAAAGACCAATGCATGTGCTCAAGCCCTGATTTGCTTGAGGAAATGCATATGCACTTAAAAAACTGCTTCGTTATTCATTCTGAAATGTCAAATAGGAAGCGATCAGAAAATGGGCTGCTAATAGCAAAAGAAAATGTGAAACCAATACAAAAGGTTAGAAACAGACTTTTGAAATATTTGCATTAAACAGCATAATTAGCACTCATTGGTATTTTTGACCTATGATACTAGAACACAGCAAAATATAGAGTACACACTTTTGGAGTTATTATAAACTGAGTGTGTCTGGGTTAGATTTCAGTTCACTTCTTGTGAAAGTACAGCACTGCCCAAGTCTCCTGGATATTAATAGAAGAAAGATGCTAAGGATTTTTTAACTTGACATAACTTGTATCAGATGAACCAATGTGAGCTACACTGCGATATTTAGGCCAGTGTAGTTTGTCCTTTATTCTGCAATGCACATTCCTGAGAAAGAGCTATGTCATCAAGCTATTCACAGCATTGCTGGCAGGACCTCTCTGTCTCCTGGTTATAGAAAGGCTATGAGGAAAAAGGCAAGAGAGGATTGACTCTTCTCTGTATCAGACACTGAGAAATTCAACTTCTTTCTCTACTTCACAGAGGAAATACACTTTTATATTCCACTTCTAGTTCTAGCTTGCTACATTGAATGATTATGGGCCCTAGGCACCTATTCAGCTACAATAACACACACTTTACAACCTAGCCCATACTCTTCAAGATACAAGGTTGCTATGAAGAATAAAAATAAAAAGTCTGCAAAAAAAACTGTCCAGGCCAATTGCATACTGAGAAGTTAAGATTATTAGATGGTTTAAGAAAAGTCAGTACTGTGATTATCACTACCAGTGATCATCTAAAGCCCCCAGTTCTACACTGAACCAAAGGAAAGCTTGAAGAGAGGAACATTTTACTGCTGGCACCTCTTAAGAAGCAGGTAATTGACTGTATCTCTATAATCTTTGATAGCTAGGACTGAGTTTGGCCTTGAGTTTGCCAAACCAAGTCATTCATGCCAAACTGAATTCACGCTGCTGGCCCTCATTTGCCAACTGAGCATTAATTTTGTCCTCACACTTAGCAAGGGCCAAACAATATGTGTTGTGGCACCTTCCCACAATAGCATTTCCTTGTACCATAAGCTTTGACAAACTGACCAACCACTTGGCCTTTATCACCCAGCATATTATATGCTATGAGAGGTTATGCATAACATAGGCCACAACCTTGAGCAGGTGTTTGTCACTGGTGGTGGCTACAGAAAATCCCTCATGGCAGACAGGGTCACAACCTCAACCTTGCAGCCTCTATCATGCAGAAATGTCATTTCTGGAGGACAAAGGCAGTGACATCTCATTTTCCTCTGCACAATAGTAAGTACAGAACAGTCACATGCAATGGGCCATCTTCAAAAACTATGCCAAAACCTTGGCATTAATTTACCTGCAGTGTCTCCATACTGCTATCCTAGTGTTCACGAAAGTAGCCATCATCTGGACAACCCAACCTTGATGAGTTCTTTGGAAAGCACTTAGGGGTGGGAAAATTCAAAGCTGGTGTCACACACTCCCATCACAGGTGTCATCCACAGGTTTTCTCTGTGTGATCTCTTGAACTTTGCAAAACTCTGAGATGAATCTACTGCTTGCTCAGTGGTGTTCATAGTTATTTGAACAGAAAAAGGCTGTCACTGCAGCATAACGCAGAACCTGGTGGATTAACAGGTTTGCATGTAATGTTTAGTAAACAGGACATCTTTGATTCAGGGAAGTCCAGTACACAGGGACTGACCTGCACTGTAAGCAGTGCTGCATATTCCCTGCCGTCTCTGTCTCAGTCCAGGATTTTTTTTGGATATGCTCATAAATTTCACAGCATGCTGCTGGAGATGTATTGGGCTGCTTTGCTATGAGAGTTCAGAGACTTTTTTTGTTCTCCTAGATACAAGTTTCCTAAACCCTGTGCACATTAAGCTGACATGCAGCACCCTGCGTAGCTTCTGCTAAAGAAGGAACTTTGCTAACAGGACCATCACTGGAAACAGTGGGTTTCATTTTGCTGTGAGAGTCCATACATACCTATATTGCTCACATACATTGGTACATTGCCCACTGCATACCTACATATGCAGTGGTCATTATGCATATTGTCTCAGCCTTATTTCTGCCTGTCAGGCTGAAAATACTGCATCTCTTCTCTTAAACACCTCTTGCTCTTCCAAAAATCACAAAAAAATTCTCAGACTTTCTGTCTCTCTGACCCTTGTATACAATGTCTGAGCTATCACTTGGGACATGATGACCAGACATCAGGCTGGACTTTGCTACTGATTCTTCAAAAAAAAAATTCCCTTTGTAAAGGAAAATAGCTCTTTCTCATCCCTTCCTTGCCACTGCTCTCCCTTCACCCTCTGAGAAAAACATTCCTAATGGGGCTTTCTGAGAAATTTCTCTGCTGGTGTCCCAGTGCCCCAATGCCCTGTATGCCACCCACTGGCATAACTCTGGCTAAAGGGTGAACAAGAACGGAGAAAGCTTAAATCAGAAACACAGGCACATTCAATAAGCAAGACATACTTACAAAATGTAATGGAAAAAATAACTTGGACGCAAACACCAAGGCCACAAAACCAATGCAATGTTACAGCAAGGAAAAGTAAGAGAAGCAAAATAGGGCCAGCTGAGACATACACTTTTCCTAGAAAATAAAATGAGAATAATATGCATTTGGGTGAGCAGACAATATTCTGAAGTTAAAATGCCAGAGCTACCTGCCTTCATCCCTTCTCCAAAATACTGAGGACAGGGTGGGATTTTCTAGGAAGCTCTTCCAGGAGTCTAAGACAAATCCAAAATGTTCAGTGAAAGAAAGCAAAATGCACAAAACCCACTGGGGTGAGCAATCCATCCAGTGCTGTGATGACCTCAATTTTCTTAGGGATCCATTCTTACACTCTGGGCTACTTTATGGGTGACATCACCCAATAGTGGCAAAAAGTAAAGATGACTTTCCCTATTGCCTCCAAGCAAGCCTGGCTTGTTTCCACTTCCAAGTGGTAGAGAGACAACCTGAGATACTCAACTTCTTGGAGTATCAGGAGCAGGAGCTGCCACACTGTATGCAGAACATAACTATGTTAACAAGTTAATTCCCAAAGGAGTTTTGTAAGCTCAGTCTGGCACTGAAGACACCCAAGGCTCTGAAGACTCCCTTACAGTGCTATTTTGCCCATGCCCTCATCTCACTGCAGACATTGGCCTTGGCCTGGCTGACTGGTCCATAGCTCTTCTCCCTTTGTCTGGTACCCACGCAATTCTGAGTTTATGAACTGCAAGTTCTTTATGAAAGGGATGAGCCCAAATTTGCCTGTGGAGAAAAGAAAAAGCCACTTGCTCTTTGGATCTGCAATGAAGATGTTGTTCTCTGAATGTGTAACTGCATTCAGACACATGAATAATTTTCTAGATCCATAACTAACAAGAAATGAAGACTTTCTCCCATCAGAAGCCAGCAATTTGGAAACTCCTTTTAAAAGAGCGTGGCAGGAAACATCACAGTTGAGCCTGTGCAGCTTAGTGTGCAGAATGCCTGAAATGCTGGGGTTTGCGGTCCATTTGCCCAAAGGGAAATTCCACTGCTGCCATCTGAAATGCCACTAGTGCCATCCCATGCCTGTGCAGTCCTTGGCTTGAAAGAACACTGTGTGCCAGAGTGGACTCCTCCAAAACACAAAGTTGGGCTTTGGAGGAAGAGCTGTGAGAGACTAAGACAGGGATGGAGAGGAAGGGAATACCCATGCTTTGCAATCTGCCGCAACCGATGTCAAGTATTGATGCAAGCCGAAGACTTTGTAGCTTTATTTCGGGGGAGGGAGAGGCGCATCAATTAGTTTTGTCTTAATTCCGAAATAGCAGCACTGCTACCAGCCCTACTGGTAAAAGTTTTTCCTGGCTATATCTGTAAACCACCCATGCAAGTGCACATATTCTAATTGCTCGGTAACATGGGCCATGACAAAGGCAGTTAAAACTGGAGGCTTGCCCATGCCACTTCATTAAATCTGTATGCCAAGCACGAAGTTATCAGAAGTCTTGGCTGACAGAAGACACAATGTGCTGCAGTGATCTCCTGGCTGCCTGCGGACACCCTCTCCTGTTGTTTTGCATGTCCTACCTCCCACATCAGGAATTCCCTAGGCAGAGTCCATGAGTCCATCCTCTTGCAGCCTCAATGCAGTACCACAGAACCATTCCTAGCACATCCCCTCCAGACCTATGCCAGAAGTACCTTTGACACCACCCAGACACATCCTCAGGAAACACTCTGTGTTATTTGTCTGTACTGGGCTGAAAACTGAACAGAATTTGTCCCAGGAATGATACAGACAAGCTAAGGAATGTATTCAAATTCACAAATCATTAAATGTTGGAAACAAGAACTGTTTCCAGTCTGAGTCTCCTGATTCTTTGTGTCTAAATCAGCAGGGCAAAGGGTACCAAAACCAAATTCTGGTCTTTGATGGGACCTCATTTGTCAAACCTCCACATAGTGAAAGTGAAGTTTTTTACTGCTCAGGTATCAAATACAATTCTTTGCATCACCATACTTAGGGCAAAGATAACACTACCTTCAATTTACCAGCAACTTTGAGCTGCTCATTGTTAGAGCTATTTAGAATTTTCTTCTGTCTTACATGACCCTCTGCCAAATCTTTTATGAAGCTGCAGCTTTGATGATCAGATAGCAAGAGTTCTGCTAAGATCGACTGAAGAGATGAAAGACAAACTTTGGCTGTTTTCCTCATCTTCATTTTGTCTTTTCCAACTGGCAAAAGGCAGTATCTTGCCCTTTGACTGCACATTTTCCAGAAGAAAACCTACCTCTGCTTAGTCTGAGAGTAGCTCTTAGATTTGTATGACAGCATTGTGAGAACTTTTCATCACACATTCACACATAATTGCCACTAAGCCAGGTTAGTTAAAAAATGTTAAATATCACTAATAAGCATTCCAGGTATTGATTAACACTATGTACATTTGGGACAGAAGGACACTTTAATAAAGAAACAAGATCATAAATTCTATACTCCTATTATTGCACGTTAAGGAAATGAACATATATACTTAATAAAATATGTAATATATATGTGAACTAATAGAGAAAATACATAAATATAAGAAAATAAATAAAGAAAATTAACTAGCATGACATCTAGGTATATTTAAACTCTAAATAAAACCACCTAGCAGTTAATCAGTATTCATCAAAACATTCAGCTTCAGATGGTGCTGGAAAGAAACAGAAAGGCAATTCTAATCAATGTTTTATAAATTACTATTTATGTTTTCAGTTGCAGTGGTTTATAATGTCAATTTTTCATGAATGTGCCAAAATAGTTAAAAATACCCTGTGAAAACAGATACAGAAGGGGAAATTTTACTGCTCTTGATATTTAAAAATGCTTTTCCAGTCCTCAGGAAAGAAACATGATCCATCAAGTTAAATACTTTCCATAATTTTTAATCCCAGAATCAGCACTGGCCAAACATACCGTCCCACAGTGTACAATAACTATAAAGAACAATGCTACTGCAGATGTTCATATGCAAATGCCAACACTTTTTATTTCACTTGTTTTAATTAGGAAGGGTTCTGTTATTAAATCTGTCAAAAATAGCAACTCTAAAACCATTTAAAATAAAATATTTAGTCTGCCTGTTGCTTGGTGTCAGCACCACTTCTGCAGCTAAGTGAGTGTAAGGGACAGATGCTCCGCCGGTGAAAAACACCTGGGTTCTCTGGAGCAGCAGGGATTCAAGCCTCCAGCTGGCCACTTCTCTCCTGCCCCGGCTGGGGACAGTGCTCTGCAGATGCAGTTGGTGCTGAGGACCCCATCCATATTCAATGTTTGCATCTTGTGGGCTGAACCCAGCACCCATCCATAACCGCTGCTCGCTAGCCAAGATCCCAGAGAGCAGCTTCCACCCAGAAGCAATCCCACTCGTGCACACCAAGATCAATCCCTGCCATAAACCAAAGGGCAGGGGGAGAGATGACTGGGAGATGCACTTCTGTACTGCTGTACTGAACTGCTAATACAGACACACCCTCAAAGAAGTCACGTGCAACAAATATCTAGGAATATTTGGAAAATTATTTACAGTGGATGTCTTTTGTTAAAATACAGTGCTTGTTCCTCTGATGGGGACAAATATGTGGTAGAGAGATGGAATAATAGTACTGCCAGGTTTCAGAGCGCCACAGCCCCATGGCATGCTCTGCAGGCATAAATAACTGGGTGAAAGCGTATTAATGTAGATTACCATCAAAAAGACTTAATTATCTGAAGCTAAATACCATTTAGAAGAAAATGGTTTTTAATTCAGACTTTTAATTGCATTATCTTTCTAAAAAAAACTTGCCATCACAATAGTGTACTTCTAACTGCTATCCTATGGTAGGAAGCAATGGGGAAGTAATTCAGTATTTGCCAGTAAGTGCCAGTGCCGAAATACCTGTTCTGAAATTGCAAGTTCTTAAATGCTCTCTTTTTCAAATAGCAAATAGCAAAGGAAACTCTATGTTGGGACTGGCTCATAAATGCTTATCAATAGCAGACACCACACATTTTGAGAGCCTTGTATTCCTGGTTAAGTCTTCTAGTCTACTCTTGTTGCCGTTCTGCCCAGTGAGCTGAAGAAACTGGACACCACAGAGTATAAAGGATGCTCTGAGTTTGGCAAAACTGAATTGTTTATTCTGCATTTTTAACAATAATTTTACTTTAAAAAATGAAAATATTTTTTTTGTGAATGTAAACAGCACTAGTTTTTTTTTTCAGTTATATCAGTTTGTCAAAGGAAGCATATTACCTCTCCCACAGACCTTGCTTTACTTCTATCCTTTGACTGTGACAGCTGCAATTCTATTAGTGTATCAATATGATTCCAGAGCTATTTGGGATTTTTGCACAAAGATTTGTATAAAGTCTGAAATTACATTTATGTTAATGCACAGAGGAAACATTTTACTATGTTTCATGTAATAAAATGAGTAAGATTAGGTAATGTAATCACACGGTGAAATATTAGAATTCTAGAGAGCATCATTTTTTTATTATAGGTAGAAGCATCTTTGAGTTTCCTTTTGCCACACCATTAATTTACTAAAATGAAAGCGTTATCTATTTCAAACAGCAGCTCATTTAAATTAAACTCATCAGCCATAAGCTTTAAGTTTCAAATGCCATTTCCTATCTGTGACACAGAAAAGGAAAAACAGTTTAAGAAGGTTCATGGTCTTGCTTGTAAAAAACATTTTCAATCAACACCTATCATACACAAGGTAGTATAGGACTCACGTGAGTTATACCCAAGGAACTTTACTCCATGTTCAACTTCCAAAGTTAGAAGTTAATTGCCTAACTCCAGCAGAAAGCATTTTGAAAAAACCTCACAATTCTATATAAGGTAAAGGGAAGCCATTTTCTGGTTTACTTTCAGATGGTACATCACTTACTCTATCAATAGAATGGGGGTGGAAGACAGCTGGCTCAATAAACAACAGTAACAAGATTTAAAAAAATGTTTTCAGAGCATTGAATGCGTCTTAAGGTAGACCTGTCTGGCAATTTTTCAGTGAAATTGGTTTATATTCAGACAAGAGCAGTTCATCAATACATGGAATTTACCTGTGAAAGGGCTGATTTCTGTAATGTGAGAGAAGCTGTATGAGAACCAGGCATGATTCCTGTGCCTCGCTGCAGGTGAGTAGCCAGGAGTGAGGGCAGCATCTCAGCTGCACAAGATGAGGCAAACAGGACAGGGGCAAACACCTGTTCTGTGTGATCCAGACCAGTTATTTGAGTATCACTCTTAAAGAGACCAGCTGAATGCCATAATAACCAGGCTTTTGGGTGCTACACGGTGACATTTGTTCAGCCTCTCTGGTTGGAGCTGCTCTGTTTTGCATAAACAAGTGAACATGAGTAAAACTCTCGGCAATGATTTCCTGCACCCAACTGAGTGTCTTAGTGGCTAGTTATTAAGTTGTTATATTATTCTTGGTCCCTGGTAAGAGTAAGGTAAAGGCTTGCTGTTGACTATAGCAGGAAGACATGGGATCATATGCCAAAACATACATAACAGGGGCTTTGGCTTTCCATGTTTCCAGCATCCCCAGTAACCGTGACAGAAACTGGTTATGACAAGAAAATATTCTTGACCTCCTTTTCTCAGTTATCATGGAGTATTCAGTAAAGTCTTAAATTCATAGCAATGTAGAATGGGGAAAAGCTTTTGAAATGGAAAAAGCATATGTATTTACATTTAGAAGGCAACTCCCATTTCAATTGCATTTAGATGGCAATGGAAATGTTACTCTAAGAGCCTAAAATGAGGCTCTTCAGATCTATAGCAAGAACTAGAGGTATATCCCAACACCTCCTTGATTTTCCTGAGCTGAAACATGTTATTAAATTCTAGTTTCAAAAACAAGAAAGAGCATAAGTGTGGATTTAACATGACATTTTTCAAGCATATCTGTGATCTGGGTTATTTGGATTTCTAGATAGTTGATTTAAGATAAACTAATTTTCAGAAGATCCAATTAACATGCAAGTCAGAAAGGTGGTAAAAATTAGTGGATTAATAAATCAATTTTTCATTAATAAATTATTTTATTCATTATTTCCTGATTATTGCATTTACTAGCATTTTTTAAATTCACAATTTATTTCATAATTAACGAAACTTTAGCCCTGATCAAAGTTTTACTACATAGACAACACAATGTTTTCTTCAGGATGTTATAGACTCATATTTATTTTCTGCATCTAAATTATTCAATTTTTTTTCCCAAAACACACGTGAAGTCTGCTACATTCATGCAGTGAGAGCCAAGGGAATAACTGATAGTTAATTTTTTTTAACAGAGTATTTTTACATATGTTTTAGTTCAGCATAATTAAAACATTTTTTAAGGAATTCAGATTCGGCCAGAAACTTAACCACAGGTGTTTTTTGTAGAAATCTACATGTGAGCTAACATATCTAATCTCTCATTATAGTCGATACAGATGTAGTGTGAGATTTGGTTGCCCAAACACACCTGTTTAGTGTGATTTGGGGCACTGTAGAATACCTTGGCTGGCCTCCTGACCCTTCAATAGAAACTCTCCTCTGACTTTTGTGTCATGTCTACCAGGCTTCTGCACTTTTTCAATATCCTAAAGCATTTCAAATTATAGTCAATGCCTATGTTTAGGCACCTGAATCCCACCTTAATTCAGTTGGTGGAGTCTGGAAAATTATTCAGGTGCCTAAATAAAAGTTTCTACTTGAGGCGAACTGAATTACCATCATCTGCATTGGTCAGAGCTCCATCAGCTGTAGTAGGAGCTGGCATGTTGATAGGCATAATCAAGATGTAAATACAAGGCACCTGAACCCAGAGCTGGTTCTCAAAACTGAAGTAAGTTTTCAATGTTTTAATTCCATTTAAGAAAATAATGAAAAGCCTGCTTGAACTGGAAAACAAATACATTTTATTTAGGAACTGTCAAAACTCATCTTTGAATAAAATAATGCAAAAGTTCTACTTAGAAACTGTGAAATGAAAAATGCCACTGAAAAGTTGGGGTTTATTTGCTTTGTAAAAAGCATTTTAGAAAACCAAATGATTTTGCAAAGCATTTTGATGTTGCAGAGTCTTAAAATTATCCTTAGAAGCTTTTGGAAAAAAACAAGAACAAACCCCATAAAATTTCCTGCTGTCTTTGTGATCATGAGTTACAAAGCATTAAGGATAAAAACGGAGTCTGATTTTATCTATGTAGACCATATGGAACGTTTTGTCCTTGCCCAGATGCTGTCATGCTGCTGCTCTTAAACAAAGCTTTTGGTAAGAGTAAGTGGGAGGGCTGTATTGTATACACTTCTATTCTCACAGCTTTTCAGACAACATATTATATTCACAATCAAAATTAAAAAATACAGTTCAAATTTAGCAGAAGCTAACCATAACAGTTTAATAGCTTTCTATGTTCTGGACTAGATTAGCTGTATATTTTAGTTACATAGTAGTTTGACAGAATAAGAAATTTCTCATTATTTCAGGTTTCATACACCATGGTATCTATGGGATATAACTTCTCATTCATCAAGATGTTGTGCCTTTTACAATTACATTTGTGCAAACTCTATTGAAGTAAAATATAATTACAATTGTTTTGGACTGCTCTTTAATGGTTTTTTCCAAAGCGTTTTGAATAAATGTAGGCTCCTTCATCTAACAAGTTGATTATATTTTGATTAAATGTATTTCTAAAACAACTCCAACACAAAAAAAATATCCAAAAAGCTTAATCTTTCCTCCTGAACAATACATTTTTATGTCAAAAATCTTTCAAAGAATATCAATCTTACCTTAGGAAGAAAAGGGCATTAGTAGAGAGCAAGCTGAGCAAGAGCTGGGCATGTGTACTGGCAGCAAAGAAGCATTTCCCTGTATTCCATACTTGATAGACCATATCCAGAGTAACACATCCAGTTTTTGCCCCCCGCAGTACATAAAAAGCACCAATAAACTAAAGGGGAGATCCCTAAGCTGGTTGGGGGCTGAAGCCCTTGTCCTGTGAGGAGAGACTGAGGGTTGCGGGTAAGTTCAGAGTGGAGAAAGGGTGGCTTTGGGGGCATCTAACAGCTGTCCCTCAGTTCCTCTGGGGAGGTTAGCAAGAAGATGGAGCCAACCCCTTCCCAGCAGTGAATGACAGGAGGGCAAGAGGCAATGCATATGTTGAAACAAGAGAGATTCAGATTGGATATAAGGAAAAACTGTTTCCCATGAGTCCCATCAGACAGTGGAAGAAGCTGCCCAGAAAGGCTGTGCAGTGTCCATCCCTACAGAATTTTGAGACCCAACTGGATAAAACTCTGAGCAGCCTAGTCTCAGCTTAGAGCTGACCCTGCTTTGAGTAGGAGACTAGAGAACTCTGACCCCGAGTTCCTGCCTGCATTATGCTGTGATCCTATGCTCCTATGATATTTTCCCTCCAGTAAAGAAATCTTAGTAGCCAAGCATGTAAGTTATACATCATTAACATTTTCAAAGTAAACATGATCTTATCATCCAACAAGCAATCCTATTTGCCTATAGAAAAAATGTTGATCAATGGCCCTAGACTCAAACAATAAAAAAGTATTAAAATTCTTCCTGAAAAAATATCTATGCAATCAAAACACAAGGGATTTTTTTTTTTGGTGCATAGGACTTCTGAATTTCATCTGATGTTGTTGCTCCAAGACTTTACAATCAAAACTTCACTTGACATTTACAGTAATTGGAATGTATAATACTTTTTGCAGATGATCCAAGAAGAATTAATACCAACTCTAAAGTTGCTCAGGAAATAAAAGTTAATATGCATGTTTTTCCACAAAAAGCCAGTTCCAGTATAAGGCTCACACGTGTCTTCTTAGAAGAGAAAGAAAAATCACATCCAAATTCCCGTGATTTTGATCTCCTGGTAAGTTAACCTTTCTAAGAATAGAACAGGGTGTGAAAGTAGAATGAGCAAAAAGAAGCTAATAAAGAGACTCACCAGAATACATCTGAAGGCCAGTGCTAGTCTGATAATTATATGCCCAGTTCTGTGACAATATGAATATTGTCATTTTTCTAGTGATAGATGAACATGAGGAACTTCCAAGAAGGAAGGAGCACAAGAAAACTTGACAATTATTATGGCTGAATTCACTAAGATGCTCAGAAACATATTTGGTTAAACTTAGAACTTGTTAGGAAATGGTTATACCCCTCAAACAGAAACTTTTCAGTACTTCAGAAAAAGCCCTGTGTTCTATCCTGAGACTAACCTGCACTCTCTTCCAGCTTGTTATAGTAAACAGAAATCAGAAAAAAGATAAATCTTGAAAGTAATAGGGAACTCAGCAAAGATGCAGTAAAGCCAGACTGAGGCTTCTCCCCTTTCCTCCCCGCATTCAGAAGTGCAGCGGCTCAGATTAACATTCATCCAAGCGGACTTGATCACCATGGCACTGACTACTCTGAGGAGACTGAGTGTCTCACTAGTTTTGATCAAAAATTCCTTCCCACAGATAAGAAACATTTCTCAATGAAAGTTTAATCAAAAGTGATGCATTTCTGAATGTTTCATTTTCCTGAAAAAATATAATAATAAAAAAAAATTGTTGCAGGTTTCCCAACAAGGTGTAAGCAAAGGTCCCTTTCCTCTTTTTTTTCTTATTTGGCAGTTAGTAGTCTTTTGGTTTGTTGTCATTTTCTGTCTCTTCCCTGTTTGATCTTAGACCTGCTTCTTCCTCCTGACCTGTCCAGTTGACTTACGTTAGTCCTTCATGATTGCCAAGGTGCTCTGTAACCTGTAATATGGCCTCCCTGGCCCTGGGATTTGATGGTGTTTTGGGGCTCTAGGATTCATGCAAATGGCTAAGGATTCCTTAGCAGGGTGGAAGGCAGGGACACAGCCCACTGCTGGATGACACTGTAGAGTTCAGGGAGTGGAAATTGACAGCAAGTGGAAAAAAGCACAGTTTTCATCTCTTCTGGGATATAATCAGTGATATTTGTTTCTTCTGGCACTGTCTTCTCTTCTTGTGGATCTCCTTTAGTGTTATAACCATCTTGCAGAATGTATTAAGTGGGTAATCAACGTCTCACCTCTTATGCCTATCCCAGAAGGTAGCTCTTTCACCAGAGCCAGGCTACAAGTCAGGGACAGCCCTTTTCTCTTGCCAAGGAATAGCTGGGCTGAAAAAAGGGCCACATTTAGGTCAGGTTAGGCATCCACCCAGTTTACCTTCCAGAGATCCACATGCCCAAATCAGCCTTTGCTTTTCTTCCATGATTATACCAAGCTGAAAATAGTTTAGGGACTGCTAAAGAGACCCTGAGTTTAATAGATACTGTGCTGACCTGAATTTTGTTAAATTCTGTTTAATATTCTTTTAAACACTTAATATTCTTTTAAACACTTTACCCAATACTGATTGAGTCCCCTCCAGTTTTAAAGCTATGTGATCCTTTTTTTCCTGTGAAATGCTTCAACATATGTGTTTGACAAGCATAAAAGCCTACAGGCTGTCTCCCCATCACTTAGACGATTGCTCAATCAGTCTCCAGCAAGCACCTACAGAGAGCAGCTAGAAGAATGCTTTTGGACGGGCTATATTTTGCAGTGTCTCACCTTCTCTCAAAACAGGGAACCTTTGTATCATTGATGAGACTTTGAAACAAATCAGCATTTGGAACAGATGGATGCACTTGAGTTCTTTGGTCAACAATCACTAGAGAGACCAGAATCAGCCAAATTTTTAGACCTCTGCAGAGCACATAACTGCATTCATCTCACAAAGGTTGTAAAATGGAGGACAGCTTTTGGGACTGGATATAGTCTCTCAGAAAGCTTTGTTTAGTCATTTTGATTAACTTTGTTAGTATTGTTTTCTGTTTTCTCCTAGGTCATTCAGTCATTGTACAGAGATGACATTAAGTGAATTTGGCCAGTTCTTCACTGAGTTTTTTGGCATTATGTTCTTCCTGGAAGCCTTGAAAATAACTGTCATCTCTAGTTAGGCGGCCTTGAAAGATCAATTTGACTTACAAACGTTCCTGAGCCTTTCCAACCATTGCTGGCAACCTATTACAGAGATTTCTGGGTTTATAACCCCATCAATATCTACTATAAAAAGGAAATCTATTTCATCTGAGTCAGTGGCAACCTTCACTAAGTTAAAGCAGACGTCTACCTTGTAGCGGGGCTATTTTAATGCTGTATTCAGAGAGGAATGGACTTTACACTTAAAGCTCCTCCAATATTGTGAAATACTATACTAGACCAGCTGGTTTTTGAGCTTGAAAAGTGTTCACAAACCCTATAGCAGATGACTATTTATTTATGAATATGTCATTTGACATTAAAGGCAGGTTCAGAGATGGATTATATGTGACTGTGGTCATCATCAGTTGTGCTATGAACAATGATTGCAGAATGCCACAATACCTCCTCCGCAGCCAGGAGCCCTCAAAGTGAAATGTCCATAGCTGCATTCAGTGTGGGATCTTCTGCAGCCCACAAGCTCTTGAGAAAATGCTGCATCAGAGAACAAAGCTAAATAATGCTTCCACTGACTAATGCTGTCACCAATTTTTCTGTCAATCAAATGATAGTTTCCCTGAATTTGCATAAATCTAAATGCTGAGACAAAACATTTAATTTAAATACTTAATTATATTTAGATTTCTGGAACTACATTTGCATCAAATTGGTTTAAATACAGGATGTGTAGCTCTGTAGTGAATGACACTAGCAAAGGCTCTGTTGCTTTACTCAAATGGGAAGAAATGAGCATATGAAGGTTTTTTGGTTATGTGGCATAATTCAAAAACAGTGTATAGATCACCTATTTCTTAAGACAAAAAAAAAAAGGTTTTCATCATTCAGTTTGAAGTATCAAGACTATTTTCTAGCTGGACTTACCGTGTGGTCAAATGTCTTCAAATCTCTTAGGCAGACGATAACAGAACAGCTTATGACATCAAGAAGTCTGGAATGAACTATTACATTACCACAGGTGAAAGCTGCTTAAAGTCCCAGCTCCTGCTTAACATACTGTGCTGGTGATGTGTGCCTGCTGGGTTGACAGCTTGTCCCACCTTGGACCTTGCCATCAATTTATTCAAAATAGCTTTAGTTTTAGTTCATTTACTACTGAAAAATGTAATAAAATGTAGTGAATTGAAATGTTTCTTTAATTTTTGGGTTGCTTTAAAATATAGTCACACCTGCTGCCAAAGCAGAGTCTTGGTAATGCTCTTCTGGTTTGCTTATGTTGCAAAAAGAATGATAATACTGAGCCCTAATAGGCAGTGGATGTCCTAATAAGCACAGCTGTCTCATAAAACCAAAAGGTTCCTGAACAGTCCGAAGCTCAGATCTTAGATGGCATCATCTATACAATGTCCATACAGTCAGACTTTGCAGATGGGATAATAGTATCTTCTTTCTCTTTCTGCTCGTTCATGAAGAGACACCAAAGTTGAGTTCAAGGAGCCCTGTGTTTTTTTCTTGTGCTGGGAATTACCTCAATCACAGCAAGTCATCTCATCACAGATAGCCAAATAGAATGAATGATCTTAAAAAATAAAATGATAAAACTGCGGAGGTAAATTGAATAGTGGCATTACAAAGTAGTGGTTCATATCTCCTGAAATGGTTTAATCTGTCTACTTCCAAACTGATAAGAAAACACAAAAACGAACATACTAAGACGGCTTGACAAGATGGACAGACAGTTAAAAATTGAGAAATTTTCATATGGTCCAGGGAAAATCTTAGGATACAACTTTATCTTGTGTTTTAAGCTAGAATCCTAAATCCATAACCAGGCAATTATATTTAAATGGTCTGATTTTCTGAAGTACTGCAAGCCCCAGAAATCTCTTTTAGGTCAGATTCAAGGGACAGTTTTATATATTTAGATGCTTAAAATATAAGTATAGGGTAGTATATTCAGGTGGTTAAGGTAAGAATATTTTAGCTATGACTCATTTTCCTAGAAGGGTAAAGTATTTTTTATATGCATCACTTTCTGAGTACACATACTTAGACCTTAACATCAGCTTTCCCTGTAAGTCTGATCTTGCTGTTGTGAGGCACAATCTGCTGTTACATGATACTTTACAGTTTAGATTGCACGCAACTTCTTCTGTCACTCTTAAAACCAGATTATTCACCCAGCTATCAAAAGAAATAATGCAATCAGGTTTCTGGTACAAAATTTGCAAATATATAAATCTTAAGAATATTGTTATTACTCAAATCAGAAAAATAAGCCTTTAAAAAACACAAGCCAACAGTAAAGCTCAATAAATGGACAAAAAAAAGTAGTCAGATGAAGTAGAAATGAAAAAAAAAAAACAACCAAAAAAACAACAGAGAGACCCAGCACCAGACTTTTGCTTATTGAATAATGGGAAGATATAAGTCAACACTATGAAGAAAGAAACACAGAAGTTGCAAGAGGAAAATATTATCAAAGATAAGGAAATAAAGCGTTTAACTAATTAAACTGCATATCTGTCATTGTATGCTTCAGAAAGCTAATTGCATGGATGCCATGAAGCTTATTAAATATCACAGGGAAATATGTCCCCTACAACTAACTGGAAAAACAAAAAAAAGCTTCTAATATCTAAAAGAGTATGAGCGTTTCGCTGAAGACTACTGGGCTTTTACTATTGATTTCAAACAGGTGAAGGTCAGGTGCTTATTTCAACATACCTATGCAGATGTTCTTTTTCACTAGGAAAAGTCAGTCATCTTGATTGTTAAAATGATATCAAAAGCCATTGACCACAACTGTTCACAAGCACAGAAGTTTCCTTAATTTTGCAACGTCACCAAGATTGCTTACCCTATACCCCAACTGAAGGTCCTAAAATAATTCTGCTTCTCTAGAAAATGATATGATTTGGGGACACTCCCATATTGCATCACTGGCATCTTGAGTAATAGGCACCATATTAACATCACATATTTTTCATAAGCATTGTTGCTATTATTAGCAGTTAAAGATTTAACTACCAATATAAACAGGGACTTTTTTCTAGACAAGAAGAAAATCTATTGGGACCTCTGAGGACTCAAAACTCCATTGCATTTAATAAAATAATTACAGTGTCACTAGAAAGTAAGTTTTGTTTCATAACAGCCTTGAAACTAGTCTAAGAAACAAAAGCATGTTTCTGGCTCTAGCTCAGTGTTTACATAAATGCCTTCGCTTCACAGTGCCATTATCCACCAGTAGTGTATGCCATTACTGGAACACAAGCTCTCATTCATCTAATGTTATTGCTTAAACAACATAAAGATGCTGGTGTTTTCACACAGGGGATATCCATACATCTTCCACAAGTAATTACTTTACCAGTAATCCTTTTAAAAGGCTATCTTTGCTCAGTTGTTTTGCCAATAACTCTAAGCTTGGGTAAATGACAATCTCACTTATACATAGTGAGTGCTGGTGCTCTCTGATCAGTGACAAATCATAGAACTGAGACCCGTTAAAAGAAACAAACTCTTTATACAAAGCCCCTAATAGTTTGGTTTTGTTTATTACTGAAAGTAGTATAGAGAGCAAAGAATTACTGACCCTGAAAACAGCATGTGTTCTTTTACATATTTTGCAAAGAATGATAATTATCAAAAAATATAATTTTTTTGATAATTATATTTGATAAGTTTTTTATGAGCTCCACCATTCATGATGATATACAAAAAAAAAGCAGCCTCTAGCTATAGTACAAGCTTCTCTTTCATGAAAGATAAAAGCAGTGATATGAAGATATGGAATACAGCCCATATCATGCAATACTCCCATTTAAAGACCTAATAATGTCAGCATATTCAGGCTAAGAAGTTTTGCTAAATACTCAAACAGTGTCTGAATTAATTCTGAAGACTACTTCCCATACTGTGAATGATGTCAAATCTATTAATGAATAAAAACTGTGAACCGGAATACTAACACTGCACTTTCCTACTACAGAGTCTACCCCTTGCTCCTGAGATGGTGATTAAAAATAGCAACTGTCACTGTATCTGTCAGTCAGTGGATCCATGGGTGATGCAGGAGGCAGTGTGCAGAAGTGTTTTTGGACCATCAAGCAGCAGTACACAGAAAGGCTGTGAATAAATTAAACCAAAAATATAAGCCTCAGGCTGATGTGTTTGAACTTCACTGCAAACATTCTTCATACATATTTAATTGCTCCATTGAGACTGTGACTGTTCTGGAGATGTTCCAGGCATTATTTCCATTCCATTAGTACGCTTGCAGTATGTGTACTCCTTAACCCAAAATGATTGATTCCATAAATGTCTTCCCACTTACTGACCTGAACACTAATTGAGGTTGTGTATAGATTAAAAGAGAGTGTATGCTTCTTGAAACCAGCCAAAATATATTGTAGTCACTGAAATATCTTGTGGCACAAGAAGAAAGTGCTGCTTCTAACTGAAGACACCAAAATGCTGCTTCACAGAAATGTTTCCAGTAGTAAGAGCTGGAAATTATACAATGGTTTTGAAAAACTCTGCTAAACAACATTTTAACAGAAGTTTAATTCTAAGTACAAATCCCACCTTCCTGAAACATAACATAACCTTTCTTTGAAATATTATAATCACATACCAGATGCTTTCGTCTCTGCTTGCATCTTGTAAATTGATTTGCTTTGGGAGAAAGTATAAATTTTTTACACTGCATAAAAATAAAACTAAAGAAGTTCAGATAATTTTATAAATTCAGCTGCACACAAGGGGAAAACATTAAATGTTTTTAAGATCTTCTTCAAACCAAGATAATGTTGTAAGTTGTAAATTATTTTACTATGAACCAAAATCTTTCCTATTCAAGTTATTAAAGATAAGTATGATCAAATGGCAGTAGTTCAAATCTTAAGTAAGCCAACCTGAGGAAACAATTCTGAAGATGTCTATAAACACTGCCTGGCTTCTGGGTTAACCTGAAAACTATAGTCAGTCTTAAACCCTTAGTACTTAAGATATTAAAACTAAAATCAATTTTATCCCAGTTTGAATGAAAAATGGTCACATTCATAATACGCCTCCTTATAACAGAGGTGTGTTCATGCACCTTCGTCAAGCTTGTATCAGACCTTGGAAGAATCCCTGGGAAAGACTTCAGTCCATATAATACTTTATTTATAAAGTTCAGAAGCACGGCTATGTTAGACTTCATGTGACAGAATACTGCAGAGAAGCTTAAACAAGAATTCTGGGCCTGCCTTTAAAAGTTTCATCCTGAGAACTAATGCACTAAAAATGGCATTGCCATTGCACTGTCTTCCTCCAGATTCACCGTATGAAATTTATCCAATTTGAAGATGATTGTTTCCCACCTAAATTCCAACTCTTTCAACTCAATATATAATTTAAAATTCAAATAAGATATTTTCAACTTGTTTACTGTCATTGAAAACATGCCCCACTCAATCTCCTTGCCCAAGACCTATGCTGTCTGTGCAATGGGCCTTAAGTATTTCAATAAGTGAGGTCAGGTCAAAGCATGCAAATAACTGGAAGATGAGCATTTGTCAAGGGCCATTTTTTTACTGACACACTACTTTGGTGAGCAGCAAGTATGCATTTGTAGATGAGGGATTTAGCACATCTCTGTGCTATGTTTCTTTTTAGAATTGGAATTCCAGACAGTAACCTCCCTGGGGCAGAGCTCACTTGGGCTTGGGCTGCAAATGCCGGCACAATGGAGGGCCCAAAGGAGAGCATTTTTAATAGCTGTTTGCTTTGAAACAATGGCCACGGGTAGTTGTTTATAGGAAATTAATTTATTAAAATTTATAAATTTATTGGTTCTGTAGTAGAGATACCTTAGGGCACTTCATTATTTAGAGTTCCAACAATCATGTATAAATTAAAATAAAAATTAAACCCAACCCATCTAAATGAAACATAGCTAACCAACCAGAACAACAAAAAAAAAGAAAAAGAAAAAAATAATATTCTGTGCATTTTACACATCACGCAGTTCCCCAGCGTATGAAAAAGCAGAAAGGCCCAGGAGCTTGCACTGGAGCTAACTCAGTCACACAGTCTCAAAGAGAGCGTTTGTGCAGCACCAGGAGAAAGCTCTATGTAGAATCTTTAAAATAAGAAATGCCTTCTTTTGCTCTCTTCTGCTTTTTCAGCATATCTTTGAATAAACTAAAACTGCAGTAGCAAGCCACGAAACTGAAGTGAAAACCTCCTTTTAATGTAGTATTTTGACAATTTCTTGGCCTTTGCCCTTTGCCTTTGACCTTCCCAATTGTAAGATATTCTTTACTTAATGAAATTAAATTTAAATTACTCTATGGCAGAACTAGTGGATTCTGGTAGGACGTGAAAAAAAGAAATGGAGAAGCAGTGAACTAGAATATGAGGAACAAAGCTTCCAAAAATACAAGCATTCTCAAGGCTGAATAGATTTTTTCCCAACTGTTGTCACACTGCCTTTGCCTTACCCCTTATTTACACCTTCAGCTATCACAGGCAAGAAGGGTTGATGCCCTTTGTATTGGAATCCATAAAGATTTACTCTTTGCATGAGGAGCAGCACTCTGCCCATCAACATACCAACACACACAAAGTAAAGAATAGGAAACCGCAGTCAAGGTGTTTTTTCTTCAAGGAAAAGATCATTAATTTCAGTTGGTAAAGAATCTGAAAAGATGGAAAAAGTTTAGTAGTGAATTAATAGTATCTTTTTTATAGGCTGTTTACCGAAGCTCTTGACTTTGGTTAGTCACTATGATAAATTCATTATGTTCATCAGGATAACTTCCTACTAGAGAAAGTACCTCAAATACTCAGGGTCTGAAATTTTACTTGTATCTGTTATTGCAAGGACATAACAGCTAACATGATTTTTTTTGTGTTAAAAAGAAATCCAGAAAAGATGCTAAAGTATCAAAACATACATTATGAAACCAAAAGCCCTGCAAGGCACCTTTTGTTAACAACCTTTTGTTGTGATTTTATTGACAATTTAATCTGCCCTTTGTTTTAGGCGTTATTTCTTTCACAATTACAGACAGACAACATGCAATTATTTGAAAAAAAAATATAGTCACAATACTCTCATTATATTATCCAGCCTAAAAAAGATATTTTAAAGTTGAGTGTCTTGATTAAGATAGCTGTCAGAAAATTGTTTTAATTTTACAACCTACTGATTTTTTTAAAGTAGAAAGGCAAGTAAGAAACAAAAGAAATCCTTCTTACATCTAAATGGGGTTTTTATAAAAAGACTAATTAATCTCGTGTACATTCATATTTATAGTTGTGTTTAGCACATCCTGAAACATTAGTTTTAATTACGTTTTCATTTTTATTGAAATAGTTCTATTTTGATAGTGGCCACGGGGTATAAGAATATGAAGGGGACAGAATGGAACAGGGGATGATGTATGGCAGCATTTAAATAATAATTTCCTGCTCCACCTTTAAGTCTAGTCATTGCAGAAGACAGTCTCATCACTTTTTTTTTAGCCCTAAATAACTGAATTTGGAGATAACAAGCCATTGTTTTTCTTTTAGCATCACAAGTTAGAAAGTAACTTATCATCAGTACAGCAATTTTCTAGTCCCATGTAGCAGTTCGGACCTCAAGCTGTGATTTCACTGGAATAACCATCAGTCTATTCCTGTTTGTTTGCCTGTTTGGACCAGCAGAATGGGTTGATGCAGTGGAGACAGTTTTGCTAAATTTTACTTGCAAAATGCACAAGACACAGCAGAAGTCATGTCATCAAGGACTATCAGAAAATAAAGAGGACTAAAACATTTTAAATCAGATGCTCAGCAGATGAGAACTGCTATATCCTCCTGAAACCAGTGGAAGACTTAAAACTCATCCAATGTGCCTCCAGGGAGAGCGTTCTCAGTCCCCACTGTTAAACAACCCTGTTAACGTCAATGGACCAGTTTCACTGTGTTAGTGCTTCCAGTTACACATGAAATCCCTAAAATCAGATAGTTTCCAAACTGATTTTCACTGGGCACAACTCAGTTTCGGAATGGATTCTTCACGTGGATCTGAAAGCCAAAGAACACTTGATATGATCAGCATTTCTTGCAGTCTTTGTCATGATAAAAACGTTCATAGTTCTGTGTATTTTAATGGGCTTCCCAATCCAGAATGTAAAAGTACTCGATATTTACGGGAAATATGAGAATATGAGAAAGATGATGATTCAGGACTTCAGCTAAGTACATCAGCAAATTCTAAGGCACAAATTTAAACATGCCATTACAGAGAAATACAATTTTTAAAAAGTGCTCCAGCATTCCAGGAAGGGAAATAATTTAATTGCCTTAATCATCACATTTATTTTACAAAACTGAATTGACTTTTGGAATCTAGCCATGACAAAGTCTATGAACTCTGGCTGTGAGCACAAGCAGCTGAAGCACTCATTTTCTGATCTCCATTGAAATCTGTGGGCTTTCAGAGTGCATGTCTTGCACAAAACCACTGGCTTAGGCAGCGTCTTCTCCATGCAGCATGTCTTTGCATGATGGATTCTTTAAAGCTTCCCCAAAGACACTTAAGTTGAACTGACCATGTTTTGTGTAATGATTTTGCCAGGCCTCTGCACACTGAAGCAAGGATGCAAGGCAGTGAATTTCTGCCTCGATAGTCTGAAATGTATCCTTCTGCTGTTAAATAACAGTCCACAGTATGCATGCTGATCTAATTGCAATACTTGGAACTTCTGTCTTGGTGTGGCTGTCACAATTATCCAATTATATATTGCTATAATTTAACTTTCAGCATTTTTTTCTGCCTACTTGATCACATGATGCATACTATCTGACAGATATACTCATCCTACTTTTAGAGCAGACCTAGATGGAAGCCTAGGCTAGCTGCAAATGATAAAGATAGAAAAAGATGGTTTTGTTACTAACAAATGGATTTATACTGTGGAAGAGGAAGGAAGGGAAAACACTTTACAGAAAGAGGGCACTGACAGAACAACCAACCACATCAGTGATTTTGCTTTTCTCCTGGAAAATCTTCTACAGGGGCTGACTGGAGGCAGAGGTGTCTCCTGCTCAGCAAAAACTGTGGAAAGGGGAGAGAAGGTGCTAAAAGAGGACCTGCTGCAACAATCCCCTCTACGCTGGCCCTGTGTCTGAACTGAGGATTGCAGTTGCCTGGTTGAAAGAAAAAAACTTTTGAAAACTGCTAAGGAAAATTTTTGTCTAAGAATTTGAGCTTTCCAGTTTTTGGCATAGAATGTGATTTTGTGAAAGTATTTTCATTTGGAAGGACCGTTTTTACTGAAACATTGCAGACACTGCACTTTAAGAAAGTTTTTTTAAAGCTACACATTGGACAAAATATTTTTAGTAACTGTTCGTGATGTATCTCTTGCTCACTAACAGGGATAGAATAAAACATACCTTTTAAAAGAGGTGAAGATGGGTTGCCATATCCATCCAATTACAGGGGCTATACTTAGGGATCTAGCAATTATGTAGGAATAAAACCAGCCTCTTTTTCTAACAGGCTATCAGCTATTGAATTGCAAGTAGGTACCAAATATAACCTAAAAAGCTTAAACAGGCTGAGGAACTGAAAAGATATGCTGTAAAATACATATGTACTACAGAAGTTCAAAGAATTTAAAGACAAATCAAAGGTGGAAATCAAGTCTATGGGACCAATCCTGAAGCCCCCTGTAGCTAATGGATGATCCTTTCCTCTCTTCAATATTGCTGTCTTTCAACCAGATTGCTCTATGAATCTTTTTTTTACCACCCAGGACATGAAATGCTTCCACGTGAGAACTTCCCAGGGGAATGGTGTTTGTGCAGGGGTGTTTGGAGCTCCCTCCCTCCCCTCTACTGCTGCCTCAAGTGTGTGGATGTGCACACGTGTGAGAGGAAAGCTGCCATGATACAGTCACTCTCCCTTTCTGCCAACCCACATAAGAAAAAACATATGTTTTTGTTTTATCTGTAGGAGTCTCTGTCAGAAAAAAATAAATAGGATGGGATCATTTTATCGAACTCGAGCAAGACAAATAACAAACCTAATCATGCTAAAGTGACCTCACAATGAGAGTATTTTTTAAAAGATTGAGGTCTCAGACCTCCCTAAGCTTGATTTTGTCTCCCTCAAACACTATTCCCTTTGAGAAGTAAAGTGGGATGAGGAATGGTTTGCCTCCCCATTCTTCCTATCACAAGGAAGAGTGGGTGAAATGCATGATGCAGCCTTTCCAAATATAGGCAGGCATAGCCAAGATACAAATTTCTTCCTTGACAGGTGAGACAGATGGGAGACTTTCACACGCACTCCCTCACATATGGATATGTCCTCTCTGCTCATATATAAGTACTGTCATGCAAAGCATCTACCTCCCTTGCAGTGCATTACTAGTCCTTGAATAACACGCTTCATGTGGCCACGTGGGTGGCCCATGGACTGACTGCACTTCACAGATGTGTTCTGCCAGAGGTTGGAGTTACTGTCTGTACTGGAAGTCAGTGGGGAGGCAGAAGCATCTTAGACGAGGACCGAAAAATGTTTCCAGCTGAAAACAAGTGCTTACTGGTGAGACCAAATTGGTGGGAGAACCCTGAGTTACTGACACCGTGGTCTTCATGCACTGAGGAGTTGGGGAAGGCATCAGAGAATGAGGTCCTCAAAACGGGTCTGACTTATGTGGTTGTCAAGCTTGAACCATTCTGATGAGACTTGACCACCGTGACTTCTCCATACTAGACAATGTAAAAGCACTTTTTTCTCAAAATATTCCTTAGGATGTGAACGAAAGAGTTTGTACAAGATCAAACCTAGGTTTGAACAAAAATCTTTTATATGAATATTTCAGTTAATACGATATTTTTAGATAATATGGTTAAATGAAAACTAAAAATTGGCAGAAACCTTAAAAAACTACCATTTGCATGAAAAAAAGTCCAGTGGTCTGGGTTATGATGATTTATTTTCAACATTTTTCTATGTTAATTAATTGTAATCTTTCAACATAATTTAGCAATAATAGCCAGCAAAGAAGTTAAATAAATGCTATCAAAAATATTTTTGGCATCTCTTCACAAATGGTAATCACTTGTTACTTCTTGACTGCCAGACTCAATTAAACAATTACTATTCATGGCCAGTTTTATCCTCTCAGAATTTATTTAATGATGTCTGCCCAGATTAGTAGTCAGATTACCCAGTATAAATCCTCTATGGAGAACCTTAGTGAATATTCTGTATCGAGACAAAAATGAAATAGTAAGGAATTTATTTATTGTCATGCTTATCCAGATTCCAAATTGAAGTTATTCACTCTGATTACAGCATGAGAATAAAAGATTTTTTAAAAGTAACAATATTCTCAAGTAATTTACTGTTCTTTATATTTATACTATTTATACTACTTATACTACTTATATTGCCTATACTGTTTACACTATACTATTTACCAAGATATCTGCCTCTCCTTCTAGATGATTCCAGGTTTCAGTTCAGTAGTCAGTATCTTATCCCAAGACAAATTATTTAAAAATGATAGAATGAATGGAAGAGCCTAAAAATCTCCAAAAGAGGAAGAAAATATTGTATGTGTATCTCTATGTGTGTATTTTATATATATATAATTATCTTGTTATTTCATGATGTTGCATTTGTGGCACTGCATCACAAAAACCTTTACTCAGACTTAATGAAGGTTTGTTCTGTTTGGATTAATATATAATTTAGTTTGACAAAGCTATAATGTCTAATTAGTTTTTCTCAGTGCAGCCTATAATGAAAAGAATGGATGTTTTAAGAAGCTGTCTGTTGTAACAAATGTGTGAACTACATTCATATATGTGAAAAGAACATAATTGTCCAGTATGCATTTATCATCTTGACTATGACAGCAGAGAACGTGGAAATATAAATTATCAAACCAAATACTCGAATAGGTGCATAGTAGAAAATCTCTTAAAAAACCTGTGGTTTATTTCTATGTGAGAGACGTGGCTATCTATCTCATAAGGAAGCTTCCTCTACTTCCAGGGTAAAAAATATTGTCCAATTAAGAATCTTACAAAAAACCTCGCTTAATACATTCTCTATAAATATAACATATGGACATGAATTAGTACTCTGTAGCATCTCTGAACAATTAATTTGAACAAAAGCTTTTAAACCTATATTACTAACTTGCTGAATCAAAGTACTGTGATTACTAGCAGACAATTATGAGCATGTGTAGGTTTTTTTCTTATTAAAGAATGCTAGAAAGAGCTTATGGAAATACATCCTAAAAGAAGATTATTTAGTTTGCAAAGTCAAACACAGCAAACATGGGGAATCACAAATTTACAATTCTCCGTATTACTTCATTTCTTCTCCATGTTGGTATGTGCTTTGTATCATTTCAGACAAGACTCTCATGTCAAAGACACATTATTGCACCAAAGAAGACTGATCATTGTGTACACACACAATGAATGTCTAGCCAGGGACAGCACGGAAATGGATTCCAGTCTGCTACTTGCATATTCAAACCTTCAGCTTGTATATATTATTCTGTCGTCCTGCCTGCAATCAATATTCAGCTGCACAATCCACTGTTATCGCTATGCTCCCCCATTTTGATAATCTACCTTTGAATATCAATTTTCTCTTCCCTGGCTACACAGACCTCACCTCCCTAGTAATCTTGTTGCTATTTGTTGGTATTCTCTTTTTGTCTATAGCAAAAATTCCCACAAAGAGCTCTTTTTGTCTTGCTCATTATAATCCTCCCCATCTTCTGTTAGGAAAGTTTTGAGGACAGTTAATATTGGAACACTTTGTCAAGAGAGAGTTTTTGGGTCTTGCTTTTATTAACCAAACCACACGCACAGCCCAGAGATGTCCTGGTGATTTTATTTTAACTACTGTGCTTGATTTCTCACTGAATGTGGTGGAACACAGTGGAAGATATTATAATGAGGAGATAGTAATTTCAAGCACAAACTAGGCAGAGGTTAACCTCGGGCCTTGTTGGCAGAGACCTGTATGTTAATGTGGGCATTGGCTATATAATCTGAGCACATGCCGTGGCATTAGTATGCGCTGCCTTTAGAAATGCCACCTGTATTGTGAGAGCTTGTGAGAGCTCGCTCCTGTGTAGATGTGTAACAGCACAATGCTCTCAGCAAACCTCGGGGTACCATCTACAAAGCTCAATATTGCACAGGCTTGTTCACTTGGAAAAATACTGTAAATACTATAAAAACAGATATCCCATAACCATCCACTAAATTTAAGTAATTTTTCATGAACTGTCTTAACATTATTCTCTTCCACTTGTGGTTAATTTTTAATGTATTTATTTGTCTTTCTTCTGCCTTAACAAGTGGTTTCCTTATAAATAAATCCTTATAAAAAGAGACTTTTAGTATTGGTTGGACTTACTCAGTGTTCCAGGGGAAGAAAAAATTATTTGCGAAATAACCAGTCTTCTCACATTGTACTTCTCTCTCTGCTTCCTTTAATATCCAACATTAAAAATAACTACTATTCTATACTGTCCTATTTATTTAATTTATCAGTAGCTACTGCAATTGGCTTGTTGTCAGTCTTGTCCAAGATCTGTATTTGGCTTAATTTAACAACCTTTTCTTCTTCTTGTTTCTTTCAAATGCCAATCCTCTCATGTCGTATGTAATTTTTTCTCTCCTAAAGCAGCCAAATTATCAACACAGCCAAAAATATAGATCAGCCTATTTCTATTCGCACTTGTAACCTCGCAATAGTGACAGTAACCACAGAGCACTGGAGGCAGTTGTCTCTCTACCACAGCCTCAGCTGACTTCCAGATGGTGAGGGCAGTTAAGTCCCTGTGGGTATCTTTCTTTTGTAACCCACAAACACGCCTGCACCATCCCAGTAATTCCACCGGGCTTCCAGATAGGACATTGCTTTCTAAAAGCCATGTTGATGACATGCTTTCTTAAATCTGTAAGAAAGTGTGTTTGTATTTGCATGGTATCCCTAGGCCATGTAACACAGACTGTAACAGTGTTATAAAAAAAGGACCTCTGGATGGTGGAAGCTGTCATTTAGCAGAGATGGAAATGACCAAAATGGAGACCTTTCTATCAAAAAACTCCAACCCACCACCGTAAAAAACAGTAGAAAGCACTTCAACGAACTCCTTAGTGATGGGCTAGACAAAAGCAAATTGAAAATGGACATAGAGCTAGCTCAGCTGTTTGTGAAAGAATTATATTGTGAAGACATTCGAAAGGCAGCCAGAATCCTCAGGAGCAACCAACAACCAGCTGTTGACAATATTTCCGGGGAATGATTTAAACCAGGAGATGATAAGCTAAATCAAAACCTTTCCTAATTAGTTGCATTGGAGAGCTGAAAATGCTTCCAAATGGGAAACACAAAGCAGTCACACGATCAACTGTTATAAACAAGTGGATGGTGCCTTCATCCCCATGACAATCCATCTGTCCTTGGTATGTTTATAGACGTTTTCTAATTTTACAAAATAAACCTGAAAATAAAAATGATATTAACAGAAAAACAAGTCCAGTGTGTATCTAAAATTTTTATCTCATCAACTACTTTCAACACTGCATCACACATCTAGTATTTGGAATAATTAAAATACAGTGCACTGTATTAGCGCTATCTCCGCTAAACAGGTGTGCCACAAGGAAATATCCTGAATACATGGAATTTGGCATACTATTGAGGATGATTCATTTAGGACATTTATGAAATGAGACTGTTCACATCACACTGTTTAAGCAACAATAAATGAAATACAGCTACCCCACACTATCATACATAAAATTGCCAACACTTTTAACTCCCCCCTCTATTTTTCCAACTTATTAGGGAAAAAAAGAAGTCTACTTTTACTGATGTCTAATGTGCACTATCTAAATAATGTCTCTACAGAATGTAGACTGTTGCCCAGGGCTATTTTATTTCACTGTTTAAAGCCAAGAATAAATGCATTTATGTTACCCTTTATGTTTTGAAACCCCCATTAAACATACTTTTTAATATGAGAATCATGCATGAAAAGAACAATAATTTTTTTACTTTCTCTCCATTTTAAACTTTTGATGGGATTTTTTAATGTGAATGTTTGAAAGAAAATACAGAATTATAACATTTTAGACTGCAAGAAGTGAAAACTTCTCTCATAACTATATTTAAGTACTTTAAATAGTGGTTTCTTTTTGTTCTGGTATGTAAATTTGAAATCTCCCTATCATGTCACCTTGCTTTTAACCATTTTCCCCATTCTTCCAGTCTTTTTGTGTAATTTTTTTTCTTGACTCTTAATTAGTCTCCTTTCTGGTCTTTCAGACAAGGCTATTCTTCAGACAAGGGTAAAAGAAATCAATGATGTTCTAGACTGAGCTTTTCGCTGACTTAACCAAATGACACTGCAATCATTCCTAGACCACTTGTTACCTACCTGAGCATTTTTGTATTAATCTGCTTTACCTTTTTGCCCACTTCAGCACATCGAGACAGAATCTCTCTCTGCACATCCCGCAATGATGACAAGGAGCTGTTTGAGCCCCCACCCACTCTGCTCCATAACTCAAAATTTTCAATCACGTTATTTTTTTCATCTAACTTTCTAAGATCCCTCTTCCATGCTAGCATTTGTCAAATTATTCACTTAATCTTTAAATTCTGCCACATCACTGATAAATATGGTGTATACAACTAATGAATACTACTTCTAACATTAAATAGTGGACTTTTCTGTCTTACCAACATAGCATAAAATTATAATTGTATTTGTACCTTTCATGGAACATTTCTGAGATCATGCCTAAATGTTCAGCACACTCCATAGGGCTTACTAGTTTTCTTAATTGCCTTCAATAAAGAACTTTGTCAAAAGCCTTTTGAAAGTCCAAATAAATTAGATCAGGCATTTCTTCCTCATCCATTATTTTGATGACATGTTCAAAGAGTTCTAAGAGATCAGAGAAGGTTTTCTTTCAGCAAAGCTACCCTGGCTTCCTTTAGCAAAATTTAATCTAGAGTTTTGCTCATAATTCTATTATTGATGATGTATTCAATCCATTTAGCTAATACCGAACTCAGACTTACAGGTCAGTAGGATAATTCTAATTTGTTGAAAAAAAGGAACAAAACCAAAACAACGGCCAAATTTTAACATTCCGTTTTTCAACAGGCAATTAATTGCTAATAAAATTTGCATCAGCTCAGTCCTTTCAGTTCCTTATATACCTTGTCTGTAGTCAATCAACCGTCTGATTCTGCTTTCTTTTAAGTCTTTAAATTTCTCTTATTATTTCCTTTTATTGCCTCAATTTAATATAACATCTAATTTTTACTACTTGATAAATATAGATATTTCATTGCATTTTCTGTAGTACAATCCCTTTCAACTTATCTGCAACAATTCCTTCTAAATCTACTCTTCAGAAAACAGCATGTCTGCTGATATTTTCATGAGGTTTTCTGCTTCTGATGTTGAAAAAAATCTTTGCAGCTTCTTTCATCTTCAGCTGTAAGGTCTTCAAACCACCTTCAGATTGTCCATTTTCCATATTCTATTTTTCTTGCCACAATTTGTTTTCTGTTTTAACAGTTGAAATTACCTGGAAGAGGCTACGTTTTGGGGTCAAATAAACACTTACATCTCCAATTTTTCCTATTGATTTTTAAATATTTTTTCTAATAATTGGAGGCTGACTCACCATTTGAAATCCCATTCATGTGTTAATTCAAAGAAGTACTATAATTAATTTGAAGGTCACAAAAAGACGCTCAAACATCCTATCCACTTACCTTAATTACAAGGATTGTCAATGGGACATCTAAATATTATCGCATATAGCAAAAATTTTGCACCTCAGTTACAAACAGCATCAAAGGTACAATAAAAGAAACAGTGTAAACCTATTTTAAAATTGTATTTCTGCATCAACTATTTTGATTATGAATTGTTCACTCAGGTGCATCTTTTGTAATGTTTTTTTGCTACACCAAATTTCATTTTTTTTTCAACCATATATTCCGTTCATATGTCTTCCTGCCACAGACAACTAGACAATATTTTTGGATGTTCTATAAAAGGTTCATTTAAAATAATTTGATTTTACTCTTTTCCTACCAGAATAAAATGATCCTAATGTTTCCTTTCTTCCAGAATGCTCTGGCAGACTTTCCCCAGTCGGGGTAGGGTTTGTCCTGAAGCATCATATCAGTGACCTACAGGGAAAAAAGAAATAATACACAGTTAAACTGGCGTCACAAAAGGAATCATGGAATCATAGAATGGTTTGAGTTGGAAGGGACCTTGAAGATCACCGAGTTCCAACTGCCATGCCTTGGACCTCCACTAGACCAGGTTGCTCAAAGCCCCATCCAGCTTGGCCTTGAAGTACTAACACAGACTTTATGAATACTTTCTTTTACATATGTCACACCTACTTTGAAATTTCCTTATCATGTCACCTTGCTTTTAACCCTTTTTTCCATTCTTCCAATGTTTTTGTGTGATTAAGCTTTTTTTCTTGACTCTTAATCTCCTTTCTGGTCTTTCAGACAAAGTTATTCTTCAGACAAAGGTAAAAAAAAATCAATTATGTTCTAGAATGAGATTTTTGCTGACTTAACCAAATAACACTATAATCTTTGAAAATTTTAATAGTTAGACAGTAAAAAAATAGTAACTCCAGCGTAACTTGCAACCAAGTATATTGGCCTACATTTTCTGCTCTTACAAGTGCATGCAACTCCTTGAGATACAAGCAAAACTCTGGAGATACAAAGAAAAGAATGGGAACTAGTCTAAAAGTTCAAGGAACCTAGAGTACACAAGCGACATTCCCCTATGACTACAAAGCTTCCCGGTCCATCCCGGGAGAGGGGATTCACTTCCCCGAGAGCAGCATCAGCAGAATTTCCACTCTTGAAACCAGAACTGCAGCCAGGGTGTGCAAGCCTGTGAATTAAGCACTATATGCCATTTATAATCTCCTCTTGCTTCCTGGTATCAGTAAGAAAATCACACTTGGGACTAGATACACGAAAATCCCTTAAAACTTGCACGAAATTTAAAACGTATGAAATATTTATTCTCATTTTCATAATTCCTATCTAAAGAGACCATCTGTTTCTCTGTCCGGAGACTCATATATATGCAGTACTTCTGGGTGGTACACAAAAGTATTAAAAAGACTTTCAGCTAAATGAGGGAGGTGAATACCCCTCAGGCACTTCCACCTTTGGGAAGCTGTGTTTTCATATCTAGTTACTTCAGTAACTTAACTGTACTAAAAAGCACCGAAAATTACATTACAGTAAACTCATCAATTATGTTGTGCAAAAGATCCAGAAGAGTGGAAAATTTACCCATACGTAAAGATTAAGAAATAATTGAACAGATTATAGGAAATAGGTGTGAACACCTGCTTTAAAATACAGAAAAGTAAAACAAAGTCTAACTGTCGGTCACTGGTATTGGTACAGAGTGGAAAATTATTAATTTTTTTGATTAGTCAGAAAATAATTCTTAATAAATTGTTTTCAGAAGGAAATAAGTTCAAACTGAAATCAAGATTTCTTGTTTTTATTTTTCACTACATTTATTTGTACAGGGTTCTAAAAGTATAGTTTACTATCCAGAATGTGAGCTACCACTTTCAATGAATGACATTAATAGTGGTTATCAAAAAGAACACGCATGGCCCATGATTAAATTAAAACTACATATAAGCTACATTCAAATTCTAAATTTTGTGTTCAAGTCCACTTGGGGTTAAAAGTGCTCAGCATATTAGCCTGAAGGGCTGGGTCCAAAGGATAATAAATATGTTAAATAAACAGAAAAACACATTCTAGGATCCTATGATTTAATTAAGCCTAGCCTGAAGAAAGAACAGATTATACCCCAACATACCATCTTTAATAACTGTTTTGTGTAGGTAAATATTTTCTCAGATCAGCATGCTACCATACTTTTTTATAGGATCCCAATTTTCTAAATAAACATTTTGATAAATATTTAGTGCTGAACAAGACCTCTGTAAAGATTTAATCCACTACTTTACTAACATCTTTTTTTCTTAGGAAGTGTCTACATGATAATGAATATTTGCAAGTGTCATGGTTTAACCCCAGCCAACTGCCCCAGAACCACGCAGCTGCTCGCTCGCTCCCCCCACTTTGACTGGGGAGAGAATTGGAAGAGTAAAAGAGAGAAAAGACTCATGGATTGAGATAAAGACAGTTTAATAGGTAAAGCAAAAAGCCACACACGTAAGCAGAGGAAAACAAGGAATTCATTCACTGCTTCTGACTGGCAGGCAGGTGTTCAGCAGTCTCCAGGAAAGCAGGGCTCCATCACGCGTAACAGTTACTTTGGAAGCCAAACACTACAACTCCAAACATCCACCCTCTTCCTTCTTCTTTCCCCAGTTTTATAGACTGAGCATGACGTCACATGGTATGGAATAGCCCTTTGGCCAGTTGTGGTGAGCTGTCCCAGCTGTGTCCCCTCCCAACTTCTTGTGCCCTCTAGCCTGCTCACTGGTGGGGTGGTGTAAGGAGCAGAAAAGGCCTTGAGAGCCTTTAGCAACAACTAAAACCACTTGATAGTACACTAACAAAAGTATTTCTCATCCCAAATCCCAGCACTATACCAGGCGCTAATAAAAAAGTTATCTCTATCCCAACTGAAACCATGACAGCAAGGAAGAACAGATATTTTGAGAGGTAGGGTTTATTCAATTTTGAAAATATTTTCTCCATATTCTTCCTGGGAAATACTTATTATATTTGGTAGAAGGATGCAATCTGCTGCTCTATGACCAGTAATTATAGTAGTATGTTTCATAACACTGACATTCAAGAAGAAGACATTTTCTGAGGAAAATGGCAAGACGAGGCAGGAAATGTTCTTTCTGATATCAGACAGTTGGTCTTTCATCTCCCAGCTTTGGCATTTATTTAAAGTCATATCACCAGATCAATGTCAGGTCGGTTGCAGCTAAATTGGCTGAAGCAGAGACAGTCATTAAAGGGATGCATTCCATAAAGAGAAATCCAATTACCTTTTGCATTAGAGAAATCAAATTCATTTTCTGGCTTGGTCAAGGACAGTCACTATGGAAAACAGCTCACAGGAGAAAAGCACTCAACACTGTCATAGTGCAAATAAGTTCTAGATAGGAACATCAAAAACTCATTGCTGCTGTTAGAATGATGTTTTTAGAAAAAGAAAAAAATATCTAATTTAATTTCCACAACTTAGTAGAAAGAAATGCATGACTGTGTTTTTGGTTTTGTTTTTTTTTTTTTACCTCTTTGTATTTCACAATGCAATTTCTGGCTAGCAAACATTTCTCTCTATTTTTCTGGAATATATTTGAAAACACTGCTGATACTCAGGAATAAAAAATAATTGATCACTTCAGTAATTCCCTGTAGGCATGCATCTTACCTAATCATGATAAAATAGGGAAAGCCACTTACAATGTAATTAAGTAATGTATTTTTTTCTTGAACTAAGAGATGTAATATACTTTAATCAATTAATTACACTGCTTCAATTCAGAAAGGAATGGCTGCTACATATAATGACTCTATACTCTTTCATTTTATTTAGTATCTCATGAGAGAAATGGTTACTTTGTATTAAAATACCCAACCTAAACTGCATAATATACATTGTCTGACTTTTTAAGTGACACAAATGCCACAGTAAAATATTTTAATTAAAAAATTAGCATGTCTTATATATCTTATGGAATCTTCAATTTCACTTTACCCTATAAAAATATTACTTTATTAACTATTTATATTATTAATTTCACATTAACTATGAAGATAACTTACAATGCTTTTTAGAAGGAATACCACTATCATTAAATTAATAACAAAATATTATGATTCCCATTTTTGTTACAGAAAATTAAATTTCTCCTTTTGATATGATATACTACAATAATTTGAATAACAATGTATCACATAGAAGAAAGAACTGGATATTCAATGTAATATTCAGAAAAACTAACTTACACAGACAAGTGCAAAAAGTGAAATCATAAAAACTTCAAAAAATCCCCAACAAAACAGTAAGATACCTAAGATACCCGAGATACACCTAAGATACCCGAGATATACGAAGTGGAGTAGTGAGACACCTTAAGGATCATTAACTCCTTCCATGTAGTTGCTCTTTGAGTGTATTGCTGATGATGCTCTGCACATACTTTAGATTTCCCCTCCCGAGACAGTGATGTAGAGTGATGCTACATTGTACATCACAGGATCCTTCCCAGCAGAGGCAACGTCTGGAGCAGGAGTTTCAGGTAAGGCTAAGTATCTTTTTCTGTTAATAAGCTAACTGCAATTGAAACTTGCTTTAAAAAAAAAGGAAGAAAATGACCTAATACTTTTGTGATGCCTTCAAAGTGTCTTCCAAATTCTTCACTAGCAGGAACTATGCTGTCATCTTCAGAGCACAAACTGATCATTCCTAGAAAACTAATGCAGCATGAGCTGCTGGCCAAGCCTTTTCATCTGCCAAATTGCATTTTAGAAACCTAGAAGTATAAAAGTACATCAAATAGTTTCATAGTAGCACTTCTCCACATAAGCAACTGCAGAAAGAGTTGAATTTCTTGAAAGAGAAATGGGCTCTGAACAAGCTCTCTAGGGTGCGATGTATTCCATGCTGTAACATTCATTAAGTGGAGACCAACCCTCAGAGGAGGATTTTCATTGCTTTATTCACACTTGGATAAATCATCAAAACAGGGTAAGAGCAGCCCTCCAGAATTTAACAGAAATTAGAAGAGCCAAGACCTACAAGAAAAGCCTGGAAATACAAATAAAATTGTGAACTCTGAAATATTTTTTATTATTTTGATACAGTGAAAGGTCTAACAGATAGTAGGACTCCAACACCTTATATCAGTAAAGAAGTTGTTCATATGCAACTACTCATCTAGGAGGAAAAGACATTATAGAAAATTGCTGGGGAATGGAGTAGCCTGAATAACTCTGCATTTGACAAAATACATGCATCTACCACTGTCTACATGACTCAAGTATCTTAAGTGTTAATTTTTTCTGTTTTCATAATTTTACAATTTCAAAATATCTTATTTTAAGTTATAAACCTCTTCACAAGTAGCACTAAATTGACTTAATTTGAAACTCCATCTTGAAAGAGTTCATAAGTAGCACTTTTCCATTTTCCTCAAATTCTTTACACAACAAACATTATTTTCAGTACTGCAACTGAGGAATTTAATTGATAAGAATGAGCGTCATAAATTCTAAAACTTTTCAGAAATTGTAAGGATGCCACAGTCTCAGGGCAGGTCTGAGGGCAATTTCCCAGAGTAGGTGCATGAATGTTGCTTCGTTTCATACAGCATCATCAAAAAGACATTCCTCATCAAAAGAACCCTTTGATACCTTTTGCAAAGACTCAACACTGCTCATGGGTTTCTGAAAAGTACGTGTGGGGTTTGTTTTTGGTTTTCGTTTTTTTTTTGCTAGAGAGTGGGGCTAAATCAGGTTAAAGTAATTATGTTTCCTGAAGTCAGAATGTTAAGTCAGTGAGAGCTAATGTACACAGCTGAGTGCATACACTCCCTTTGCTATGCTGTTATGTGCTTTTAGGTAAGAGCTATATATAGGTGTCCCACTAAGTACACATCAATTCTTTATCATATTTCAGTCTTCAAGTACTATACTACATCTTGGTAATCATATACCAAACCAGGGAGACATTTAGTATTCAGTGATTAAAAGTTTCTATCTATCATTTTTTGTCTTCATCTTCTTTGAGATATTTAAAAACTGCAGAGCTGTTCACTGATGTACAAAAGTAACCTGTATGGAAAATGCTTTTATGCTTCTTTCATCTGGGTGTTAGGGAAAAAACTGTCTTCTGTGGATCATACCTCGACACTTCCATGGCTTACACAATGATAATATGAAATGCCTCCTTTAATTATAAAATTGTTTTGGCAGTTGAGCAGAAGTGTCAAAAATTTTGTTCTAGATCCTTCAGAAATAACTGTTAATTTATTTTAATCCACTCTGCTGCATTTTGGAATATACAATCTATGTAAATGTTTGAAAACAAATGCAACAAATATTTGTACTTAGGCTTACTGATCTATAAGGGGGATGATATTTTTCAAGCTAAATATTAATAGCCAGCTGTAAATTTACTGCTAGATTTTAAAATAGTTTTGTCTGCTTCCTACATCTTGAAATATTCCTAGTGTAGTTTCATTACTGCCCCAAAAACAATCAAGATCATGTTAGGTTATTTCTCCTTCAATTTAATTGTAAGAAAGTCATTTTATATTTGCATTTTCAAAGAAACAGCAATCACGGAGACAAATTTCGCCACTTCAATCTACTCTTGATTGTTTTCTCATTTTAATCAGAGCCAGCACATTGTTGATGTTTTGCCTTCACCTATTGTTTTAACAATAGGTAAATCCCGAAAAACTTGTTTGTCACAACTCGGTGATCAATATGAATGATAAATAACATTATGGTTCGCTTTTTTTTTCTTACACAACAGTCCCAGTATTATTTTGTGCATTTGCACATTCATTTCCCTCCAATAACATGTTGTTCTTACGAGCTATTATTCTCCTGATCCACAGCATTTGCACACGTGCACTGTCTTATATCTGAATTTCCACTAAAAGCAATTAAAGAACTTCTTTCATATAAACACTGAGGGGGCTTATATTAATTATTTCCTTCTTTACTGATATATGCAAATTTATTTCTTCACCCACTGACAAAACAGAAAGCCTCTGCTTTTTTAGCGAGCACATCTTGATTTGGTTTTTTGAATACTATCATAGCAGTTTCTGCCATAGTCACAGTCCATGCAGGGAAAACAACTCAACAACAAGATAGCAACTTCTAAAATATATATACACTTTAGGCTCAACTTTAGAAACCCCTGCCAGCACCTCTTTTCAATTTCCAAATTGAGTTAGGACAGAATGCTTCACAAAGCCAGTGTCTAGCCCAGAATCAACTTGTGGTGAAGAACTTCTTTAAATATCAAAAGGTGAGTTAGGGAGAAACCTGGTATGCAATTATTTTAGGTCTATTCAGGTTATTCTGGAAATTATACTTTGCATCTTTGTATTTCAATACCAGCAGAAATAATTCCTGATTATTTTCTTTTTAAACCCACAAAACAACCCAACACCTAAACAAACAAAAAGCAAACAAAAAAATC
>NW_015094506.1:26755120-26884919 GCF_001431845.1 Calidris pugnax
CCCCCCCCAAAAAAAAAAACCCAGAAGAATAATTTTTTTTAACTGGAAATTATTTGACACTTCATAAATATAAATAACTGTTTAGGAGCAACTGTGCAATTGAAGTAGTGTTTCTGTGAAAAAATTTAAGCTACGCCATCTCATTTCCCGCTATGTTTCAAGTCCCTACTGTGCACACAAATCACCGTATATGCGCAACAAAATATACCAGCTGCCATGTGGCAAGCACTTGCTGTTTATATAGCCATTGACACCATGTTTCAGAAGGTATTTTTTCTTGTTTTACTGCTTCCTTATTAGTGTTACAAATGCAGAGGCAGAGGTCTGGGTAATATCATGTATTACAGACAAAGCGTGAGACATAAAGCCACTCCATGATTTTTATTTAAGGCATTCAGCTCAGTTCCATTTAGGCTGTCACGGCAGGAGAGCTTGCTGTACTTATTTAGGGAGCTTGGTGGTTTTGGTAAAAGGCCAGCGACAGAAGTCCCGCCATGTTTGGTGCACGTATGCCATACGCACCGAGACCAATGTAGATTCTTCTTACAGTCAGTGAAAAGAAAAAAGGCATTTCTGGAGTGCAATTCATTTCAAAATAGGTTCTGTTGTAAAGATGTACCTACTTCTCATCACTCTAAAACAGGATCTGATCAAATACAGATGTTCACACTGCTGATTCTGGAAGACCAGTAGCATAAATCCCAACTCAGTTTCCCATATTTCCTGAATTTTCTTATCAAAGTGTCATTAACTCAGTTAATGAAATAGGCGATGGCTCATAAGGGACGAGGGTTTGTCATAGGCAAAGGGCCATATTCACACATCCTATGCCTAAGAATTAGGCTTTTGCCTTCTGCAGGCTGATTCAGATAAACAAACTTAGAGAATCCAAGTTCCTTGGGCAGGTCCTAGAGGGGAGCAAGCAAAGGATTACAGGGAATGGACAATTTATATCACAAAAACATGATCAGTGCAAATACCAGATACAGAGGTACTTGTCTAGGTGCTTGACTCTGGTTTCCACAGAACACGTTTCTGTCTTTTTGAGATTAAAAATGCAGAGCTCTCTAGGGAACAGCGCCAAAGATCATTTTACTTCTGCTTAAAGCAATCAAATGGGAGTGCTCATTTTCAGACCTACCAGTGCTTTAAGTTTATCCACTGTAATATATAGGTTTTATCCATTGATTTTAATGCAAAAGGCACATCAAGTGCTTAGGCTAAGAATCAGCCTCCAGGACTCCACACCTTTTGTATCTATGGAAGTAGAATCTTTTGCATTTTATCCTTTCTGCCTATGAATCATGTACACCTCACTACAAAGCACAGCAATGAAGAAAGAATTGAGCCAGCATGTGATTAGCACACAGGTAGCCTCCACTACATTGATGGAAAGGACAGAAGGTTCAAAATTTGTTCATGCTGAAAAGGAATCTTTATGCAAAAGGCAAGGAATAGTTTTTAAATTAAGGTGGGATCCAAAATACCTTGGAACACCACAGGAATGTGAGCATTTCTCCATTTACCTCCAAACTACAGTAACGTACAGGTTCCAGGCTACCAGCCTTATAGTCACATTGCATAAACATAGGAGTCATTGCTTAGCATATATTAAACTATACACCAAATGGTGGCACATAGCAATTAGGGTGTGATTCATTCTCTGAGACTATTGTAACCTAAGCAAAACTTTGATCTCTGAATCTGAATGTGCCTGCAAGTCACAGACAAATTCAATTGACTGATGTCATAAAGGACATAGAGCTCAGGAAGGTCACTATCAGGAGCAATGAAACATTGGGAAAAAAAATCTGGATTGGTTTGGTGTAATACAACATAGAAGCTGAGTTGTTCTGGCTAGATTGCCAAAAGTTCTGGATATATCCACAAGGAGAGCTTATGTCTTTAAAGACAGTTTATCTGGACTTCACAAAGAGGAAGCTTACCAGAGGACCTGCTGTGGAGCATGCTACCAGCTTAGGTATGTACTTAAAGAAAGTCAAATGTCAATTCCCAAGACACGAAGGAGTCAAATGCAAGACATGTTCCCAAGACAAAGATTTCTACTGATTGAATTTAATTTCAGGCCTGTCTTCTTTCAATATTTCTGTCTAACGATTTTCTTGGTAAGACTTGCAAGTATTCATGTGCTATAACAGATGCAGACCTTTCTGAATGAGCTATTAACTGTTACTCTTTGGCAGTGGCATCATTTTTATTTGCATCATGATGCCCTCAGAGACTCACAGTTAGACTTGTAAACAGTCAAGAAAGAAGAAGAAACATTTGTGACAATATAATATTACTAATGAAAAATTTGGGGGGTTGCTGTTTTCTTCTCTATTTAACTTCCCCTTTGTCACTAGTGAGGAAGTTTCTTCTTGTGGAGAAGGTTGAGTGAATGTGAGATACAGTGGGTGTGTTTTAACACTTGATTGTTGGAAATTGTTTTCACTTTACACAGTGTGTTCTAGATCAACAGCAAACATTAACTAGAGTATATATAAGTAGCATAAGCACATCTTTCAAAAATCTTTCTTGGTGTCTACATCATGCAGAACTTGATAAAAATGAATTAATCAATTCAAATAAAAATGTAGGATATGATTTCAAGCTCTGATGTTTACCCCATACTTTTCACCACTCTCTCACAGCCAGGCACATAAGCCACAGGAAAACCATCTGAACACTGGGAGGTCCCCAGTGATGGGCAGGAGGCACACAAGCCGCTCTGCTGAGCCACCTGCCTGCTTCCTCTTGCCAGAACAAAGAGCCTCATTAAATGAAAATCCATCTCCATGCTGCTGACACTGGGCTGCTTTTCCAGTCGACTCAGAGCTGTGTTGTATGACAGCTCAGAGTGGTTTCATTCCATTTCACTTCTTTACGATGACCAGCACAGAGAAGCTGTAGCTTCAGAATAAGTAAATGGGAACTTGAAACTTCCTTTACATGGCCTTTTCTGTTCTGCATTCATGGCAAACACAACTACTATATCACTCTAAGTAGAGAACAAGAACAATTCTGCACAAAACAAGTTGCTCATAGTTCCTAGAAATTCTAACTTGAAAATTAAAACTGTTAACAGAAAACAAGCTGCAAGAATTGATGAAGCACTTCATAAAAACCTTCCCATGGCTCTTTACAATATTTTCTTTATCATACTACAGGGGATTATACCACTAAAAGAATTTTCTGCTCAGATTCTGGTGCTTTGCCAGATTTATGGGCACCATCATAATTGATTTTAATTACTTTTTTATATTGAAGCTACAACCACATTAAGAACATAATCCATCACAAATTTAGAAATCCCTCTATTTGTCCACATTTTCCAGGCAATTCTGTACTTGGGGTGCAAGCATGGTCAGTTTTGTCCAATCCCATTTAAAAAAAATTAATTTGGTCTTACTTCCAGAATAACAAGTGTGCATGGAAGGTACTCAGTGGAAGGTGGTTAGTTTTCGTTCCACTTCAACAGAGGAAACTGAATATTTTGAATAACAAATAATTTCGTTTTTAAAAGTCAACCAACTTTTTTTTTGTGTGTGTCAGATTGTGTTCTTTAAGAACATTGAGTCAATTTCTTAACACCTCAAATTATAATTAAAATGTAAAAATCCCCATCAAAAATTGGACAAATGGAATGCGGTCTCTTTCCAGAAATCAGAGAAATTATGATTACTCTTAAACTGTTGAAGGCATTCTCAGTGCTGAAAGAAGAACGCAAAATGAAGTATATCCTTATTCCCTGAATAGAGAAACTTTGGGATTAATTATTCAGAAAATTGAGATCAACACTTAAGTAATCTCTGTTAAAGAGTCATAATTTTGGAGGCCAATAGTGTTTCAAGCATAGTGATATTGCTGTTCCCTTAAAATGATATGATTGGCTCAGATCAGAAATACCAAATTAAGAAAGATAATATAATTAAGTTTCCCTTGATTTGCATTCAGGTTTTAAGGTTTGTATTTTCAAAGACATCTCACCAAATATGATGTCTTGAAATGAAGTGGAAGATAAGGCACACGGTCACACAAAACTCCAAACTTTGGCTTTCAGATAAAATTCCTTCTACTGCAAAGTCAAGACAAAATATTACAATTTTTAACAACTGAGAATACTGATATCTTTATGTATAATAAACACCAAAGGGGAAAGCTGGTTATTAAACATTAATAGATACAACTGAAAATGTTTCAGACTGTTCCTTGTTTGGGAATAATATTGAAGACACACAGGGGATAATGGTTTGTGCAGAATTCTTAAGTACTAATTGGGTTGCTAGAGCATATTTTGGAAAAGGAGGACAGCAAGATGGGAGCTGAGAGAAATTGCTGTAACTCTAGGGACAGGATTTTACACCTCTTTCTGGACTTCTGCTGAAAGGTGTTCCACAGCCAATTTGACAGTAGGTAGATACCTGATTTTTCAGGCTGGGAAGTCAAGGATGTCTGGAAATGATTGGTAGTAACATTGTTCCTCACATCCCCTTGGCTATAAAAAATAGCAGTTTTTAACCAAAATGCTGTTATCTGAGCATAAGCAGAGCTTTGAATTTTGTGGCTTTAGGTCAATAAGGAGTGAAAAAACGCCAGGACCTCTGCGCAAACAGAACATTCAAAGAGCATGGAAGGAAAATTGTTCTACTTTTAACCACACTTGAGAACACAATACTTAATATACAGTTGTTTTTCAGACTTCTATATTACAAAGTCTGTGCCCATGCTATACTTCATTTGAAATTGAGTCCCTCTTATATAAACAAAGAATTGAGATTTTTGCAAGTTTTCTTTTCTAGCCTCATATGTATCTGTCTGCAAACATTCATCCCATGGGGATGCAGGATTGATATCATTTAGAAGAAAGCACATAACATTAGATCATAGTTGCACAGTTATTTGCCATTTGTTCAACATGTTTATTCTTCAGCTACTGTCTATACACAAAGCCATATGAAGTCAGCTAATGGTCACTCATTAAAATGTACTTTTACCTTATACATATTCATAAGACATACTGTAGAGAAAACCAAAGTATTCTTTAAGAAAGAACAAAGGAGCAAAACCTCAAGGAGACCAACTTCACATGAAAGGGAAAGCTGCTTTTCTTAAAAGTTCAGATGTTACAAATTAAAAAATGCTGCCTTATCAACAAGGTGTAAAGCAGATTTTTTTTATCAGATTCTCTTTTGAAAAACAATTTTTGGTCAATTATTACTTTTTGTGTGGACATTTCTCAAGTCTGAGCCATACTGTGTGCACAGCTGATATGGTACAATCTTTGCTCTACAGCTGGTCTTGTTTGTCATCTCGGTTTACTTGATTAAGCATTTTAATCAGTGTTTTGCATAAGATTGTGCACCTTCTGTTGAAAATTGTCTGGCTGGTATTTAGTTGAAAACCAGGTGACTTCTCAACATCTTACTTAGGTTTTGACTGTTTCTCATCCCATAATTTTAGAAAGGTTTATAGTCAGTACCTTAAAGCAATAATGAATGTTCTCTAGTCGTTGCAAAATTCTGTACTAACAATGTTGGTAAGCAACTTCCAATGAAGCTGGCAGGCTGTTTTACATTTAGTATAATGCCATGGAAATTACATAACGGGACTGCCTTATTTTGCCTTAAGCTTTGATCTTTTTGTTTTTAACTAAGAAAATAAAATACTAGTTTTAGTATTGTATTTATCCCTTCTCTTCTGATTGTTTTGTTGAGTCACCCCTTTTCTTCAGTCAGACCAGGTGTTTGGTAGCTTTTTTTGGACAAAGTAATTCTGCTTTTTCCCCAGAGCTCTCAGGAAATTGAGTGCTGATTATATTTACATGCTTGAATTACCTATAATGTACAATTTAAAAACACCTTTATTTCATTCATACTGTCTATATTTATATATGTTTCCCTTACGATTCTAACATAACCCAGGAGCACTCTCATTTTGGCTTTTCTGAGCAGACCATTTGGCTGAGGTCCAGTTCTTTGCCTTGCTCTCTTAGCGCAAGGAGGAAAACATCATAATTTGGAATAATGTAAGTTTCGCCTCCATCAAGGAGGTATGTAAAGGTTCAAGGTCGTCTTGGGCAGAGTGATCACGAGATCATAGAGTTTTCAATTCTTGCAGAAGCAAGACAGGGAGCCAGCAGAACTGCCACCTTAGACTTCCGAAAGGCAGACTTTGACCTGCTTAGGAGCATGGTTGAGAGTGTCCCCTGGGAGACAGTTCTGAAGGGCAAAGGTGCTCAGGAAGGTTGGTCATACTTCAAGGAGGATCTCTCAAAAGCAAAGGAGAAGGCCATCCCCAGGTCCCATAAAACAAGCAGACAGGAAAGAAGACCAGTCTGGCTAAATAGAGGACTTTGGCTGGACCTGAGGGAGAAAAGGAAGGTCTACGATCTCTGGAAAAAGGGGTTGGTTACTTATGAGCAATATCAAGGTGTAGTGAAGATATGTAGGGGAAAAATTAGAAGGGTGAAAGCCCAAGCAGAACTTAACTTGGTTACCACAGTTAAAGATAACAAGAAGAGTTTTTTTCAGTATATCAGTAAAAAAAGGCAGGCTAAGGAAAATTTAGGCCCACTGGTGAACGAGGTGGGTGCCTTGGTGATGGAAGACACAGAGAAGGTGGAGCTGCTGAATGCCTTCTTTACTTCGGTCTTCGCTGCCAAGGCTGCCCCTCATGAATCCCAGACCCTGGAGACAAGAGGAAAGGTCTGGAGAGAGGAAGACTTTCCCTCTGTTGGGGAGGATTGGGTTAGAGACCACTTGGCCAAACTAGACATCCATAAGTCTATCGACCCTGATGGGACACACCCACAAGTGCTGAGAGAGCTGGCAGATGTTATCGCTAAGCCACTCTGCATCATGTATGAGAGGTCATGGAGAACAGGAGAAGAGCCTGTGGACTGGAGGAAGGCAAATATCACACCAGTCCCCAAAAAGGGCAAGAAAGAGGACCCAGGGAACTACAGGCCAATTAGTCTCACCTCTGTCTCTGGGAAAATAATGGAACGACTTGTTCTGGATGTCATCTCCAAACACATTGATGATAAAGAAGTTATTGGAAGTGGTCAACACGGATTTACCAAGGGTAAATCATGCTCGACCAATCTGGTAGCCTTCTATGATGTTATAACTAGATGGCTGGATAAGGGGAGAGCAGCAGATGTCATCTACCTTGACTTCAGCAAGACTTTTGACACTGTCTCCCATAACATCCTCATTAGAAAATTAAGGAAGTGTGGGTGGATTGAGTCCTGGCTGTGTGACAGAACTCAGAGGGTTGTCATAAATGGAGCAGGGTCAAGTTGGAGGCCTGTGACCAGTGGTGTCCCTCAGGGGTCAATACTCGGCCCAGTCCTGTTCAACATATTCATCAATGACCTGGACGAGGGGACAGAGTGTATCCTCAGCAAGTTCGCTGATGATACCAAACTGGGAGGACTGGCTGACACTCCAGAGGGCTGTGCTGCCATCCAGCGTGACCTGGACAGGCTGGAGAGCTGGGCAGAGAAGAACTTAAAGAGGTTCAACAAGAGCAAATGTAAGGTCCTGCACCTGGGAAGGAAGAACCCCAGGCACCAATATAGGTTAGGGGTGGATCTTCTGGGAAGCACTACTGAGGAAAAGGATGTGGGGGTCCTGGTGGATGGCAGGCTCTCCATGAGCCAGCAATGTGCCCTTGTTGCCAAGAGAGCCAATGGAATCCTGAGCTGCATAAGGAGAAGTGTGGCCAGTGGGGTTGAGGGAGGTCATTCTCCCCCTCTACTCTGCACTGGTGAAAGCAGAGCTGGAATACTGCATCCAGTTCTGGGCTCCCCAGTTCAAGAGACAGGCTGCCGAGAGAGGTCGTGGAGTTCTCTGCAGATTTTCAAGACCTGCCTTGATGCAGTCCTGAGTAATGTGCTCTAGGCAACCCTGCTTTGGCAGGGGAGTTGGACTAGGTGATCTCTAGAAGTCCCTTCCAACTCTGTAAAATCCAGGAATCTGTGAATCAGTGTCTTAATATCTTCTAGAATTTGTTACTGATAAATGAGAAAAAAAAAGCTCTCTAATGACTAAGCATAAACAGAAGGACTTAAAATACACATATATATATATCTTTGCCTTGTAAGTGTAAAGAGAAGGTAGAAATTCAGTTAGATTATTAGCGTTCTCAAACAATAATTGCATGTTCTCAAAGGGTATGAGACAACAAAATTCACTTTATCTGGGAAAAGATAAAGATACTATATTTACTGGGCATCCGCTTTTACAATAGGTAAAGTAAATACATATTTACAGTTAATTTACTTTATGTTATATCACCTCTATATCAAATATATATTTTCATCTTTACTCAAGTCTCACCCTCCCTGCCTGGACTACAATAGGTCATCTTTAAACTATTCTCTAGATTCCACTTTCAATGCCTCTGAGTTCTCATTGTTAATTATAAGCCCTTGCTTAGAAAAATGCATTTTAAAATTACTCAGCCCAGGACTGAGAAGCCTGCTTGTATGAGAGCACTCTGACATTGTACCTGACAACTACATTCCTCTTCCAGTTTGAAAGACAGTCAGTGAAAAACCAAAGCTAGTGCTGATGCACTTGCATTTTAATCAAGGTCCATATTAACCTAGGAGGCATACTGCTGGCTTAACTACTATCTAGCAGAGTTAATGGGGTAAAAACTTCAAGTATAAATGACAAGTATAAATAGTGATACTGGGTATACATATAATGCATAAAGCTGGAATATAGATTCGCTGATTTATCTTGTCACATAAATAGGAATCTCAAGAAAACGTCCATGCCAGTTGGCCGAAACACTGGAACAGAAATTTTTAGGTTTATTTATATAAACATATAAACATAAATCCATATATGCTTGAAAACCAGTAATATCTATAAAGACTTTTATTAAAATTGAAACTTCTCTGTATATATTGGCAAAAATGATTTATAACAGATGAAGAAGAGTGAAATGATAACAACTCTAGATTAGCTGAAATTGGTATGACCTAGTCATAGTCTAGTATGAAACATAGGTCTAGTATGAAACATTTCTCATGTAGAAATACAGCATATTTAGGTATTTTTACTTTGTAATAGGACCTCCTGAATCATATGTCCAGAAAATGAAAGTTTAATCAAGACCCTTATCAGCTTTGAAAATCTGATTATTTTTTTATTGGAAAATGAAACAAGAAAATAGAGAGTCAGAGACGACTGAAGCAAGTTCTGAAAAGAGAGCAATCTTGATGGAAGACAGGGAGAGAGAAGTGTAGAAATGATAAAATACTAAAAATGAGAGTACAAGGTTGAAATAAGCTCAGTAAATGTACATAATAATGTATAGTTGCAAAAGAATGGAGAGAGGATTCAGAGCTTAAAAGTACTTGTTTACACTTCCTTTAACAGAAATGAAGGTTAACGCTGACAGGTAGATTATCCCAAGATCAGAGAAAGCTACTACTTTAAGCCAGATATTAGAATACTTCCCAGGACATTTCAGATTTATCATCCATTCCTGAAGTGTTAGAAAGAGAATCCAAACAGCTGTTCACATAATCCAGGAGATCGACCCACAGGACAAGAATCAAGCCAAGACAGACTGAAGACACAGCTTCTGGGAGAGGAAAGTTCAGGTCTAAGATCTCAGAGTTATCATGTGCTTGAGAGACAGTGAGAAAATAGATGCTACCTAAAGTTCTGAATTATGAAAGCACTACTAATTAGAATAGTCTCTAGATTTTTTGCTTTCATGAATAATTGAGATATCTTAAAAATACACAGAATCCAGAGCTGTTGTGAATCTCGAGGTCTGCTAGAGAAATAATTGAATAATTGCTTAGAAACATAAGAGCTTTACTTTCTCATTTGATAAAAGTGTGAAGAGACTTTATATGAGTCTTTGAGCACCTTTGGTCCACAATGCAGCAAGGTTGGAATGCAGCAAAGAAATCTCTAAAGTGGCATCAATACAAGCCAGCGTGTCTCCTCAGTGGACCACAATGCCATCTGCATGTACTTAACTTCGGTTCACAGGCAGCTGACCTAAAATGCCTTGGTCTCCTGAGAGGCAGGCATATTAATTTTGGTGTAGCACCACAAAACACTGCTTCTGTTTTTACTGCCCAGTCCTGACATCTATCCATTGCACATCCTTGTGCTTCTTATGCTGGGGTTTGCACAGATGGATTTGGAATTGGGCTGGGTGCTTGTTATTTTTTTCCAATTGACAAATGAAATGTAATGAAGTTAAACTGATTCATGATGTGAATTTTTGAGTACAGCTATTAGGCTAACAGGTTAAACTATGTTGTAATCCTGCATTCAGCAGTCAGCAATTAAATTTAGTCTAGCATGAGAAGACTGTCTCTTTTTGGTCCCGTTCATGATCTATCAAATATTAATTTGTTGGGTCTCCTTCACTGCCAGAAATACAAATGGGAAGGTGATTAGCACTGTTGAATGTAGGTTCTCTGTAGCAGATACATCTGGCAATGTATGTTCAACAAGCCCAGGCCCATCCCAGAATCCACAAAACTTTTGAGTTGTAATAATGTAGAACACAAAGTCAAACAGCTCTGGAATGCTGTGTTGTAAAGCTATCTATCCCTGGCTTTTCACACAAACTTGTCTACTGTCAATCATTTCCACTACAAAAAATAAGGCTGTGAAAGATCTGGGACAATCCTGCAAATGATTTACATGCAGAATTTGCAGGCAAGTTAGTGATCAGGCAGTGGAAGGAATGACTGCAGAATCACATTCTTCAGTCTCAGTTCTTTAACCACAGCACAACACTCAAGGTCAGTATTGTTAAGTAATATTTCTTCCACTTTTAGTACAATTGTTTTTTCCATTTCTGACTACACAATTACCAAAAACATGTTGACAATTACCAATGATGGTAAACAGGACATATTTGGAGCTGTTACTTGCAATCTGGTGCATAGAATTGATGAAAACAATCAGAAAAATGACAATTTCCTAGCTGTTTCAGTATAACAACCAATGTAGCATAAAACCAGCAAATGAGTGTTTAATTTCCTGTGTCACAGAGATACTTATACTAAGCCCTCTTACAAGTAGAAAAAGGGTGATGTAGGCTTTTGGAAAAATAAATTTAAAAAAATAAATTTTAATTTTGTAAACTACATTAGTGATTAGTTTATTTTTAATAGTGATTTTTTTAATAATGTACTAAAAAGTGATAGTTACAAGTCTCATGCTAGCACAAGAAACTAAGTTTATACATAAATGACAGGTGCATTTGCATTTTTTGTTTTGCATTTTTGCATGTATTTTGGCCTACGTGTGTATCCTATGCATAAACATAGGATGAAATATTTCATACGCACATACCTTTCTTGCCTGTACAGAGTGCTCTCAAGATCAGACTGGCAGAGACTAACAGCCTGAAAAATGAACTTAAGTGCCAGTTCCACAAAGACTTTTGTATGAGCAGCAGTTTACAAATTGCAAAGTCAAATGCAGTCAACGATGCCAGGCTCAAGCTCTTGCCCCTGTCCCCAGGGCCCTGGACTATCTACCACTCTCTTACTGAATAACCTTCCTGCTTTGCTTCCCACCTGCCATCTTCATACTAGTCTCACTGGGTGTCTTCTCATTCCTATTATGAATAATACTATCTAATAAATAAACAAATTATCTCAAGGCTCAAGACTTTTTTATTTTGGTACAAGCTCAGGAATTCATTTTGTCCTCCACCACTAAAGAGGGAATTTTCTCCATTGATACTTTTGATTACACAAAATGATCTAAAAGTGTTCTTTGGGAGTCAATGACCAAGCAAAAGGTGTGCCAGCTTTCTGGAAATCTGCCTTGTCTCTACACTGTCACAAATCCACTGTAATTATTTGTAATAAAATAATTTCAAAATGCTAGGAAGCAAAAATGGGTGGTGAAGAAGTGCTTGTAGAAAGGAGAATGAAGCAGAACGGAAGATGCTATGTTGTTATAGGAGTGTAACAAAAGCAAAGAATGAACTATTTTAAATGGAAGAATTAATATCAGGTTTAAGTGCATACCCAAGCAAAACAAGTAAGGCCTATTGACACATATGGTTTTAGCTATAGCATGAAAAAAGTTCTCATTTGAGCACTAAAAAGGACATTTCTGAAGGGTGCTATTTCTGAAGGGTGCTATTTCTGAAGGGAGTTATTTATGAAGGGCATTTATGCACCAAAATTCTTATATGACATCCTAAATATATGGCATGTACACATTCACACTATTTTATAGCAGAATGCACAATAAGCACAGAGAGCATACGTATGGTTGCTCTTACTAAATTCTTTTACAATACTCGTTCTGCTGTGGGAAGATACTGAAATGCAGTTAAAATACATTTTGCCTCTGCTAATTCTTGTTTTTGTAACTGTTGCTTAACTATTTGACAAGTGTCAGCGTGTAGTTTTTTGATTTACAATTTTGAGTGAGAAAGCCTGAATTGCTATGAATGAATCTCCAAATTTTTTTCAGCCTCTGTCTTCTTTCACTTTTTAATTTCTTTATATTTTTTTCTATCCAAGAAGTTTCTGATTTTTAAATTTTTGCAGTAGTTTTATTAGCATACATTGCTCAAATGTGTTCCATTTCAGAGAAAACCCATTATTAATTATTTTAGCATTTTTTTAGAAGTTTTATATATGTCACTTGCAAAGTTTTTTTCTTTCTTGTTAGTAGTGTGACAGCAAAAAAATTCCAGCATGAAAGTAAGTCCTGTGGTTTCTGACTATGCTCTTTTCTCATTAATTGCACTATAAATTAGAAACCCATCGATAAATATTATGGCACAATGATTAGGAATAGATTAAGTTGTCAACTGGGACATGACTAGCAGCAGATTCCCATTGCTTATATTGTTTTGTGACCTTTTCCAATTTCAACTAAAATGGGGTAGTTTAAAATCTGTAGTTAGCAATCTCAGATCAAAACAATGAAGCTTTTTGACAGCATTTTAAAGTGCATAGACAAGGCTCACATGAGCCATTCTGCTGACTTGTGTGTGTGGACAGAATCTCCAGCTGAAGGATGGTAGAAAAAGACTGAAGAGGCCACTTAAGAAAGTTCTGCACGGCCATGGCCATGTCTGTTTCCACACTTTTGTTTGACCCCAACATTGTCATGGCAATAAATACAAGCATCTTTGTAACTCCTATAAGATACAAAAGAAACCCTAGACAAATGATATGAACCACACAGAAATGTTAGGAGAAGCAAATGAACACAACCCATTTAAGACTAGTTATTTGATTTCAAATTAACTTGCTTAGACAGCTGCACCTATTTGCTACACTGGAGATTTCAGCATTTGTTTTTGCTACAGTAAATATCAAGCTATGGGCACATTTTGGACACACTTTATTTTTTCTGGAGTTGTCTTTGAAGACAGATGACGTTTTTCTTCCATGTGAAGACCAGTCTAATGTGACTTGCTTTTAAAATAAGCGTCTAAGATAACAGAACTGACTGGCCCAGGTCTGAAGTCTGAGAGGACAGTAAAAGCTTCAAACCACTTTTGTAGCTTTCTGCTCCTAACACTCTTCAAGCTCTGACTCATCTCTTAGTGTTCAGACTGTTAAACATCAGTGTTGTTTGCCCACATCCTCAAGGCACCATCATCATATTTTCCATCGACCAGCCAGGCAAAGGGCGTCACGTCTTATACCTGTAGCTCCAGCTATAGATATGCATTGGAGATTCCTCACTCCTATAGGAGCAGGGAGGTTCACACACCTGGGCTGATGAGGCCTAGATATGGTTGGCCAAGGACTTAGTTCTTCTTTTCTTCTGTTTGTTGGGATGCTAATACCAACATGCTGCAAATACAGTACATAATGGAAGTATACCTTGCGGCCATCCAGATGTCTACTGGAGGGTGAGCTGGCATGAGACATTTCCCACAAAAATCTAAGAGGCTGCACATACATGAAAAGTATAATATTTTGTGGAACTGGCCTTTGCAAATCTTGTGACGTTTGATGTGGAAGAAAAACCTCAGCTGTTCTACTCATGGCAATAGAAATGGGTTTGCCAAACCAAAACAAAGATGGAGGGGTTTATGATTCACAAGGGATCTCAAAATACCTTCTGCTCATTTCTGAAGGTTAATAGCACTTCTGACTCAGGATCTTCATCTTGCCAAAATCAGTGGAAAGTTACTATGAAAAAAGATGAACGGATAAATTCTGTCCTCCATTATACAGCTGTAAACTTTAGGACAAACCCATCAGCGTGAATGTATGGCAAGAAAGTCCACTATTTTATACTCACCTAAAAGAGAACAGAATTTAGCCTAAAATCTTCCCTGTTCTTGCATTCTGGTGCTCCACAAGGCAGTCAGACTTTCCCGCCACAGTTTATTACACTCTCACCAGAACTGCTTGAGGTAAAAGACAGATCTGACATTCCTGGTGTCTGTCACTTGTTCCTAATGTGCAGTATGTAATGCATATAGCACAATTACCATCAGTGTGAATGGTATGGCCAGTTTAGGAATAGGTATGCTATAAAGTTGCTGAGAAGTACATATGAAATAGAGAACCACTAAAAAGATAAAAATTCTGCATTCACTGAACAAAATTAAGAAAATTATTCCATTCTAATTATGGCACACAGTTTAAGAAATTAGATAAACAGTTTTAGAAATTATACCAACTGCAAAATAGTTTCTAAATATTAATTAAGGGTTCTATTTAGAAATATTTCACACATGATTTCCTTACCATCTGTATTTGTAAAACTTCTGAGGAAGAAAAATGTAACAACATCTGGTTAAAATTATTTGAAGGTAGTAATGTTACATGGCTTGAATCGAAATTCAATAAAAGTATTCACCACCTCTTAAAAACATATTCTTTTACAGCTGAAAAGAATACCAGTATATTCTTTGTGTAGACTTGTCATGTGTCTACAAGAAGTGTCAAACTATATTTTTAGCAATGGAGCTTACTTAATCCCACAAGACTTTATCTTGCCTTTATGTTGACAAATGAACAAGGCTGAAATATACGGAATCTGAGCTTCTGTCAAGATACACTCTGTTTCAAAAGTCATTGTTCTTGCACAGCTGTTTCCTTTAAGCTACTGACTTAAAAACAATTTTATTATTCTTCTGAGCTTATCACTGAACTCCTCAGTAGTTGTAGTTAATTGTCTCCAAGCTTTACTTTTCTAGACAAGCCAAGAAAATGCAGTAAAATATAACATGATACGAGATATGATGTGACCGATAACTGTCACTCAACACACACAGCTGTGTCCTGGTTAGATTTTCTTACTTCAACGTTCCTGTTTTTCAAAATATTCTTGTGGTATATTACCAGATTAAAGGAAAAAATGCTACCTGCATTACTTGTAACATATTTTAGTTGGTGACAGAGGCAGTAATTATTAGTAGTATTAAAATAACATTTTGGTTTAAATTTCAGACTTCATTTTATATTTCATATGTCTATATTGAATGATGAAAAAAGACTCTACCAGCTGTCTGTTTCAGTTTGATTTCTTTGGTACTAATAAACAGTACATATCGACACTTTCTAAATAAATATTAATAATTTCAAGCAGATTAAATATGAACTTTTTATCGTAGGTTTTATTATAAAGGGATTTTTTTTTCCCCAAACTGCTACATTCTTGGACTAAATTAAGCCTAGGAGCAGCCCTAGAAGCTTCCCTGTCAGACTAACCATTTTTCCAGCCATATTTAATACAATGAAAATACGGTGCATTTGTCTATTTTAAGACCAACATAAACAACCTCTGCTAGACCTCATCTAGAAATACTTTTTCTGAGGTTAACAGCACAGACCTGTAAATTCATTAAAATTATATGTACAACAATTATGTTAATCTTATCAACAGAAGCCAAATCTTGGTCTCCGTCCTAAGTTTCCATCTATGTTAGAATAAAATCCCAACATTGCACTTAGGGAACTGGGAATTAAAATTCCCAGTATTGTTCTATACCACCAGAAAAATAACAGAAGATGTTTTCACTGTTGGAAGACTTGCTCTAGATGACCCCATTGCACAATCAGTACAAAGGGCTGTCCTTTGTCTTACAGAAAGAACTGATCATGGATCCAGTTCACCAGTCTGATGGTGCCTGACGGAACCAGAGCAATCCCTCTTCGCCTTGCATTACATCTGGCAGCAGGTTGCCCATTCCAGTCCTCAGAAGGCTCTGGAACTACTGTGGGCCCCTGACGTGCTTAGAGCCACCTTACCACTGGTGAAGGGACAAGTAGCCAATGTGATTCCTTGTACTAGGTCTGGAAGAAGAGAGGGAAGAAGGAAGGAAGGTGGGCACCTACTAGTCTAATAGAAATATATCTACTCTCAAACAGTCAAGGTTTTCCTGAGCCACCTCATGTCAAAATACAGTTGCACTGGTACAGAAAAAAGATCATTAACTATGGGAGGGATGACAGCATCGTCTCTGCTCATCATAAGAACCATTCAGAATAATGATAAAAGATTTTATTTTTAAAGCTGGGATGGGTTAGTGTAGAACTGTGATAGCTGAGCACTCCTTAATTCTACCGACACATGGAGATGTCCTAATAAACTGCAACATCTGTACAGCACAAAGGGGAATTAAGCTCTCAAATAATTTAATAACAACCAGTATGAGCACAAAGAATATGTGATGCAAAAAAAGAATAATGTTTCTCTTCAGTACATGCGTTCAAATTACTTAGCTTATTACAGATTAATCTCAGAAGCCAAACAGAATGCAATTACTGAGATTAACATGAGGAGAAAAGAAAAAAGTACAAACCATCTATTTCTTTTTCAGGATTCAATCCTGTCCTGTAGTATGTAGCATCCATGACAGACAGTGTGAGGACGGGTGCATGCTAATTCTTGGACATGCTCAGCAGTCTCTCCTTTTAGAAAGAAAATTATAGAATTTGGTCTTGACTGTTTTCTTACTTTCCAATAATGCACACAAGAGCCTTGATTTCTCTCACATAACTTTAGAAGTTCAACAGCTGTGTTTAACCAAGACAGAAAGGCTGACACCTTCAGAGGACGCTCTTGGAAAGACTGAACTGGCCCTTGAACAGAGTCTGGCTGCAGTCTCTCTCCACTGTACAGAGAGAGGCACAGAGGTGGTGACACTTTGCACAGAGGTGCTGCAGTTAAGTTCTTAAGGTAGCAAGGTGGCTCACTGGACACAGCAGCAGGAGACAAATTCCTTGCTTTCCAGTTCCATGCCCTTTCTGACCAGCATTCTTCACAAAAAATTCTCCTTCCTAGTTTTTAATATGATGTTTATAGCCTGCCTATAAAAGTAAGATGCACAAATACTTAAAAATAAGTGATTTGCTAATTGCCAACAATGTAAGCCAGTGCAGCAAGACCCACAAAATACTGCAGTAATGTCAGTGGTGATAATAGTGGGGTTTCTTACTTTTTTTCAGTGTCTATGTGCGGCAACACACGCTGCACAGAAACATGATTTTGAGTAATCCGTCAGGGTCTTGTTAGTTGCTCTATCTAAAAATATTTGAAGAGTATGACATGAAAACCATTTGTACAGAGTAGTTAGTCTGGATGTCAGACACGCTTGTGAGCACCAAGTCTCCTCTTTTTACATTTAGGAAAGGGATATGCACATTTTTTTCTTAAAGCACCAATTAGTTCAATGGAAATACTTTCTTGTTGTTATTTTCAAGCAAAATAAAAGCTAAAGAAAACACTGGAGAAGCAAGGAAAGCAATCAGACTACAGACGGATTGTTGTTCCTTAGTTACACAGACATGAATATAGAGCTAAATTTGAACTGTAGTTCTTAACATTCTTAATCATCTCGTCAACAACTGCCACTCTATGAGCAAACTGGGGAACACATAAACCTCAATCTGCACACTTGGCACTGTGCATCCTGAGGATGTACGGGATGCACAGGGTGCAAAAACTACTCATACATCCCATCAAGCCACTTCTTCTTCCTCTTCATTCACAATGAAGACAACAAAGAAATGAAGAAAATCTGTCACCTTACTAAACTTCAACATTTTGTTGAAGTACTGAAAAACCTACTTGTCTCCAGCATCTATCAGACACAGACTTGGCAGCAAAGACCCACATGTGTGTAACCTCCAGGCTTCATTACTGCATCTCATTGTATCCAAGAATGAAAAACATATATGGTGAAAAATCTCCCACTGCTAAAAAAGCAGCTGCCAGAATGCTTAGCAACACAAGCCTCTATGAACACATCGTCCTGGCATGCTGGTCTCCACACAAACTCCCCTATGATTTCAGAGTCCAGGTGAAGGTCATTGCCACAGTCCTCAAAACTCCCTGTGGGACTGGCCTTAAGGCACTTGAGAGACTGCCATCCCCTCTGCAGCTATGACCTTCTCTGACAGCTATGTTCCCTTGGAACAATGAAACTGTCAGCCAAGAGAAGAGGCTCAGCAATGCAGAAGACCTAACTTTACAGAAGCTAAGTCTCCCTGAGAGCACTACCACTCAGAAGAGCGGGAAACAACTAAATCTCACCAGCTGCAATTCTCAGACTTTTAGCTTACCTTCCTCAATAAGTTTCCTCCCCACCCAACCAAACCCTGCAAAACAGATGGATGGATTGGGTACCAGCCATCAATGTACAATCATTGACTGCCAGATGTAAATACAAAATAGACAGAAATAGTAAGATAAGTAATATACTTTCATAATTGTTTTTATTCTATTGCTCCTGGACTGGAAAAAATGTCTAGAAGACTGCCTATTTACTCTATCGCAAATGTATTTTATACTGAGATCAATGAAAATCATTGAAAATTGAGTTTCAAGTCATTCTTCTGAATTCCCTGTTCGCTGAATTAGACTTTTTGGGAATTACAAGTTCTTTCTCTAGAAAGACAATGGTCCTGACCATCAGCAAAGACAGTTCCATCAGCAAAGATACTTCTCTCCTTCTCCCATAAAGTGCTTTTTCTTTTACACAGGGAAACTGCTCAACAGAAATAGGAAATTCAAAGCAGTCTTCTTAGAAGTGCTATATTTTAAACAGTATAGTGCTTGAGATGGACAGGAACGTTTCCTCTTGAGTATTTTTGAAAAAGGATGGGAAGATTCAGTCTCAGAAAAATTATACCCACTTTAACAAGAGTTCTTAGCACCTGAAAGAAAAAGGGTGCAGGCTTTCATAAACATTTATTAGGATCAGATGGAATAGGTCTGAACTTTTAACACTCTTCTCATACTACCATGACGTCACACCCTTACCTGAGATATGATGCTTCTGTAGAAAAGTCCTGCCCAGACTTTAAAAACCTGTCAGCTGGTGGAAGCAACTGGACTGTCTATAAACCTTAGGGTAATAAGATGACCTGGCATGAATACAAATATATATAATTCACTCAAGGGATTACACTTCTGACATCATAAACTACAAGAACATTGCCTGAATGCTTTATGAACAGCAGCAGAGCCTCAAGAGCAAAATCAACATTGCTCTCTGAAGTCATTCAGTATTTTATATAGAATACACTGTGAACTCTTCAACATTTGAAGTTCAAAAACTTTTAAAAACACAATGAATAATTCAATTTTTCTCTCAAGTGACCTCAGTGAAATGATGCTGGGGGCTGGATTCAATGTTTGTAAGTGAACTGAAACTGGAGCAGCGGCTGGTAGTGCTACAGCCTACAAGGTGTGGGAGCTCTTTTGGAACTTTTAAGGGGCTCCTCCTCGTTCTCTGGTGTGTGGGCTTGATCTATACTCTGCTTTTTATATCAATACAACTGTACAATTATATCAGTTAGGGGATGATCATTCTCATGTAGTCAAACAAATTTTGATAAGGGTGCAATTATATTTGTATAAATACGTGTGTTGATTCAGCCTTCTTTTAAAAATATCTTGGCTCTAACTTCATCAGTACTTTAAATCTGTAGGTACAATAAAAGCATTTTTCTGACTTTAACAGCACTATTGCTGACAGTCAGGACACTTTGTACAGATGTTCACAAGCTTTTCAGCCATGTGGACAGCACATTGAGTGCTTCTGTAATGGAGCCATGTTTTTCTCCACCTGGTAATATCATTTTCGAATAGTACACAAGCTAACACAGTGAAGTGAGTGCATTTTTTTCTGTGTTACTACTATGTTTTAGAATCTGTTTTTATTTAAATAAAAGTGACTCAATCTGCTTTTCTTCCAAAAATGAACTAATCATTTACAGCAATTCTTCACTTAATTCTGAAATGCATTACGATTTTAGCAATTGATTTTATTTATGAATCACAATATTTAATGCCAATATCAGTTTTCTCTGACAAGTCTTCCCTACATTGGAGTATTATAGCCAATGTGTTTCAGTCAGCATTTGTGCATCATTACTATCAGCAGGTGTAAAAATGGAGTTTAATTGCAGAGAAAGGACCACATTCACCAAGTCCTGCCTTGTGCAACTCTGTAAAACACAACAGTTACAGCTAGGGTTAATTCAGCCCGCTGTGTCTTCTGTAATTTCCTTTAATAGTGTTGTGAAATTATAGCCATTAGAACAAGCTAGGGCATTGCTATGGTCATGCCCCTGCTGTATTCCTGTCAATCTCCCAATTTCAGTTACTTTTACACAGTCTTGTGGACCACTTTGATTAAAACCTCAATAAAAGGTATTCAACCGTTTACATTTTATTGACATGTTTGACAGAGAGGTCTCTCCTGGGCTGAAGAGGAGCACACAGATATCAGAGAATATGCATCATTACTGCACACCAAGCACGTTCCTTGGTGCCAGGGAGAGATATAAGCTTGTACACTGTCCCCTCTGAGCATCAAAACAAACTACCTCATTGCAGCAGAGACAACAACATGCACAGGGGTGCAGGATTTACTCTATTGCCCATGATACAAAAGGAGAGCAAAGCAATTGTACTAATGCTAAAATATTCAACCATGGCTAACGTTTGTAATTCTTATAGAATACGCTTAACATTGTACAGCTTGCAAAATAAAACCAGCCAGTAAAAGACATGGTCAGTGCCTTAAGTTTTTACAGCACAGAAGTGTCAGAGAAAACAAAGCACAAAAGACACAAGTATAGTAGACGAAGTTATCATAAATTAAGTTGGCAGATTTTTAATTCTACATGAAAGAACTGGAGTTCAATGTGTACCGAGAGGCTGGTCAGTCTAAAGATACTGGGCAGGAGACTTGAAATCAGCAAATGACAAAGGCAGAAAGAAATAGGATAAGTTTACATTATCACTGTATGGTGTACAGAAAGAAGGTGGCAGGCAGTGAGACAGGGAAATTAAAGATATTTCATAATATCCCAATGTCTTTATTGATATATTGGGATATTCCCAAATATATCAATAAATATCCCAGAATACTAACACACAGACATAAGAACAGAAAAAGATAATCTTTTTTGCAGCTATAGTTTTAAATGATTGACAGGGGATAAGTTCAAAACAAAGCAACCTAAGAGAAAAAAGCTAATTTCTGAGGTAACGGAATATGACAGCATCATTCAATAGCTAGATTTCAGATCTTTTAATATAAAACTCACATTACAGCCAACTTCTCAGTACTCTCCTTATTACCCCTACTTGTCAAATAACTGGGATTTGGTAATACTCGTTAGCAATTTAGTTTTTCATTATAGCAATACGAGGCTCCATTCCATTGAGTACCAAACACATTAGACTGGCATGCAGCTCTCACCGTACCAGACCTTCAGCTCCCAAATCTCTCTGCCTTTCCAAAGGTGAAAGAAGATGTACAGCTGACCTGACGAGAAGCCAGAGGTATGCCTTAAAGGGAGAGTAATCACCCAGTGTTGGCATCTGTTCTGAAGGAATTCCCAAATTGGAATGGCTTGGAGCATCATGTGGCCAATTTCATGCTACCTCAACTCATCTAATAGCCCTTAGTCTATTAAATAGCATAAGATAACCTTGGAAATCATTTATATCAATATAAATAGTAGGTTAGCAAAGTAAGAATAAACATTGTCTATGGTATAGGCCCAGTCTGGCTTTGGTCATGCCAATAAGACAATGCCTGGAAATCATCGCAGGAGATTCTGAAGAAATCAACGACCTAAGGCTTTCTGCAGTCACAGGCCAGCTTAGTAATAAATAAGATGTATATGATTGCCTCATATATATTAGGACACTTTAGTATTAATAATATCTAATTGCCTCATAAAGATTACGGGTGTTTTGTATTAGTAATGAAAGAATACAGAAAGGTTGCCTTTCGGGCACAGTACTGAATCTCTGCGCATGCACACACACACACACACACAGGTTTTTATCTATAAATGTCCAGAGCTTTTCTTTGAAATTAATCTTGAAATTGAGATAACTTAAATAACATTTCTTCTTAATAGTCTTACTAACTTCAAGGTAAAATCTGAAGTTCTGGAAGCTATACAATCATGCTTGTTCTCATTAGTGCCCATACAATCCATGACCTCACACTGCTGTTGTGTGTGAATTCCTTATGTTTTATTTGTGTTATGGTTTAATTTATTCACTGCCGCATGAGCTTCAAACTTCATGTGACGTTCTTTTAATATTTGCCACCTGGAAGAATCCCTTCACCAACATACAGGTGAGGAGAAACCTTATAATATGCTTTAATGACGAGTTAGAATAAAAACCCAGAGCAGCTCCTTGCTTTTATGTATCCCCAGTGCACTTACACGCCATTTCAATTTTCCATAAAAGAAATTATTCAGTATCTTTTGAGAGACAGATCCTGTTTAGATACATTGGAATGCTGCCATCAATGGAGATAGAGAAAACAATTTCACTTAAAGATTTGAGGAAAACAGTCAGGGGACAAATACAAAGCTGAAAGCAGGTTCTTGTCTGAGCTCCATCACCAATTCCCTGCATGACCCAGACAAGCACCAAAGCATTTTCAGCTGCAAGATATAAGGACTGAGAATCTGCAGCCCAAAATAAATCTTTTTGTCATCATTTAAACTAATATAAAGGTCAGTGTAACATTATTGGAAGCTGTGGGTAACGCCTGATTAATTTGGCCGCAAAAAGCTTAATCTCTTCCCTTTTCCTTTGCTTCAGTTCTCTATTGTAAAACTGGGGGATATTAGCATACCTATCTCCACGAGTTGCTATAAAGATCAATCCCTAATGCCTGCAGAATGCAAAACCTTTTTTATTACTGCCAGTGTAGGAGGCAGTGATTTCTTTTGTGATTTGGAGAAGCGTAGTACTGGAAGAAATTACAAAAATAGCTTTTTAATGGAGGTTTTAAAGGTACTTACAAAAGTTTAAGTGAAACTCAACAATCTTTCTATCCATTTAAAAAAAGTACTTGAAGTTCCCATTTCAGGTAATGTAAAATAACAATAAAAAGAGACCAAGACAAGATTAGACTCATCTTACCGAGTGTCTTCTTTTAAATGAAATTTTATAATGAATTTTAATTCAAATCCATTGCAACTTTCTATTTTAATAACTCAGTTTTTAAGAAGCAGTTGTGTATTTTGGTTTTTAAGAATCTTATGATGCCAATACCAGTAATAGATGCCTAGAAATTGGAGAAGGGTTGCAGGTCAACAGGAGAGCACCTGAAGTGCAGCACAAGGGAATACTAGCCACTTCAGCCTTACTTGCTAACTTACTGTTATTTTAACTTACTGTTAGCTTCATCAGGGGCCCAAATCAAAAGCCTCTACGCAAACTCATGTAGCATGGGCAATAAAGAAGAGGAGTAAGAGATGTGCACATGCCTGCAGGGCTCTGATCTTATTGGCATCATGGAATCGTGGTGGCATTTCTCCTATGAATGGAAAAAGGGGGGAGATACAGGAAGGATGGGGAAAGACACAATCAGGGAGTGCAGTGATAGGATGAGGGGTAACGGTTTTAAACTGCAAGATGGGAGATTTAGATTGGATATTAGGAATAAATTTTTCTCTCTGAGGGTAGCAAGACACTGGCACAGGTTGCCCAGGGAAGCTGTGGATGCCCCATCCCTGGAAGTGTTCAAGGCCTGGTCTCATGGAAGGTGTTGCTGCCCATGTTGGAACTAAATGCTTTTTAAGGTCCATTACAACTCTAACCATTCTATGATTTTATGATTCTACTTAAATCTCCTGCAGTCAGCAGAATTGCACTAAAGCTAGAGCTGGGTTTTGGCAACAAAGGGCTTTGGGAAGCTGACCTATCTGATTATTTATTTTTCTATAGAAACTGTGCTTGAATATGTTGAATTTTCAGTGTTTCTTGAGCACAATCAGAAGTATGGATATCGAAAATATGACCTTCTGGTTAGCATATCAAAAGTCTGACAATTCCTAAGATTTCACCATTTCATGCTCAGCATTAATGTCATCTTCTAACATGGAGTTAGTGATTTCACTTACAAGTCAGGAATTCTCACTCAATTTGATGAAGGGTTCTACTATTTCTTAGCAGGGTGGATTAAGAGAAGAATTCTCACACCATATTACAACAAATTCATACATTATGCAGTATCACACAGGAAAATTAATTCTGTGCTGTATTTACACAAGCACTCGCTTAATTGTTCTTCTGATGTATTGATCTTTGGAATGTGTGGGTTGAGTTGACCTGTGGCAACACAGGATACCGTTTTAAAGGTACTGTAGCTGTTCTGAGAATAACCTCATTTTATTTTTAGGCATAATTCAACAAAAAATGAATGGTATTCTGGTAACCTGGGCATTTAAACCATTATATTTTTTTGGCTATAAATATATTTTCTCTACAAAATGGCATCAGAGATTAAATCCAGACAATAGAAATTTATCATTGATTTCAGTTATGATGATCACACTCTAGGGAATGTGAAACCAAAAGCATAAAAAGAGCATACATAAGTCTATACAGAAGGAAAACAGACACCAAATGCATCTGCAGCTTCTTCCAACCTTGTAATAAAGTTTCTCAGTTGAACACCCATCCCTCACAATAATGCAGTTTAAGATTAGCAATAGTTTCTTCTTTCTTAGTTTGACCGTTTCAACCATACTCTCCCTTGTAGAGAAGTATGGATTTTATACAACATTTTGTTATGCAAGAGTGCTGTGTTATGCTTTTTCATGATAAAACATCCTTCTTTCCTCTTTTCCCTTTACAGAGTTCATCCTGCAGACCCTGAAGGAATTCATAATTAAAGAAATGCTTTGCTGTGTACCACTGCCATCTGCTGCTAATCTCTCCCTATGGAAATAGAAGGTCTTATTTCACCATATATTTAATCCACTAAAGATCTTCAGCTGAATTTGCATGGTCAGCTCAATATTTCTTTTATAAAATTTATCAAACAACCTCTTCCCATTTTGTTATAGAGATTGTCATTGCACATCTTGGCAGATTTATTGAGATAATGGCTTCAGCTTCAGTCACAGCAAGAAAATGATTTTCTTCTGCTAGTCAGTGAAAAAGGTGTGTACTTGCAGTTTCATACAGAACCAGACTGCTCCAGAGAGGAAGTGTCCATCTTTGAGACTCCAACAGTTTACACTTTTGCCATCTGTACTCAAAGATCTTCAGTAAGAACATGTTATTTCTTGAGTCCCACTTCTGCAGCAGTTCTAACACCCACTCATTCACACCATTTCTAGGTGTACATCTAGGGAGTACATCATGTCAGAATGCAGAATTGTTGCATAGTTACTTTAATTTATATGGTACTCTGACTTGAGTTTCTAAATACATGTAACCAGGATATATCAAGATCTGAAGCAAACCAAGAAGCAAATACAATTCTGCATGAAAAAGAGCAAAGGAGAGTATGATAAAGAGGAAAAGAAAATACAGGACCCCAAGTCTCACTGATTTATAACTGTATGGCTAATTGAAGCTGCAAAACAAATCAATCAGAGAAGATTTAAGTTGCAGGAAAATGTATCTTCTCCCTTACACCTTGTCTTTTGGAAAAGATGGAGCCATCTCATTCACGTACAACATGTGGAGAACAGAATAGCTCCCATTAATATTTGACTTTCATGCATTTTTAAAGCAACTCAGAACACCGGAGATTTCAGAACAGATATCACCACTGTTCTGGAATTAAAAGAAACTTTATTGTCAGAATAAAATGCAGCGATAAGTTTTAGATAAAAAGGAAGAAAGTATTGGGCCTCAGTTTCAAGTTAGAATTGTCTAGGTTGGAAGGGACATTTAAGATCAAGTCCAACCATAACATTGAGTCCAATATTCACCACAATCTGAAGACAGTCACCTTAACTTCTAAGCACACCAATATACCATCGTCTAGGTGGATAGTTCTTGGCTTGCTAGCTTGCAGTCAACATCTGTCTGGAATGGTCCAGTTACTCATGCCCTACACACAGGCATATGTGTAACATTGAAAAGGCAATCACTGAACCATCTCTGGCTAGTGAAATCATTGAGGCATACTGTGCCCACACAGGCTCCCTGGGCAAGATGCCACAGAGTTTTTGACTACTTTTGCAGAATTCTCATCTGCTAATGAATCTTGTAGTAGTTTTTAAGGGGTTTTGGAGGGTGTAAGGGCGCTCAACAATTAATTAATAGGCTTTCTGCGAATACATGAGTGAAATAACTTCAATGCATTAACAAACACACAATCTTATCATGCACTAAGAGTTATCTCAAAAGTCCTCACAAGAAATAGCACTGGTTTCCATTTTATAATTTGAGATAATCACACAATAATGTCATCAAAAAAGAAAAGAGATTTCACTTCACTTTTCTAGTCAGAGTGAGTTCCAAATTCTCAGGAGGAATGCAGTGCGTCAGGGCATTCAATACCAAACCTTTAGCATCCAAACAGTAAACATCTGTTTCATTGTCCTGCATCTCCTGAGCCTCCTCCATTCTGCCTGCGCTCCACTTCACACCAGTAAAGAACAGATACACCTTGTTCCTACCGATTTACTTCTTGCCTTTGTCCCTTCCCAGGAGGAAACTGTTTCCCTGCTTTGGTAATGAAAATCTCAGCTAGGCAGCTGGAGCAAACAAGCTCTCCAGTGGCCCCCATTGATGGTAGCTGGGGGCCTAATTATAGAAGGCATCATGGAAAACGTTACTCTCCACCCTCTTTTACTTCCTGCCTGCTTTGCCCTCCTGGAGACTCTATGAGGGCTCTTCATTAACTTTCACTGTGAACATGTCACACTGACCAGTGCAGGATACAGGACAATAGACAAGTTGGATGAGTGGTATTGTCCAATACTGAATTCTTGAATTCATTTGAAGAGTGTATTTAATTGGATTTTTCCCGTGATCCTACAGCCAGAATTATGGAAGAACAGTGTGCATACAGATAACAAGTATATGCTGTCTTTAACTTAGGCTAATTAGAAAACTAATGCTAAAAATGCATCTCATCCTCTTTTCCAGCCACTAGGAAACTAATGGAAAATTATTTCAGTTTCTGGAGGATAACTACAATCCTCTCTACTTACTATCAGTTCTGGCCTTCTATTTAGTCCTTCCTAGAACAAGTAAATCTTGTTAGACTAGATGTTGTTCTTATATAAACAACTGCAGCTTCCAAAGGGTAAAAACAGGTTAATAACCAGTCACATGACTATCCAAAACATTCATTTCATAGGTGAACTTATACTATTGCTACATGAGCATGGCAGCGTAAAAGAGCAGAAAGTTCTAAGGGGGCACACAGCTGTTCATTACAGTTCCACTTTCTCTCTCTTTGCCTGTAGGACACCACAAATAGGTATTGTTTAAATAACATCTACATCATCTGCAAACACTAGACAACAAAGTCCTAGCAGAGGTAAGAATAAGTGTGGAAAATGAATAAACACAAGGCCCTTGCATCTTAAAGATTTCCATCTACCAGAAAAAATATTTTTACTCTCAGTTGTTTGTTTACTTGGACCGTGGTTGCAGTTGGGCAGTAAAGCAGCACATACAGAAACAGTGAGACTACCCAATTACCTACCAGATCAATTACGGCACCTCTATACAGCATATAGCTTTATGAAATAACGAGAGCTCTCCATGATCATTTGGGCAATGCCAGGAGCAGAGATAACTTCCAGCTGGAATGTAGCTTGAGCTATAATTGATGTGTGCTCCAGTGATGGAAAGAAGCCCCACAGCAATCTTGTGAGAGGCAGCTTGCTGTCACCATGGTCAGTCTCAGCAAGCAGGATCTAACTTTTTGGATTTGTCAACTCTTCAAAAACATTGTGGGAACTTGGGGCATTGTCAACTTAAAAAAGAGACATCTATCTTGATAACTCAGTCCAAAACATATGTGACGAAGGTGGGAAAAACAAGTATGTTAATTTCTTTGACTGTGGTAGAAGTTGGAAGCTAAAAGTGCAAAGAATTTAAGATTTTTTTTTTAGAGGTACCATATCCAGGAAGAATACCTTTATTGGAGAGGAGAAACGTCTGGTATTGTGTATACTTTGCTAAAGAAGTATCCAAGAAAGATTCTTCCATCACAAGTTGCGGCAGTGAACAAGTCACAAGGCTGAAACACTGGGCCCACAGGAGACCAGCACCCAGGTCAAGTCACCCTGAGAACTAGATCTTTCTAATGGGGAGCATTTTAACTATTTCTACCAGAACGCTAAGTACAGTAAGGTAGCAGAAACTGATTGCTCACCCATTAGAGATTATTGGGTTGAGATTGTTACCAGGTGAACCTTGACTGATCATCTGCAGAATTTTGGCTCCAGCAGCTAACTGCACATCACCAGGACTGAGATCTGAAAATAGGGTGAAGAACCTGACTGAGGACAGAGCTGAGAACCTGGACTGATAATGAACAGAATCTCTCCAGATTGTTTCAGAGCATGAAATAGCTTTGTTCTTGCGGTAAGACCATTCAACATCGACTGCACTGTCTGGTCCAGAAGCAGATCTGACATTACTTTTTGAGACAGGAATCCAGATTGTACAAAAATGTGCATAAAAGGCCACAAAAATGTGTGTATGAGTTCACATTCCTTGTAAAAAAGAAAAGTGGGGGAAATTTCCCACATATTTGAAAGAACTCCTACAACTATTTTTGCTATTCATAGAAAGCTGTCAGTGACTGCTTTGGAGAAACTCTAGGATAAATTTTGGGGCATAACTTTGGGGCTTTCAATTCCTGATGTTGAGTTGTGAGGTAAGTTCAGAAGAAGATTCTGTGGCTTTTACTACTAGATATAGGAAGCACATGTTTTAAAGCCCAGAAAATCATTATCAACAAAGATACCTGTTGTGACTATGAGCTGTAGGAACTAACTGTCTGGGAAACAGTCAGGGATGAAGTAACACCTCTGGCAATGCCTGGTCAGAATTCAAATGACAAGGTAACAGGGGAATACAAAAAAAGATCAAGCTTGAAAAGGCAAATAATTATAATCTAGAGCATATGAACAGATGGCTACCCCATCAATCAATGAACAAATAATAGTGCAATCTGACTTGATGGGATGACTGGATGAACTCAGATGACACCAGGCATGCTCCACCTTATATAACCAAGTAGCAGCCACGAAGAAAAGCAGAATATGAGCATATTTGTGCCTTACAAAACTGAAAATATAAAATTAGCAGGTCTTGAATGACTGGGTATATGAACAGCCATTGTGCCAACAAACGTACATGTGGGTTATCACTTTGAGATAGAACAACTAGCTACAAAATGGCTCTGCAACTGGACTGGCCCTTAAGATGAGGAAAGAAAAACAAAACCAGAAACACAGAAGAGCGAAAAGGGCAATTGGAATTGTGCCTGCTTCTCTGCCTGGAAAGAAACATGTTGTCACCAATGATGTTATTAGTCACATTGCTGTGCAGTCCTGGCAAGTGAGTTTAGTAAAATGTGTCATCTGCTTTGCTCCTTCCACTTTATGCTTCATAGTTTAATTTCATTTCCGCTACAGAAGTATGGTGGAGTTGTTAGCTATACAGTATTTCAGATGCCACTGCAATTCAATTACAGTTTCATTTTGTCATCTGATGTGTCAGTGGAATAGAAACAATCAAGAAGATTGACACTGATCATAATCTGAATTGTCATGCCCAATCCTTGACAGAGACATGAGTTAGAAAAGGTGTCAGTCATTCAAGACTTCTGACTCTTCAAAATACCTTGGAATCAAAGGTATCAAAGTGTATCAAAATGGTGGATTCTTCACTGCTTGCAAATAAAACAATACACTATGCTTTGCTAAATGGAATTTCCTGGACAGAAGAATTATTTTTCAAGACTCATAAATTTAAGAGTGAATATTTGTGGCTACTGTTTTAGCTAAAAAGTTACATAAAAAATCCCAGAAAATTTGTTATTTTTGATGATGATGATGTTACATTTTCTTTCAGTGTATATTGGTGTCCTTCCCTATACGAAAGAAGATGTCAATTTTTAGTCACATTAGTATTTTATTTTCTATCTATCTACCTATCTCAAAAATTTATGTTGGATCTTCTGCTTCTGGACCAGGTAGTGCAATTGGCCCTCACCACAAGAAAGACATTGAGCATGTCCAAAGAAGGGCAGTGAAGCTGGTGCAGGCTCTAGAGCACAAGTTTTATGAGGAGCGGCTGAGGGAACTTCGGTTGTTCAGCCTGGAGAAAAGGAGGCTGAGGAGAGATGTTATTGCTCTCTACAATTACCTGAAAGGAGGTTGTAGTGAGGTGGGGGTTCGTATCTTCTCCCAAGTAACAAGGAACAGGACAAGATTGGAAAATAGGAAAAATTTCTTCACTGAGAGGGTTGTCAAGCATTGGAACAGGCTGCCCTGCGAAGTGGTTGAGTCACCATCCCTGGAGGTATTTAAAAGATGTGTAGACATGGTGCTGAGGAACATGGTTTAGTGGTGGATTTGGCTGTGTGTTAGGTTAATGGTGGGACTCAATGATCTTAAAGGTCTCTTCCATCCTAAATGATTCTATGATTCTGTTTGCACTGCATTAGTTTAGTGTGCCTGTTATTTTCAGGAACATGATAGTATTTGCAGCATCAGGGTTTCTCACTTTGTTTGAACATGCTCTAACAACACATACACATTATGAGATGAAATAAAAATAAAGAGGTAAGTCAACCTAGTTTCTTCACAGTGGCAAGGAGACCTTAATTCCTCTAAGATGTTGACACAGATAGTTATTTCTGAGAGCAAATGAGGAAAAGAATAATCTTCTCTCTTAATGGACACAAGGAGAACACTTCAAAATCATTCCACAGCTTGTTCTCTTCCACAAATAAATACTGTTTTTCAGGATCACAATGGCAACAGTCAAAAGTAAATATCTTGAAATGCTGTTAAAACTCTTGACAATAGCTTGCAAGCCATCAAAAATGCTTTAATGGCAATAAGTAAACATCTATTCTTATTACAAAAATGAATATAGAAGAAAGCTAACAGAGCATAATCTACAGGTACCCAGTATCTACCAGAAGACAACATCAAGTGATGGGTTTATTAAAGTGTAATGCACATCCTGCATTACTTCACCCTACACTATATTAGACATTACGCTTCAAATTTACAGAGAGAGACCATACCAGCATTTACAAGGTCAAAATGAAGAGCTAAGCAGGTATACATTTGGAGCAGTTGAACAGTTCTGTCCCAAACTACAGCAATTAGATTGTGTTCACTGCCTGTACAGCAGAGAAGGAAAAAAAAAAAAAAAGGTGTTTCTCAGCAAGAAGGTTAAGAGGGACCCACGTTCAAAGAATGACTTTAGCAGGCACAGGTTCCTGTGTCCAAAATTATGATTCAAAAATTCCACCTAACTATGAAAATAACAAAAACTTTTAAAGATCCTCCCTGTTCAGCCTAAGAGATCCATAGACTCTGTAAGTTTTCAGGAAAGAGAGGTTATATATTTATGGTTGATGGCCTCTGAAATGTGTAACCCATATACATATTCAAAATATAGGTCTTACCAAAAGAAGAGACATTTCTGTCTTCAGGATAGCATTAACAGCCGCATTCAGGATCTGTTGACCCTTCTGTTATGTGCAAGAACATACAAACCAAAATATTCCCATCTTAATTTTTGTTCGTCTGCAAAATGGTGAACAAAGGGGTGTTGAGGGAAAAGAATAGAGACAACTAATCAAAATGAGTTAAAATGAACATACAAAGTTTAACTTCTAGGAAATAATCTTATTGTCTTTCATTGATAAGCCACATGAAGACTGTTCCATACTGTTCCACACATTCATAGCTCCTGAGCTGGGACTTTTTGTCTTTCATGCAAACAATACTTTCAGGGCCACCCAGTGTTGTCTGAATACCTCCTTAATGGCAGAAGGAAACACTGAGGATGTGAAAAGAGTGCTAAGTGACTGGCTCTGTAAATAAAGGGAATTGGGATATTTCAGAACAGGCTTACTGAATGAGGTCAACCGAGCGCATGGGTAAAGAAGATGTGGTTGAAATAGCCTAACCTGAATTTTCTAAAAAGCTTTGAAAAATCCCTCATCAAAGGCTTCTATGGAAACCCAACAGTCAGAGCTTTAGGGAAGGTCTTTATGTTGATAAATAACTGGTTAAAAGGCAGGGAACAGAAGGTAAGTAGGTTAGCCAGACAGCTCTTGCAATGGAGGGAGGTCATTAGCGGAGTTCCACAGGGATTTGTGCAGAGGATGCAGTCATTCATCATATTCCTAAGCAACCTGGTAAAATGGGTGAGCAGTGAGGTGAGAAGGCTTTATAATGATATTAAGTTATGCACTGTAATAAGGGTGATGGCTTGCTGGCTGTGAAGAATTGAGAAAGGTCCTTACAGAAGTAAGTCCCTAGGCAATAAAAACACAGATGAAATTCTTTGTAGATGAATGCAAAATGATGCACAGGGGGCAAAAGAATTCTAGGATCATTTATGAAGCGATTGGCTCTCAGCTGACCATTAAGGCTCAGGCACAAGATGCTGAGGTTTTGATAATACAGTAGCATGAAAACATGCTCTTAGTGCCCCATATTGTCAACATCTTCCTGCAAAGAATGTTAGGAACTATTAGGAAAGGAACAGAAAATCAAGGAACATCATTATATCACTGTAAAACGCATAGGTCATTCACACCTTGAATAGCGTGGGCAGTTGTGATCTCCCTATGAAGAAAGACAGAGCAAAACTGGAGAAATTACAAAGAATGGCAATAAACATAATTAAATACATAGGACAGCTTGTGTATGAGGAACAACTTACTAGGCTAGAGATCACCAGCCTGAAGAAGGCATAAATTAGAGTAAATATGAAATATGTCTACAAAGTCATAAGCATTAGGGTGAAAGTGTCCAGGGATGAAGTGTTTTCTCTTCAGTAAAGAACTAAAGACATCAAATTAGCTTAGTAGGAAACAAATTAAAACAAACAAAAGGAGGTGATTCCTTATACAGTGATGTCTGGAACTTGTTGCCAAATAATTCTGTGGATGCTAAACAAATACTTGGGCTAAAGGTGAGATTGGACAAGAAGAGGGATGAGGCATCCATCAAGAGTTCTTACATACAAAAACTGCGTGTAGCTGGAAAGAGTATTAGAGGACACTACCATATATGATCACTTGTTCTTACTCTCCTGATGGGCTTCTGCTCATAGTCATAGTTGAGGCAGGATACTGGGTTGGATGTATTTTTGGTCTGACCAGGTCCAAGTGTTAATGCTTTTACAGATGTAGCCTGAGTTCTAACATGATGCACGTGACAGAAAGAAGTTCTGATTTAGGAATCTACAGATTAACTGTGTGCTTGCATGACAGTAATCATTCACTTAAACCTGTCAGCTATTGATTTTAATAGCATCAAGGACCATGTGGACTCCTTTCAGCCCTCTAGAGTGTTTTTATTGAACCAGTCACAAGACCTTTCTACTAGCTACACTGTGACCAGCCAGGTAAGATATGTTAGTCTCACAAAATAGGATAAATTACAGAAGACCTCTTCACCAGAGGATGAAGATAAAAAATGCCTAATAGAGAAATGTGAATGAAAGCTACAGAACAAAACCTATTTCTTTCACAACTAGCAAAGCCAGAACAGATAATGGTGTGAGATTTGTCCTCTGGAATTATAAGACTGGAAACCTGGTCCATTTGGCCAGAGAAGTACATTTCCCAGAGCTTTTTCAGCTAGCTGTGAAAATCTCAGACAACAGAAAATTCTTCTTGCAGAAGAACAGGTAAGCTTTATCAAGGGAAGGAGCATTCCATCACAAGTTACATGTCATGATATATAGGCAACATCACCTAATGATGTGACTCTTGTGCCTGAGAAATTTCACAGAACCCCAGACAACTTGTGCATATGAGGGTCATTAGCCAGTTCCACTAATGAGGAAAGATAGGTGTGGATTCATCACTCCGTAATAACCTTTTGAAATCCCAATACTATGTCCTGACAAAAAGTCTTAGGTAGAAAGTGTCTACTCCGTATTCATCCATCCAAGTGGATAGGATGTGTTTATGTCAGTCCTGCATAATGGGTCAGCAGAACAAGTGGTGACCTATCACCCTTCTATCCAGACTATGCTGGATGTACTACTTCCTAACTTCCCCTGCTAAAAAGATGAAAGGCAGAAATGGTCCTGGGAGTCTTCATGGTCCCAAGCAAGGGAAGAGTCAAACTGAAGTAGAGTGAAGTTGTCAGAGAGAACAGCCAGGAATGGTGACAACGATTCAGCCTACACTAAGACACTGTGCCAAGTACAATGCTAAAGCCCAGAGCTGAGAGAAGTCTTGGCTTCTCCTTGTTAAAAAGAATGTGTTGGTATAGTTTTGGTAAATACTATTTTGATGAATAGTAAACTAAACCATTCCTTGAGTTTATCATTGTTTCTGATTATGTGAGTCAACAGAATCTCTGCTGCTCAGTGACCTTTCAAACATTCTCAGTTCCCTCTAGCAATTAATGAGGGAAAGAAGAATCTCAAATTACGTTTCAGAAGGAAGGTAAATGGGAATAGGATCCCTTGTCAAGAGGATCAGGCCCCAACACATTCTCAGAAATTAGCATTAGCCTTTGGCTGAAGATGACTGCTTCAGCTTCTGATAATCCTAGCAAGCAATGTCTAAGGAAGATGTAAAAAACTTACTACTGGTTAGACTCTTTCACACGTATGTAGGGCTTGTAAGCAGGGAAATGTCTTTAATCTAAATGGCAATGGTAGTTGGTAAGTAAACCTCTCAATGTGGTGCGAGTATGTTTCGTACTGCAGAGTCAATATGTAATGTTTGGATAGCCCAAAGAGCCATCATCCAAAGTGGAGAATGACAGTATTGACAGTCTAAAAGCCAACAGTGCCTGGAAAGAAGGAGGAAAGCAGGCTGTTCACCTAACCAGGAGGCTGGAAAGAACAGAGGAGGCTCTGGTTGTACTCTGCCCTCTGTGTCATTGCTCAGTGCCATCCACTCCTGAACTTGCCCTGCCACACATACCCTTCACAAAAACAGCTGCAGCAGGTTCCTCATTTTTACAGAGAGTCAGGAGGCCACCTGACTAATCATCAGAGATTCTGCCCTGGAATCAGCTCCTTCCTCTGCTTGCTCACACTCTCCTAGAAGGCGGCCAAAATTGCTAGTTTATAGGCTTGTCTGGGTGGAATCCAACCTTTTTTTCAAAGCTATCCTACTGTGCCAAATCCTGTGGTGTCTGCCTCAAAACCACTCTCCATGAGAACAGAATGCACATTTTATGAGAGCGGGAGAGCATGTCCAAGCAGGTGCAGAATATACTTCCCTGGCTTCAAAGGGGATAAGTGCAGAGACACTGTTAGTGTATTGAACCCATTCCCCTCTTCACAGGCTTATTTAGAACATCTAACACTTACTACAGATTTCGGCAAAGATGATCATTAGTAGCAGAAGCTCCTGTACAGAGGTAGAAAGGAGAAGCTCCTGTGAACTCATAGCATGGCCCCAGTCTCATTACGCACAATGGAAAGAATATTTCTGATTTTATTAGGAACTGAGTCAGATACTGTCACTAGTCAGTGAGCTAGGAAATGCTGAGGGGGAAGGCTCACTTCAGCCTTTTAAATCCAAAACAAACAGCAATCCAAAACATATTTTCCTATTCCAATCACTTTCCTGATTGAATAAGCCTCTCCTTGCTGTACTAGGGCAATATTATTGTTTATTGATTACTCATTTTTAAAATGGAATTCCATCTGTTCTGCTTTATTGCTGCTTACTTCAAAAATTCCCAATTAAATGGGGAATAAATTCTTAATTCCGGTATGGTTCAAATACACTGAAGTGAAGACTACATCTGTTTTTTCATCTTCTCCTTTGTAGTCTAAGGATGGGTGGCTTCTTTACAGAAACTTCTTAAACATGAGAAAATATAAGCACTGATGTGAATAGGAAGATGTGCATAGGTTTCTTTAAAAGGTTTGTTTTTTCTTTCTTGCTCCCAAACAGGATTGGAGAACTTCGTGAAATATAATAACCCCAGAGAAGACTCGGGTCATTTTGATATCAGCTCCATGCTGGGCTTGACATGCAGAAAGTCAAGCAAATTCAAATATTATAAACAACATGACAATCTCTGTTCATACAGAATAAGATTGCTGAAGTTAGGCTGTGTGGGAGGTTTGCACCAACGTACATGCACATGCACCAATGTACATGTCCACTCTTCTCTGTTACCAATACCTCTCTACCTGACATCGTAGCTTTTTTTGATGTTCCTAGTCTTAGCTGCCCTTAAACGCTCTAATTTCCATTGACTGATTCATACACTTTGACTAGAGATTTGCATTACAGAAGCAATGTCACTATTCTCTTTTGCTCTGAAGATCTGAACAGCAATCACCATGCCTCTTAATTCTCCTCCTGCAATTAAAGCATGTCCTAAAATCATTGACCCTCCAATCCCATGCCCTTTGCTCTTCCTGAAAGCTAACAGAATCAGCCTAGTTCACAAACTGCCTCTGCAGCCTCTCCCAGTCTTCAGTGATAACCCCATCCTCCACTGGAATGTGCTGTGGCACAATCCAGTTGTGTCTCTGTTGCTGAAAAGATTCGAGAGGGCTTTCAGGACACAGAAAAGAATCAGGATTCTCATGCTTTTTGGGTCCAGCCATTTCCATGCTTTATCCAGTGCTGCATGTAACAGTTTTTTCCAAGGAAATCAGAAAATAGGGACTGAAAAGATGGAACATTACTTAACGCAGTGCAACTTGTAAGTAATCTATCACTGGAGCTCTAAGTCACACATGTATGACAAATATGACCCCTTTCAATTCAGCTGAGTTTATGCATCATTTTTCCTTCCATAGTGGAATAAAGCTGTGGAAGCCTATAAAAAAGGGGTCAAGTTAAAGGTATTCAGAAGTAGCCCTGAATTTTATTACTGATTCACAAGAAATCCACATTAATTGTCAACATCAGTCAATGCACCAATTCTGCAACGTCCTTACTGTAATGTATGTACAGATGATTCGCTCTGTACTTGCTGTTCATGGTCACCGTTTCACAGAGCATAATTTATTTTGGACAAACCACTGACACACGATGAACAATATGCTGAAAAAATCCTTGATGCTTTTTTTATTTCTGTCTGTGGTACAGTATGTTCCAAATATGTGGAGGATACAAGACAAATTGACAGAAACACAGGTGACCCTTCTAAGACTATTCCTACAGTTTTATAGACTATAGTCTTAGCATCTTACAGTCATTCCTGCCTGAAACTCTTCCTATAGAGTTTTCTCCTAACACATACCACAATCCCAAAATACATCCAACTTGCCTTTATTTTGCTTATACCAGAGACTATTGCAGTCACCAGATACATACAGGGCTGATACCTTTTACATCCATGTTTATGTGATATGTGATAAACATTCACCACAATCACATTCCCCATTTTAATGAATTTCTCTAAAATTATGCTGTTTATTTTGAATAAACAAATAGAAGTATCAGTGAATCATTAGAAAAAAAAATAATTTAAATTAATCAAAAACCTATTCTGCAAGCTTAAAAATCCCGGACTTCTTTTCCTAATTGAAATGAATGTCATTCTCACTTCAGTTAATAATGTCACAGTCATAACCATTAAAATTCGTATGTAGATTAATCATAAAAATCTAATCTCCCTTTAAAAAAAAAAAAATTAAAAAATGAGTTCACTTTTCATCACTTTGTATTTAAGAAATGCTTTACCTGAACAATAAAAACACACATGTACAGGCTTCATTTTTTTTCCCAGTTAGCTGTCATTTTCTGGTTCTCTTTCATTAAGCTGATCTTTGGGTTGCCCGTATTTCAGCAGAGAACCTTTGTAACGATTATAATCTCAGTGAAAAGCAGCCTCATTAACACATTTAATCTCTTGACAAACTTATTCTTCAAAATTCTAAATTAGAGACAAATTTAATCTGATGGTTTCATTTCAAACAGGATACCTTCAAATTCTGGGATGCAAGTGGCTTGCCTTCTTTCTTTCATCTCCATCATTTTTTATCACACCTTTCAGTTAATTTTTCTTCTTTTTTAAATCCTTTTCATTAGGCTTGTTTATCTCTAGTCATTAGTTGCTGTTTCACCAGATAGCAAGTCATGCTATTTCATAGCAAAGAAGGGCCATATACTCTGTCCTGTCCTCACAAAAGTCAATGGCAACATTCCCACTCAGTGCAGAAGAAATGAAATATTGCTGTGATACATTTTAACTGAAACTCTTCTGGAGCCCCAGCTAATTAAACACCCTGCCATTATGCTACTTTGCCTTTGACAGCTTTCTACTTGTTTGAGTTGAAATACTTGAATACTTCAAGAAATCGAGTTTTCCCCCTTCTCCTCTCCTCTTTCCCTTGAAACCAACAAACATATTAATTTTCTTTTCTTTTAAAATGTAATACTGTGTTTCTTACCATCCATGCTGTGACAAAATCTCCCATCCAAGTCCCAACTGCAGCTACCTTCATAAAATTTTCATTCCTGATGCCCATGAAGTCTGTTATAATGTATGCACTGTGGAAACAAGAACACAGACTGTAAACTATATACGTTTGGTTAATGCAGTTATAAAGAATTTTCTTCTGTGACAAAATTTATGATTAGCTGTGAAAGACTTCCCATTTCTTGCATAATCACTTTTTCTGCTAGATCTGAGTCTTGACATGGTACTGAACCAGGATAGGTCAATCCCAATTAGAAATGGTAATATGAATCTGATTTCAGCCCATGTCTCTTTTGAAGGTGCTAAAATAATGATAGGCAAAGGCTTTAGGATTATGTAAGGCTTCTGGAAATATTAACTATTTCACACTTTTTACCTCTTCTTTTGTACAAATGGAATTGCAGCATTCTCAGAATCGGTAACTTTGCAAAATCTTTATGAAGAAAAATGAACATCTTTAAATTCTCTTTAAAAAGACAATTGAGCCACTTGACTTTTCACTCTACCAGTTATACAACCATGTTTTCTTAACACAACAGTGTAAGCAAGCTTTGCAGAATTTCAGCAAGAAGTCACTGTTTCTTAATTATACAATGTATTTTCATAGATATATTTCACTTAAAACCAAAAGAAGCGTTTCCATTCTGCTTAAATAATGCAACAGATAGGATTTAAAACCTCACACAATAACTTGACCTCTACTTTCAAGTTCATCACTATACTATAAGGACAATTAAGAAGGTAAAGTTACTTGTGCTGTATCAAAACCTTTGTGAAAAAAATCATAGCTATTAATGTACTCTTATCCTTTGCTAAAAGACCGTTACAATGTTTAAGTAGAGATGATCCTCCTCAAGAGCTAGCACATTCAAATGACAGCAATTATATTTTAACTTCCCAAGTGATTTATATGTTTTCAAGATACCTGTAAGGAGTGTATACTCTCCTTATATAATGCTATACCTATTTAAGAATGTGCACAACTGACCCAGTTGCATGTAAAAACTTCCTTGAACATTGCATTATCCATTATACAAATCTTACCATTATTATATATCAAATGTTGTAATGTCTAGGACTGTACCCCTGCAACTGGATCAGTGCAAGCTGGTGCCACTTTTTGGGGGAGTCCTATTAAAATTTAAGTATTTGATGGGGATAGAAGATCTTGCTAGCACAAATGCATGCACAGCATTGTATAATTTCTTAGATATGTTCCTGAGTCAAAATAGTAATGTTGAATAGTTTAATGACACATGTAAAATGGCATACCCTAGTGGCTCTTTTCATTATATACATTTTGTGACCTTTCAGCTAATATGTCACTAACAAAATTATTTTTTTTAATCTGTTGAACAGCATATGAATGCTAGCTCAGATTTTCTACTGGAATTAAAAATAAACATTTTTTCCAAGCTATTTTAAACTACATTTCATGTAATGAATAAGATCATCAATATTCTAAATCTGTTGTGTTGTGAATAAGGGTATAAGAACATAAGACCAGCTACACTGGGTCACCCTAAAGCTTCCCTGTTCTTATGCCCTATCTCCAAGAGAGAGCAACACCACATACCTAGGGAAGACTGTGAGAACATGCAAGTACATTCCTCCTAGATATATTCTCCCAGCCTCTTTATAACTAGGAAACATTTGGAATTCCCTTTTTTCCTGCATCTTAGGTATGCCGTTCTTGTACCATCTATGAAGCCAAAAAATTATCATGTCTGCATTGCTTAAGAAGGTGTCTCATTAACAAAAAAGACACGCCTTGAATGTCAGTTATAACGACTGGCCCCAAAAGCAATCTGTATCTTTATCTTTTTCATCGGTTGGAAACACATACAAAACCCCACAGTTATCACCTTTTTTACTCCCATTTCTCATATACATTATACATTCTCATATGCATTATACATGATTACAGGTGTACAGAAACTGAATGAACACTTGCACAGCACTCCTGAAAAACAGACCAGTTAGGTAAATCCTATAGCCCCGTCACTGATCACTATATCTAGGCATTAACAAGTAGAAAAGACATCAAACCAGACATAAACTATTTTCTTAATTGAAATTGAAAGTCTCCATGTAGTTACAATAAGTTCAGATGACCTGCATACAATACTGAAACGTATAGAAAAACCTTGAATGCACCAAATCATCCTTACAGTCCTTTTTGTAATTTGAAACAGGAAAGTGTGCAAGAAGCTTAGCAGAAATTGTGCATCATAGTCTATAAACAATTAATGTCTAAATTTAATATGCAAATTGACAGACCTTCAGTTAGAGTTAAAATAGCATACTATAAAGAAACTCTTGAGAACATAATCTGTGCATATTTTAAGTGCATCTACTGATTAAAATAGTACTACAACTTTTCATGGAACCGGGAAAATATTTTTATCACTGTCATTATCTGATTAGAAATGGAATTAAATACACTGCTATTTTATTAACTATTTTATTAAGTATTAGCATTACTTCCTGTGCCTTTTATGCTCCCTGCAGTATTATTTTCATTTCAAAACACCAAGAGAAATTGCCTTTTTAAAAAAATGGATCTTTTTGCTGCTAAAAATGAAAAACCTCTCCATTTTTTATTTTCAGGTTTCAGTTTAAATATAAATGAGAGTAGCTGACATTTTCAAAAGAGCCATGCTTGCCTGATGATGTTACCAGGATATATATTTTAACAGTACCAAAAGTAAACTAATTCTATTGTGGAAAGATTCCCACTTTTTTCTAGCTTTAGCTAGTGATTAGAGCAGTTTTCATTAATTGGTTACTTTGCTTCCTGGCTAAGACCCATATTGGCACCTTATAGGAGGGCTAATATCTGTTGTGTTCCAGTTAACTGTCCTGGTCATAGCTTGTCAAAAAGCTTCTGTTTGCCATACTTGTATTCTGTAGCAAGGTACATTCATGTTGCACAAGTAGTACAATCTCAGAAAAAAACGAGTGGAAAAACACAGCAGTTAAAGCTCATAACAGAGTAAAAAGCTCTTCAGAAATGGACAGGATAAGTGTAAATAATTAAAGTCTGAGCAACCAATACTTGAGCATGTTATAGATAAAGGACAAGTTTGCAATTGGGATTTGGGACAAACCCACTATTAACCTTTGACAATAAAAGTGGAAGCTGCGAAGCCGGGGAAATTGCTCTTTGCAGGCCTGTGGAAGGTAGACTACAATTTTGACAGAATAGGACAAAACAGAGGAACCAAAAGACAAAAGAGACCAGAGACACATCGTTCTAAAACAGAATCCAAAAAACCCCATCATAAGGTGCTTCCTACACCCACGTTGTTGCAAAAGATAAGTTAATAACAGTGAATCAGTAAAAAGATACAAGTATTTGATCACTTTTCCGGAGTTAGGAGCAGAGAGTGCACAGAACAGAGAGCTGGAAACAACAGCCCTGGCCCAGAGAAACTGTCCAATAAAGGAAGATATCAGAGCATTTTTTCAAAGAAGGATTACACTTTAGCAGCTGCCAAAATGATGAGCAGTCTGAAAGCAAATGGAACGTTTTAAATTTTAACTTGAATAAAGATGTACAAGCCACTGCAGTGCTATCAACACTGTTCTAGGCACTGGAATAAAAGTCATGGCTAAAACTCAGTGGTGAGATGGTGTTTTCTTGACCATCATAGGAATCTAAAATTGGGATATAACTTGAATTTAGACACTTAAATTTAAGCATAAGCTAAGGATCCAGACTCTCAGTGGAGCCCTGGTCAGAATAGTCAATGCTGATTAGAGCATGATTCATCCTTACACTACTGTAGTTGTGCTGGGTGAAGGATTTGTTTGCCTTATGTTCTGCAGGGTGGCCAGCATGCCAAAATGGTATGTTCAAATACCACAAGGTATTGCTAAACCGATGTAACTAAATTATTCCAGGTGCTGTGACATATCCCGGTCTCCAGATGATAATCCAAAGAGATCTGGAACTCTTGTAAGGCCTGTGACACATCTGATAACCCAGAGGCATCTGAACTGAACCCTAGGTCTCCATGGACTGCAGTGAGAACATAGACACTTTTGGGAGGTTTCAGTTACCTTTTAACACCATTTTAGCAATTTTGGTGCATCTTAACTACTTTTCAGATCGCTTTTTATACACTAGAGTATCTAAAGGTCTGGGCTGGCACATGGCACCCAGGGCACGTTCTGTACAGAGTCTACAAGAACTGCACCCATAGAAAGCGGTAACTTAAGGCTCTTTGAAAAGGAGAGAGGCCTAGATGTCTTTTATGTTAAGTAATAAAAAGTCTGCATATGTTCTGCAGTCTGATACGTGCTTTTCTGAAGCAATTTAATTATCTGGCATTCCCCCTAAATAGCTTCTGATCTATAAAGAACTCATCTTCCTTGGTGCACCTGGCAAAGTGAAATGCCTTCGTAATGGCCAACCAGTGACAGCATAGGATTTCATGCAGGCTGCAAAGAAGTATGTGTTTAGATATGGCACCACAAGCTTCCATTACTCTTAATTTTGCAGAGGCAGAGAGTGTCAGAATAACTGAAAACATACATACAAGACTGCAGATACAGTTCCTGATCCATATTTGTCACTCTGAAATGACAGAATGGCAAATGAGACACTTGGTAGCACTTTGCTCAGCTGAAAAGCTATCCCTCTACTGCTAGAAACCGAAGTCAGAGCCACAGGGATTGGGAAGATGCACAGAGACAAGACCTGCGGTCCTCTGAGTTGGCACATCATAACGAGAATGGCATAATGCATAGCTACCTACAGACTGCACAGAGAGCACAACAGCTACTCATACAGTCCCTAACCACCCCCAGTGCACACTTTGGAGGTACAGATGAAACTTTTTCTATGACACCAGAACAGAGAGAATTAAGAGGCACTGAGCCAGGGATTTTGCTTGACAAGACGTCAAAGAGGTAACAGCCACAAGAGGCTCAGCAGGCTAATCTCCAAGACACAACAAAACTAGGACACAAAAATGGCTTTGCCATAGCGAGACAGATCCATGGCACAGTGCAGAACACCTGAGACTGGTAAATTGATGCTGTAACTGCGCATCGCTGGTTGGTAACTTATTTGTACACCTTTTTTTGAAATTGGGCAAAAGAACTGTGATTCTGGAAGCCTTTGCTCATCAATCTACAGGCCTGAGGGCTGCTGAACTTACTCTGGGGACTTGGCTTTTAAAGCTCCCAAGCCATTTAAAGTTCTGCTGCTAGGCATGTACAGGAGGCTCACTCTCCACAGGAATAAACTATTTGGCTTCTAGCTCACATCCTATATTGATTGATATCCATAAAGTGGTTATTCCTCCGCTTGGTTTGCCTGCGGAGCTCCATCTGTGAAGTGTTTTGTAAGCCTGCTTAGAAGACAAGGCCCATTGAAAAATGCAGCAATTGCATTACTGTCTGCTAATGAAGAGAAGGTGTATGCACATAACTTAAATGGTAGGGAACACATGAGATCCAATCTCTGTTTCAAGGGACACTGGCTCAAAGCCTCTCCAAGTCAGAGAAACGTGTCTCACTGCCACTTACAGTAAGAAAAGAAAAAGTGATATCGGAGTAGTAGTGTTGTTTTTTTTTATATGACACTCTTCAAGAGGATGAGAAATGCGTGTTTCAGCCTCCTTTAGGTAAGGAATAACTGACGCTGTATATTCCATGTCCTGTATAAACATCTTTTTCCACATGTAAGATAGACATTCACTTTCCTCTCCTTTTAGAGAAGGGAAATGGATGACACTGATCAAGATAGGAGTTTGGATTATGTCGCAAGTTAAGGTGCATCAAGCAAGTTGGGACAGGATTTAAAATATATTCCTGCCTTTAATATAGCTTTTTCATTGCAAATTGTAGGAGTTTCTTATTCCCTATGTGGATTTTTGTGGATCCTATGCCAAGAATCCTCAAGCACTTGACCAATAGAGCATTCTCTTTAGGAACCAGGTGGTATTCACACAAACTAACTTTTGCCTAATGATATTACTTTTCCTAGGTTGTCTCCCTAATCACTGGATTTGACAGCAATACAGAGCAAGAGGTTAGTTTAGATGACTTTCACATATGTCACTGCTAAGGGCCAACAGCTTACTTTGGAAAGTTTTGTAAAAGGCAACTCAGAATGGCAGGGATATTGCCAGGAGGTGTGAGTCTGCATCTCTGCTGGGAAAATCTTAGCGACCTGCAAATTCAAAAGTGTTGAGGACCTCTACTATGGAAGAAAGGCAGCCTCACAAGGCTAAAAGTAAACTTTGGTGAGTGCTGGCACTTACTCCCAGCGAGTTTAAATGGCAGGTTTTGCTGCACCTACATTTATTTTTTTATGTCAAACCTTAAATGAGATAAATAAAATCAGAGACAACAAGTGGCTGGGTTGGGAATTGAACCCAGATTTTTCCTCTCTTGGGTGAGCAAATTTCTCCATCATCATGTAAGTACTCTGATGAAAATGTTGTATAACCCCTACAGGCTCCACTACCTCTTAAGCACCTCTTACAGACAGAGCTGTTGGGAAAAAAACATTAAAGATGCCTGATGAGATATTTTTTCTGAATTTTCCAGGATTTTTGCTAATCTTGTGAAACACCTATTACCACACGTAATCAGACAAAAGAAAAACAAAGGCTGCAGAGTGCATTTAACATCTTTCTGCTGCATCTCCTGCAGCAAATAATGGTTAAGCTACTCAGCCAAGGACGGGCTGCCTGAAACACTTCTAATACTATTGTGCTAATACACAAATGCTGATCTGAATATCCATAGCACAGTCTTACCAGCCCCCACCACACACACACAGATACAACCACTGCAGCTGCTTCTATGTAGCTGTTTATGCTTCCAATTAAACTCTATAAGAACCACATAAGTTTATTTTACTGAAGTGGTGAAATAAAGGGTTGCCTCTTATATGCCTGTTTGAAACTGCAAGAGAGAATTAAGATATTTACTTACTGTTCAGTGAATTATTGAAAATTGTTTTAGTGGACCATCAAACAAGTTAAGAGAACTGTGTAACTTTTTAGCATCTCTTTTAATAGGCTAGTAATTCTGCAACTACTCCACAAGACCATAGTACAAGCTGGTACATTACATGCCTTATTTGATTCAATTCATTTGCCTATGTACTACAATATCAAAATAGTTCTACAGTAAAAAGTTCCAAAACGCTAGCACAGGTGCCCAAGGGCACAAATAGGGCAAAGAGTCTTGAGCAAACCCATTTTGAGGGTTTAAAGAGGAACTTGTCTCATCATACTGTAACACACTTTGCAGACATACAAGTTTTCAGTCTCAGCCCTTGCTGTATGCATCCTGAGAAGGATGACGAGTGCTGATTTTCAACAAGTTGCTTAAGAGCAAGCTAAATTATACACATGTACATTGAAGAGTTTCTACAATTAAGAAAAATGCTGTAAACGTCTTTGGTTGTATTTTGTGGGGGTTTTTTCGTTTGGTTGGTTGGTTGGTTGGGTTTTTTCACATTTAACATTCTGCTAAATGTAGGTTTGCTTATCTTAAAATGCAGATGATTTGTTTGGCAAGTGACATTTTAAAAATAGCTACTAAAATTTGAAAATAACATTAACAGAAACTAAGGACCATAGCAGGCAATGCTTTGGGAATGTTAAGGTAGGTTAGTATTTTAGCAAGAGAGAGATGCATTTTAAATAAGCACTTGATTTGGTTTTAAACTTGGCAAGATACTGGTAAGAATGGCTTTGAATGATGCTGCACTGGCTGAACTCTTCAGAATGGGTCATGGCTTACACACATCCATTCCCAGTGCTGACATTTCAGTACAGCAAAGGAGGGATAAGGACAGATGTGCAGCAATATTCTCAGAACTGGCAGTTGCAAGAAAAAAAATTATTCACTTTAAAAAAAAAACAACCCAAAAATCACAAAACTGCTCATATTGTTGCCAGGATATAAATAAAATTAAATCATGTAGTTGGAACTTTACCACTTTGACCAAGGGCTTTGGTAACGTTTAAAAACAGTGTTGCTGGTACCTCTGTCTCTTTCTTCAAAGTTTTCAGGAAAAAAAAATGGTCAGGAGCATTTTACTATTATTACAAAATGATAGGTCATGCAGAGTCACTTCAAGGAACACATTGCTTTTAATACATTGGGGGAAAAATTTAAAAATTTGAAAATATGACATATTTACAGACTTAAAAAAACTTTCCAAAAACTTGTCAGTTCTAAAATTGAAAATAATCTGTGGTTTGATTTAAAAATTTAGTTACTTATACTTAGACATATTAACTTGTTTCTATGATCATTCCAGCTCTTTACAAATCTTCATATCATAAGCATTTTTATTATTTTAATTCCTTTTGCCGGTTTGGGACAGGAAATCTTTCTAATCTGCAAAAATTCTTGGGAGACTGAAAAAATGTTTCGTGTCCAAATCACTTTGGATTAGCATTTACTGTGCAAGTTTTTTCTTTGAGAAAAATTAATTTCTACCTCAAACTACAATACAGAATAAGGTCAGATATTCCTTTAGAGGATTCAAAGTTTAACCACTGTTCGTCTTTCAACAGTAAGGTAATTTAAAGCTGAATTACATCTGAGTAGTATGAAAATAGATTTACCAATTTTTCAACTGCTATTTAAATATTATTGTTTCACAAGGGACTTCTCATGGTTTTTTTTATGAAGCAATTCCACAGTATGTAGGTAAAGTTCTGATAGAATGAGTAAAATAAATTGTGCAGGTCCTATAATGACTATTTGAAGTTATCCAAACCAATCTGAGACTTTATATCATGATTGTTAAAATTAAAAAAATATTAGAGAAGTGTCAAGATTGTAGAACAGATGATTCAACTAAAGAGATATTTTTGAAATCACTATTCCTTCGAATTATTCTTTATAAAGACAAGTGATATTTGAAATGAAGGAGTCAGAAACAAGACCAGTTGGTGATAACATCTGAGACTGAATAGATGGATGGTGGGTCAGAGTCCTGCTACTTTTCATTGCAGAACTATACATTTACCAAAAAAGGAAGAGTGAGTAAGTAAAACCTGCGGTGGAGCTTGTGGGGTGTTTGCTGCATTAGTAGAATGGAGATTGGACTTCATGGAAGTTTAGGGATAAGATGCAGATTTCTTAAGTATTAGATTATCAAATAAGCAGTTAGTAATAATTAAATGAAGCAGATAAAATCATAGAAAAAAATGAGGTTGGAAGGAAACTCAAGGGATGAAGTCATCTAACCCCTCATGCTAAACAGGGCTAACTGGCATTAGATCAGATTGCTTGAGGCCTTATTTATACTTAAAGAGTGATTACTTTAAGTTACACTTATTTAAACTCATTTATTTAAACCTAAATCTTTTATCAAAAGCAAAGCTAACATTACTTAAATGTCTGAACAAAATTTAAAAGGGCACTAGGAAATGAGTGCACTTTACAATTCACTGCCCTGGATTTCTGGTTCAAGTGGTCTCTTTTGATTATGGCCAAGACCTCAAGCATTTAGCACAGTGCTAAAGAAGCCAAGGACTTGGCACAGAATACTTCTGTGCAAACAACTTGTCCTGTCATTAGAGTTCAATAAAATAAAGTATATGCTGCTATAAATCACCCTGAACAGTTTGAAGAAGGAAGACAGCACTGCATGTTCAACTCCACATCATTACATACTTTAGTATTGGTTAAATATCCTCCGCAAAATAAGACAAATGTAAGTATTTTATATTGATATAAATAATACAAAAGTTAACCATACACACAGGCATATATTTTTTAACATTGAGAGACAAAAACAAGTCAAAACGCTAAGAGTAAAGTTAAATTAAAATATAAACTCTGTTTCCTATATGGTTTTTGTGTTGTATATAGGTAAAGCCTAAAAAAAGTAGAGCAAAGGCCCTTGGAGAATCTCTGCTCAGTTGCTTCTTGGTGAACGCTAATGGCCCTCGCACCTGCTCCACAGATTCCACCAGCGGGTGCTGGGATCCCTCAGCATGCCATGTTACTGAATGCTGAATTTGACAAGGGCCACAGGGAGACCATCAATCAGCTAAAATCAGAGAAAATCATATGCAATACGGGTAGCAGTATATTAAAAAGTACTTAAGGAAGAAGGGTAGGAGAGCTGGGAAACTGGACTGACAAAGCTGATGGAAAGGAAATGACAAGATGACTATACACAGAAATACAGAAATACATTTCAAGTACAAAATATTTGAAAAGAGAGAAAGGTCAGAGCCCAAATGGAATGGATGTGAGAAGGAAAACAGAGAGATGCTTCCCTCTTTGAAAAGTACTCAGTTAAAATCTCAATTTCAAACAAAGGAATAGGTCCAAGCTTTCCATAATGTTATTTTATTGCATATTGCTGCTTACACGTGCTTTGCTGTATAAGGCTGTGTGCAGATAAAAGGAGACTGAAACAGGAATTTGTTGAAGGAACTGAGAGCATATACCAGCCCGGAACAGCAGCATGCAATGGCACAAATAACTGCACAGGGGTCTTACAAAGACCAGAAATGGTATTAGCGTGTCAGCCACACTAGGCTTTTCAAAGAACCATGTAAGCAAAAACAATAACTCAGCCCAAAACCCCAAGAGTTATTCAGTTTGAAGATGGATACCACAACTTGACACAGCCACAAATAAACCCTAAATAAGATCCTTCTGAAACACATCCTCTGCAAATGTTTTGTTCTAAAATCTTATCAAAAGTTCTACAGTCTGTATACACGTAGCCAATACTCTGTCCCTCAATCACAATGAACTAGGAAACTCTCATATGAGAAAAATGTATTCTTTAAAGCTACTTACAGGTGCAAAAGAACTGGAAATATCTTTCTGTTATGTATACTTGGGTTTGTATCTGTTGAAGATGACTGGTGTATATCAGTCTTGCTGCAGTCTATAAAACCAGACTGAGATATAGAAACTGTTGGAGTTGTTAACAAACAATGATCTACTGTGCTTACAGGTACTGTTAAGAAGAAATGGAAGGAAAATGTGGCATGACAACTCAGGAGCTGGTCTGAGGATTTGGTTGGCTTCTCTCATACTATAATAACAGCAGCAGATTGCAGAGCAGATGGAAAAGAACTAGACTTCAAGCAATGTACAAATTAACAAATCAAGGAGATTTCTTCTTTACTATATTACTTGAAAGTGGTATATAAAGAACAACTGGGTCTAGGGCCAGTCATCTGACAAGCACTGGCATATAATCATGGCAGAGAATTTCACATGGAAAATGCAGTGAAGAAGACAGTCTGTTCTTCCACTCCTTGGCTGACAAAGCAAACACTCTCGTCATGACTACTTGATTATCCAATGGGTGGTATCATCTGAAAGAGTCCAGTACTGGATCTGCTATAAATTTTCTCTGTGTTGTACTGACTGCTGTATTTTCTTGTTCTTATGCTACTCAGTTTTTTAAATAAAAATAGCATTGAAATAAAGGGGGACGTTTTCTGAGGATTTTATCCTCAAGTCAACTCAACAGACTGTCTGTTTTACAATACAGTCTTATTTTAATGACTTGAAAATGAGTTATCAGAAGACAGAACCACACACTGCAAGTATTTGCTCAGACACGGTCACCTGTAGTTAAACTTTAAGACACACAAATGGAGAAAAGACACAAATTGCAGTGTGAATTTCGTCCTCAAAAAGAATATTCTCCTAATTTTTCCCACGTAAAGGACTAGCACATCATCAAATAATGAAGAGAGATATATATATGTGCATTTTTGATACCAAGACACTAAACTTCTATGGCTTTGGCTATATTTTTAAGGTCAGTTAATTACTCATCTAACTACAGAGTTAAAAAAAAGTCTCGATTTCAGTTAGTAATACTAGAAGAGTCCATTTCTCTCCACAGTTAATGGAGAAAAATAAGCACTTTAGAGATGTAATTAATCTGACTTATCTTACACACTGGCACTGAGACTGGCTGGGATGGAGTGAATTTTCTTTATAGCAGCTCATAACGGTGTTGTGTTTTAGATCTGTTTTGTGACCAAAATAGTTTTGATAACACACTAATGCTACCTACTGAGGTTAACCTGCAATAACATCTCGAATCAGATGAATCATCTTCTGGAAATTTCAGTTCAGTTAAATGTAAAAGTAGTTGGTTAACTTTAAACTTTGGGTTCTTAAACTATGAGATATGACAAAATACAGATTTTTATGTTTTAAGACTGGCATGGTTTAGATTATTAGACTGAAGGTCTAACATCCATAAAATGTTCTTGCAAGTCCACACACATCCCAAACTGCAACTAAAACCAGTGAGATACTAAAGATAAAATAGGCAGTTTGGGAAAATACCATTCTAACTGAAAAAAATTACCTTTTATTTAGATATAAAGCTGAAAAAGACAACTCCAAATAGTGTAAAAGATTACATGATAAAACATTGCCAGTAAGAAACCTTTACAAGAATGAGTAAACTTCAACTAAGATTTCATTAAAATAGTAAGTTAAATCTAAAGTTGAACAGATGGTTAGCAGGACAGATATAAACAGAACTAAATAAACTATGGAGCAAATATTCTATCTTTGTCTGATGCTCATTGTGGAAAACCTTTCAAAGTGCTGCTGTTCAATAATAATCTGATCCAGAAATAGTTTTATACTGTCTGAAAGTTACCCATGTTACTAGCTGAAGCAAATAGTGTCATCAATAAAAATACCTTGAGATCTTTAAATTGGATGCCTGCAAAGCTTCAGGAACAGTGCCAATGCATTTTACAGTAAGTATTTCCTTAGTTTATTTATTGATTATGTGGGAGATTTTGTAATTAAACTGATATTCTACATTGATGAATGGAAGAATAGAAGGGTGCTGGATTGCTCTGCAGAACAATTATAAACCCTTCTCACAACCATTGCAAAAATTCTGAAACCAGTTGAGGACGTGAGAATGGTTAGAAGTGCTGGCTCTGAAACAGACATGACAGAATGCCATTCTTCAGTTAAAAACATATCTTTTAAGCCTCGTGCAACGATACTTTGTTTTTTAAAGAAGAAGATAAAGATAATAAACAGCTAAATTTCAAGAAATAATGGACACACCACCATGAAGGTAGAAAGCAGTAAAATACTGAGAGACCTAATCATTAGAAACTACTGGCTAGAGGTGGAGTATGATTGAGTTATCATATTTCAGGACTTTTAAATCCCATTTGTAATTAAAATTTAAATACATCTTTCCTCAAACTTTTATTATTTTTCAAAATAAATGTTTCACTAGCTATGTGTCAGATATAATGCCCACTTCATGCTGGAAAAATTTCTTTTTCAAATGTTCACACGTGAACAAAAAACATATTCGTATATAAAGACCAGCCACAGCATTAAATCAGACATAATACTGCACATTTCCTTTTAATTTATGTCTTGGGTCTGGCTGGGATTGACTTAACTTTCTTCATAGCACCACATATAGTGTTGTGCTTTGCATTTGGAACTAGAATGTTCTGGCTGTTGCTAAGTGGTGGTCACACAGCGTCAAGACTGTGTGACCAGTCAACGGCCAGTGCCTGGAGATGCACAAGAGTTTGGGAGGGAACAGAAATGGGACACCTGACCTGAACTGACCCAGGGGATATTCCATGCTATATGGTGTCACACTCAGCGATAAAAACAGGGGGAGAAAGGAGGAGGGTGGGACAGATGTGATTATGGCATTTGTCTTCTGAAGTAACTGCTATGTGTACTGAGGCCCTTCTTCCCAGGAACTGGCTGAACATCTTCCAACTGGTGGGAAGTACTGAATAATTTTCACCTTTTTCCTTTTCTTCTTCATGTAGCTTTTAACTCAACCTGCAAGCTTGTTACTTTCTTCCCCTGTCTTGTTGAAGATGGGGAGTGAGAGACTGACTGAATTGAGGTCTGATCAACCCTCCACAATGGATCATGTTCATGCTGATTTCCTTGCAGCAAAAAGAGTTCACGACTGATAAAGCAGTACTCCAATTTCATTTTAATATGACTTTAAATAACATTTCAAATATGAATCATAATGCAAAACTTCGGGAAGGATTTTCAGAGACGCCCAGCACCTACCTTCATCTTTTTGAATGTCACCTTCGTATATATTTTTGCTCTCAATTACATACTGTTAAAATAAACACAATTGGAGATTTCAAAAAAATAAGTGATCTTCATATGCTAACATCACTTATTTACAAACCCAATACCAACAGCTCCATAAAATTCCACTTTCACATTTTTTCAGCTTACTTTAGTCTAGATAGAAGTATTGTATTCCTATTTCTAGATCAACCTTATATCATCCACTTTCTGTCACTGTCTGGGATGTTTACAACCATTAGGTCTTCAGTTCAAAATTTATGAAGCAGAAACCTTCACAATAGCATATATTTATGATAAATGTATCAACAAGAAATCTCAACATTAACAGGATAATGCAGACAATCTATGAGAAACCTATAAAAGAAGTATGCCCATGTTTGTGAGTTTATCTCCTGTAAAGTTTAAAGAAGCTTTTCTTGTCTTTTTTTGAAGCCTGTTCAGTCAGTAGCTTGTCACATTTGTGAACTGAAGTTCCATTTCTTGTTCTGTACTGCAAACGAAAACAAAAATCCTCTGCTAGATAAGAGAAAAAAGAATGGACTGTGACCCTGGTCCTTTTGATTTATTGGTTGTACAGGCACACTGCATTACATTGAGTCATCTCTTTAATTACCCCAAAGGTTGTATCTCAGAGACAGCAGGAGATCTGCACTTTGCACAATCCAGTTCCACTTTTTCCCACACAGTTTTCACATTTCCCATTATACTAGAGGGTGGTCATTTGCCAGCACTTAAAGCTGATGTCTTTTACTCTATTCTGGACCATCCAGAATTCAACTGTTCTACAGGTGACTCTTTATTCCAAATAAAAAACAGGCAAGTAACAGTGCAAAAGAATGAATTTTACATATTTTCATGTTTTTATACTTCTCATGAAAACATAGAACAATTTAGGTTGGAAGGAACTCCTGCCCAAAGCAGAGCTCATTTCAACCTGATCAGGGAGAGGGAAGTTGAGATCTTCCCTCAAAAGCAGAGCAGAGCCCAGAGTGTTGCTGAAATTTCAGATCTCCCCAACTGCTGCAGAGTCATGGGGGTGATGAGCAGCACAACGGATAACTACCGCTATGCTAAAGATGCCACTTGGGAAACTGCTTAGGGTTTTATTAAGATAACAGTATAAATATTCCTGCCCTCTTCTGCAGATTGGATGACCCATTTCAGGAAGACTGACAGCAGCAAGCACTCCAAAAGGAAAGTTTACTGCATGCTCTGCTGATTTAATTACTTTAAATACATTTAAACTGATCAGATTTGGAAAGACGAAGACAAACACTCTGCTCATTTAAATTTGAAGAGAAAGTTATCTCATTTTTTGCCAGAAATGTACCATTTTGCTTAAGTTTAAGCTTTTTTTTGTTTTCTGATAAGCATTCTGAACTGATGAGAAAGTGCACTCAAATTTAACATGAACTACACCCGTCTCGGCAGTAATCATGTTGTTACATAAAGCAAAACACAGTGCAAAGTAAAAACAAATGTATTAACTCATTTTGGACTGAAAAGCCTACAAAGATTTCTTGTTAAACAAGGATTTACAAACAGAATTATAAAGAAACAGCTATATGTTTGGATAGTTAAGAGGGCATCTTCACTGGGCTGGCTTTGGTCTTTAACCGCACTGCTAAAATAGAGAGTAATTAACACTTTTAAAAATATTTCTTTTTTATATTTCCATAAAGGAAAACAAGACTCTAGCATTAATTCATCTTATTTTTGGGAAGCATTTCTAAGGCTAAGACAACTCTTTCCTACAAGCAGGAGTGAAAGAATCCATGCTAGAGACGAGGAACATACGGATCTCCTCCACAGGACAGTTGGGTTCTTAATGTACTTTGGATATGATACATTTCCATTACTTTTCCAACATACTGTTTCACCCCGTGTTCTCTCTAATCTGTTGCAGGCTTGACAATGTCTGGCACAGCCCCATATCCATACTGTAACTTGTATGGCTGGCTATAACAGCAAGTACAGTGCTGCCTTGTTATGCAAAAGTACCTCTGGGAAGACAGCACTAGCCATATGGCTTTTTCCAGACAGAGGAACAAGTTCGGGTTTGGAAAATAAGTACCTGAACTCTGCTGGTATCCTGCCTTCAGTCTGGAAGAGAAACAGTCTCATCAATAGGAGTTTTCTGAGGATTTTATATCCCTTTTCTTATTGCCCTTTGTTTACTGCAGTTCCAACGGTCAGCTTATTGTTACATGCATATCTCTGTATGTCTTTCAGCTAAGATTTAGTTATCACGTTTCCATTTCTCACAAAATGTTATATGACTACCATGAGAAAAAACTGAAATGAAAATAAAAATCTATTTATAGAAAGTATAGAAATGAGCCCTTTTGCCTACAAAATAGAAGTTCATTAAATTTAAGCTAAGTAGCAGTGTATTGCTTTATTTTTCTCTATTATCTTTTAATTGTTGACACTTTTAGGCATACAGAATCTCGTTTTAAAGCCTTTTCATCTGTCTAACATAGAAGCAAATCTTTTTTTCTAAATCAGTGATTCAATGATTACTATTTACAGGGATGACATTAAACTAGGTAAACAAGTAGCAAGATTTTATCTAGTAACAACATAGATGATTGTTCTTTGTGTCAATGTGAAAGTAAAGAAACCCCAAATGATTTGGCCAGACAAGCAATATACAAACCAGCCAAGCTTTGGATGTACTGCCTTATCAGGGATTTGTTTTCATTGAAAAAGTACATGTTTCCCTTACAAAAATTTTGTGGCAGAAGTGTCTCCTCATTAAACAAAAGCAAACAGTTTACTTCAAAACAATGAAGACAGAAAAGGTTGCTTTTGGAATGGGACTAAGAAGTTGATCCTGTTTCTCTAAAAGCAAATGAACTGTAAAGACATTTTGTTTTAACTCTGTCAAGAGAGAAAATAATCAAGAGACCACCATTTTCTTGATGCCACCAGCAGTGCCAGTTTGGAACAAATATTAGCTTTCAATATTCTCAGATGACCTCCAGGGCAGAGACACTAAAAAGTGTAATGGCTTTTATGTTACTGGGAGCATTTGTTCCCACAGATAGTCTGGGAATAAATTCCCAAGAAGATGAGAAAGGGAAGAAATATATGATGACACGTTTGACAGGATAAATTTGGAAAGCTGACACTTTGCATTCTTGCTGTTGTAAGATAAAAACTCATTCATTTGTTCAGATTCTTGAATACTTTTTCTGAGACATTTTCAAATAATTATAAGCACTATGGTCAGCTTGAATAAAATATATACAAAGTACAAGGTAAAAGTAGGGTCCACATTCAACATCCTGAAGTTCTTCTGGCGAGGGCTGCAATAAAGCAAAAGAATCCAACCTCAGTTCACATCAGTAATAAGAAAAAAATGATAAGTAAAATTTGTCATCAGTCACTCTTCTCTTGGGCAAGGGAGGCACTCCAGTGAGCTTTTTTACTGGAAAGAGATTTTTGCCACAACAGAGGCCTTCATTATTAATAGGTAGTTCTTTCAAGAGCTGATGCCCATGGCTGCGTTTAATGCAGGCTGAATAAGTGACTACTGTTGAGTACTGTTTGTTGGAAAGAGAGCCGTGAAACACTAGTGTGGCAAGTGCCAAAAAGAGAAGTGATATTGAAAGAGACGAGTTCTTGTATATTTGTAATTTCAGACTTTGTGTGGGCTCTAATCTCAGTCATCAGTCTTTTCTTAATGGAGTGAAACTACTCATAGTTGGTAAATTATAACTGGAAAAAATGGAATGGTTATTGACCTTGAGTTTTGCAGTCTGATTTTCAGGCTCTGACTACTCCTTCCTTGCAGATGCTGCTTATATAGTTTTGTCCCTTTGAAATGAATTTCTTTCATATTTCAACTTTTAAATTATTTGTTTACAATGTTTTGACTAGAATATTTGATTTTCAAATAAGGCATGTGATGGTTGCACTTGTGATGGAGCACTTGTGAATTCACAGATTTTAAAGGCTGTAAATTGTAAAACACAATAATCCATTCTGATCTGTATAATCCAGGTCATAAAATACTACATAGTAATTGTTAGCAGAAATGGACTTTCTAGATGAAGTCCACTAGAAAGTCTCAATTTCAGTACTCTATGCTACATACAGAGAATGTACACATCATCTAATTTTTCCAATACTTAATCCCACTGTGAAATACCTGCATTTTATTCCTACTTAGAATTTGCCCAGCCTTTGCTGTCAGCTACTGCATCTTTTACATCTTTGTTAAACTAAACACGCTATTACCAGAAATCTTATCTTCCATCTCAGTAATTAAAGGCTTCATTCAATTTCCTCATGACCTACTCTTGTATAAACCAAATAGTCTCAAACCACAAAGCATGCTTTTCATGCTTCTAATTATTCTTAAAGTTTTTTGGTGTTTGTTTTTTTTTTAAAGTTCTCGTGAATTTTCATGTAGTATCTGTATTATGCTGTATCTCAGGGAAGAGATTTCTTTTTTATATATCCAAGTTCCAACACTAACACATCTGGTCAAGGTCTAAAAAAAATAATCTGAAATTCACTGTAGTGTACACTATAACATTACACGTGCCATCCACAAAATAAAAGCTAGCATTGCTCTATAACAGGAGTAGTGCAGTAGCTGAAAAGTGTTTTGTTGGTACAAGTACTCATTTTTGAATGTGCTGATTCTGTTGAAACCATCAACAGTGTTATTCAGGCAGTATGCACATACCTGTGCAAGCACTTGCACCTCTGGAACACAGGCAAGAGCTGAATATAAATAGAGGTTTGTGTTCAGACGGATCTCTGAGATATTCAGATTCATTGTTCTTTATAATGAGCAAAATTAAAGTTCTCCTTAAACTTTTGCTCTTGGATAACTCTTTTGGTTAATTAATTTCTTTCATCAGAGATAGGAGGAAGCAGAGTTTGTGTGGATTTTGTTATTAAAATGGATTGCTTCTTTCTTATGGGACGGAGGAAAATGACATTACCTATCCCTTTTATAAAACTGTGAAGAATGTGAAGCACTCCCCTCTTTCCATTTTGTCTACTTTCTTCCTTCTTCAAAGTCAACAAAGAAAAATAATTATAGCTGACCTTGATCCCACCAAATTTTTCTGAGGTGTGAAAATCTTTATGGTAATTGCTGCAATTTGGAGGAAAACACTAAGAAGCCACCTGACCTTCTTGAAATAATTAGATCTCCACTCCTAGCAAACTTAGACCCTGAACAAAACCAAACCTTACAAAGGAAAAAGTAGCAAGGATAGATCAAAGTCACAGAATGATTTGGGTTGTGACTCACTTCTGACATGTTTATAAGTTCATTACACACATATACCTAACAAATGTTATTAAAGCATTTTTTCCCCTTTTTTGCATGGATTTTTAGAGGAATTCCTAATAGAGGCATAATGTGTACATTTTGTTTTTTTCTGCAGCCAGAAACCTCAAACACCCCCACTTAGCCCCATTCTGATTTACAGTTAATTACAGCCATGAACCCATTACACAGGAAGCTGAGAACTTGAAAACCAGAAGTTTAGGGAGACAAGGTGAAAGAATTTCTTAAAGTTCGATGTCTGGACAACATACCAAAACTAAAAAAGTCTAGCATAATGGATTGCTAATTTCCCAGATCAAATTGCCATTTCAGTCAAGAAGAGGAATATGTGCTCTGCAGGTGGGGACAACAGGTTCTTTACAGTGGGATACCAATCCACTATGCTTCTAGCCCCACCTCAGAACTTTTGAAAAACTAAGATCCTGAATGTAAAAATGTGAAGTAGTGAAGTGAATGTTAGTGATGTAAACCAATTTGCTTTGGTTTAAAACAGCTGCTTCTTACTAATGCAGATGAGGATTCAACTTTTGATTAGAATAGAGTTTCTTAGAACCAGGTCCTTCAGACTAGAGGAGAAACCCACAATGGTAACAAGAAAACTAATGGAAAAGAATATTTAAAGCAGCATAAAATAGATTCACCAGTCTAAACACCAAATGCAAATACTAGTAGCAGGTATCATTATCACCAGTTTTCAGAGCCTTGACTATTTACTTCATTTGTTTACAGGTTTTAGAAACAAAAATGCTAAAGATGTGCAATTCATTATCTCCTTTCCTTACGTCCAACTCTTTCTGTTTAGTTAACATTCTCAGAGTCTGGAGCAATATAAAGACGACAACTCCCATGGTAATCTAAAGATACTCCAAGCTAAAGATGGTTTTTTAAAGCTAAACCAAAACTGGAGCAAGAACACATTTAAATAGCAGAATAATGTTCACACTTAAATTCAAACATCACTGTGTGTGAGATATTCTGAGCCTGATTTTATTTCAGTTCTTTCTGAAAAAAAGACCTATAATACTGGTCTTTCCTCTCTTCCTGATGTATTTTTAACCATTTTCTTTAATGATGTTGGCCACAGTGCATTTTCATTCCTTTTATAATTCTAAATATTTAATTGTATTAATAAATAAAAATTAATGTAGATATGAAAAATAATAAATATTAAATTGTATTAATAAATAAAATTACTGTAGATTTAGAAATGATGCCCTTCTACACTGAGGCGTTTAAGTTCATTTCTGACTCATATAATCCAAATGGAATTTTGTTATAACATCCTTGGACAGAATCAAAATGAATGTTTCTTAAATCTCAAATCAAAACACGAGCTCCTTTAAGCCAATCATCTTGTACAGAACTCACATTGTTCATGTGCTAGTAAGACTGCAACCTTAGTCATATACAGCCAAGTTTATCGGAAAAGAGTTTTGTGAATTCTGCTTTCCACCAAATCAATACTACTGTTAAAATGAAAGATCGAGTGGCGTAGTAACTGCATGGGTTACTATTTAACATCAACAACACTTGAAATGGTTTGCGCAATGAGTTCTTAAACAACCGCATTACATTGCCATAAAATAAGCCTACAATATCAGTATGTTATTCATTAATTTATTCTGACAGGATTTCATTAATGGAATTGCAAGGCATCATGTTACTAATCTGCTAGGCTTCCCTAAAATAACCCGCTCGATGAGATTAGGGATTTATGTGTATACTCAGTCAGAGGGCCTGTATCTTGGATCCATTCCAGACTCAAAATAGGTCCCATTGGGGACCTATTTTTACTTTCAAACTGGTAATAGTCAATAAGTCTAAAAGCTCAATTTAACAGCTTCAAATCAATGTAATCATACAAATAAATTCAAAGTTTAAGACACTTTTTTAGAACTATCAGGTTACAAGATTCAATAATATTTAAGATTCAATTCCCTCCACAACAAAATATAAGTTTAAGAATTAAGTATTACTGTCTCCTACAATCACAAATCGCTTAGAAGTATATCTGAAGTTTGCAGACAGGGAGTTGAAAATCTCCAATATGTTTTATAATGTTTTGAAATTCTCAACTAACTACCCCTTAAAATTTTGTGGTTTAGAAACCCACACTCAATATCTTAACAAAACCATAACATATCCAAAAACTGAATATCCCAGGGACTACAGTATTTCCATCAGTTTATTAATTGCAATTAAGAACAAATATTGGGCCAAAATGATGCAGCAGGGAACTAATGAAATGATATATCCAAGTACAACACACGTAAGGAGTGAAACACATGACTGCGCCTGGCATTCATGTGGCTACAGGAGAGACAAAGGGAGAATTTAGGTATTTTATGAGCAATTAGGTACCGAAATATCTGTTTTCATTTTGGTAATACATTCTGCTGCATACTGGCTGCTATAGTATGCTGTATGTATTGTACCAGGGCATCCCGGTACAACCAAGTTCTTTGGAAGGAACATAATAATTCTGACAAAATACTGATCTTTTCTTATCAGTCACTACATGCCAGATGGTTCTCAGCTGGTTTAGGTGATAGTCTGCCAAGTGTCTTCAACATTCACGTAGGGAAAGTGAATAAAACCAAAAGGGAATATACAGACAATCAAGAAAGATTTTTAAATGACTGTTATAAAACTGCAAGCATTGGAGCCCTAGTTTTCCACTATTTTGTGTTACGTATGCAGCACTTTCCATAAGGTGAATACACAGTTATTAAGGAAAATGGTATATATTTGCTTTGGCAGATGATTGGACTACTATTGGGAAACTGAATAATAATTCTTTATACACATAGCTAAACAATATAAGCTAAGACCAAGTCACAATATATAACCACGTTAGAAAAACATAAAATCAGAAATAATCTATAATTAGATGCAATTAATTGTAACCAAGTAGAATGTAACATCACTATTCATGTCAAGATTTCCAGGAAAAGACAGATGTAACTAAAAGTTACAAACGCTGGATCAGACAGTCAGCTAAGGAAAGCAGCATAGTTCCTTGGATACACAAATTTAAACAGCTCATGATTTCATCTAATCTGGCTCCCCTTTAAGTGGATGCTCTACATTTTCAGGGTCATATAAATTGAAAATAAACAGTAAAGCCCTTTTGAACAAAAAGGGCTGAGTAGGGGCTTCTAAATTCACAAATGCAATTCTAAAAGCTTTCACCTAATCAATCAGATATTAAACTACCTATTTCTGAACCTCCACAAGGAGTAAAATAAAAAAATGTAAAATTCAGAATACCAGTGCAAGATTATCACAAGTTTTCAGTAGTTACTTCCAAAATGAATTGATGAAGTAGACCAGTAAGTAAATGCAAGAGATCAGTGCGAAACAGTATCTGTTCCTGGTTGATTCATTGCTAAAAGTAGATGTTAAATACATCATTCAATAAATAGTTAGGTGTAGCTGTAGTTGTGTTTGGAATTGCCAGTTTCAATACAAAACTTCACACTATTAATTGATACACAAATGTATTTTACATTTATTAATTGAACTACAACTACATGTTAGCTTTACGAGTCAAGCTTGAAAGCAAAAAGAGCATCAGCTATTTAACTGTAATTCTGAAACTCTGCACAAGGTTATGGAAAGCTGTAAATTGGTGTGAGCTCATAGATATCAATTGGACTGCACTGATTTACATCCACTGATGAGCTGACCCTACCGTTCTCATTTATCTCATTTCATTAAGATACATTAAAAATAGTGATTATCCAGGAAGGAAATAAAATAAGAATCTCAAGATGAGATGGATGATGGTCATTAGCAGTGCATATTACCTTGTTGTTAAATTGCATAGAGATTGATTTCACCAAATACTAGCATTAACATATAATAGAAGGCTCAAATAATAATACTTTAAAAACCTGCTACAAAATGAAGAATGAAATATCTACAAATTTGTGCCTATTGCTTGTTTGAATTTGCTCCACTGAAACAGCATCATCAGCAATTTAATTTATGGTAATTACTCACAGTTCAGAATTAAACACATATTCTTCTAAGCTCTTTTGACTCAGACCTAAAAAAAGTAGACATGCTACTGCATTTCTATTTCCCTTATTTTATAGCTTTTTACAGTAATTGGCATTCTGTACAAATTTCTGCCTGGTATTAATATATGCACGTGGGGGAAAATATCTGATTCCCTTACTCACATTCCCATTCCTGAATCTTTATCTACACCTTTTATTTACTTGCTTAGTTCTGTCAACTCGGTCTTTTGGTTTTCTATTATTTCTCCTTATGCCAACATTCATCTTGTCTGCTTAGACTGTGGATTACAGAACTAGAGTGTGAACTAAGAGATGCTGACACTGCAAATCTGCTTGGATGAGGAGGAAATAATTCTGTTAAGAATGAATATCCCAGATATAGACCAAGGAAACCACCTGGAGCTGACAAGAGATAAATAAGATTATGCTGCTAGAATTACTTGCCTTGCTCAAGAGAATGCCAAAATCAGAAGGGTTGACATTCCCACTTACATTTCAAGGTTACAAACATCAATAGAAATAATTTACTTTAACTCCTAGTAGATAGACATTCACTCTCACAAAAGTGCCGAACAGAGTTTAGCAATTTAACAGATGGCATTCCAAATGAATCCTAAAGCTACAGAAAAAAGAAAGAAGTTGGGTCCATACAGATTAGCACAAAGGTGCAGTTCTAATCAAATTCTACATCAGAATGGGATTTAGAATTTGGTGTGTTTATCTAAGCTCAGTTCAGGTTATTGCTTACATCACTATAAATTCCAGACTGATGGCAGAAAAGAATTTACATATTGTCAGGTTAATACGTTCTTTTACTTCCAATAAATAACTGCCCTGGGCTTCTCCATTCAAAGAAAAAGATCAAAACTAAACCAAAGGTCAGATGTAACTGAGCATTTGGGAACACTTCAGAGAATCATAGAACACAGAATGGTTTGGGTTGGAAGGGACCTTTAAAGATCATCTAGTCAAACTCCCCTGCCGTGGGCAGGGGCATCTTTGACCAGTTCAGGTTACTCAAAGCCCCATCCAACCTCTTCCAAGGATGAGCATCCACAACTTCTCTGGGCAAACTGTTCCACTGTCTCACCACCATCACTGTAAAAATTTTCCTCCTTATATCCAATCTCTTTCAATTTAAAATCCTTGTCCTTTTTCCTGTCACTGCAGGCCTTAGTAAAAATTCTTCCTCTGTCTGTCTTATGAGCCCTCTTTATATTTTGAAAGGCCTTAATATTATCTCCCTGGAGCCTTCCCTTCTCCAGGCTGAACAACCCCAACTCTCTTAGCTTGTCCTCATAGGAAAGGAGGTCCAGTACCCTGATCATCTTTGTGGCTCTCGTCTGGACCTGCTCCAACAGGTCCATGTGCTTCATATTTTGGGAGCCCCAGAGCTGGATGCAGTAGTCCAGGCAGGGTTTCACAAGATGGGAGCAGAGGAGCAGAATCACCTCCCTCAACCTGCTGGCCACCCTGCTGTTTGTGCAGCCCAGGGTATGGCTGGCTTTCAGGGCTGCAAGCACACATTGCTGGCTCATGTTCCATTTTTTTTTGGTAATGCAAAAAAGGTAACCCAGAGATCCTTCCCACATATTCATCTACATAAATGTCTAGCTTCAGAGCCACTGACAATACAAAAATTAATAAAAAAGAAAATACAGATATGCCTAATATAAGCAACTGTGTTAATGAACTGTTTCCACTGCTTGCAGCAGGCTAAGAATATTAAACCTTTGTTCCTGCCAAGTACAGCAGATATTTTCTATTTGTTATCTCCCTAGGAACTTGTCATAGTGTCTTATGGTAAGGATGTTTTTAGATTCTGTAGTTACTGGTTAGTAGGTAAAAAGCATCTGCTTGAGATCACTGATAAATTATATATGTCACCTACAGGGTAAATCTGACAGCACTTTAAAAGTCTGATTATATAAATGGTCTATAGCTTAAAGATGACTAGTCCTCCTGTGGAAGTGTTTAAGGGGCTTAACTTGACCCCAATTTCCTGGTTGTGTCTACTTTTAACAAGCCAGAGTATGCCCTGCTGTATCTTTCTACATCTTCTTTGATGTTATTTTTACCTACAAAAGGTTTGTTCTTGCTATTTCAAAGGGTACAGACCCTGAATATTCTTTTGCAGAACCTGAATGACTAATGGGAAGTACATCAATGTTTATAATTGCTAAACTTGAAAAACTTAAAAGAATTCGGCATCAATCTTAACATCATACTGTATTTGCAATTATAGATACGTAATTAATCTGAAATACTTGCTTAATTAACCTGAAATACCTAAGGAGTTAAAGATTTTTCATTCCTGTATAATTAGTCCTCATGTTATTCCTTTCCATATAAGTACATCTCACAATGAATGCATTCCAACTACTAATGTCAAAAAGTTGTTATGGTTGCTGCATCCCATTATTTTAATATTCCTAGTCCATATTATATAGGCCAAATATGTAAAATACTCTGTACTTTATTCCAAGGTTGCCAATGATATTATTTTTGGTCTTTTATTTAAATGAAGAACAAGTAGTTGGCTGAAAAAAATCCTGAATTAATTGGATAAGGTTAATTCTATACGCATGCTTAAGCTGACAAAAAAAAAGAAAATAGAACTTTTATTCTTTGGATAAGTTCATTGTTTCAATACTTGTTTTTCTCTGAAATTGGTGCAAAGTGTTGATAGAGGGAAGCTTTCTGAGGAAAGATGAATTCTGAAAACTTTCAGTTCCTAAATGTCATTTTGCAAACACACCTCCTACACTGTGCTGCGGACTATCCCTCTGCCAGAGAAGATACAGCACATCACAAGAGGTACAGTCTGGCTGTTGAGCACTGGTGACACACAAGTATGAAGACACAAGTTACCCAAACAATGCTTCCGATAATCCCGTAAAATACCATGGTAATTTAGATTCCTGCAAAGAGTAATGGAAAACTCTTTTCAAAGCCAACATTTTGCACCACCTTTCCTTGAAAGTGGAAAAAAAAAAGAAAAGTAAAGCAAAGACTGTCCTCTTGAAATTTTCCATTTGCCAGAAAAGACACTTTCTGTAGAAAATGCTGACTTAAAAGTTTTATCCAGTTGTAATACAAATTTATGAGGGTTGTTTGGGTTTTTCTTCCCCCCCTGCTGGGTCTCTCTGTAGTGCCAGTTTTGGTCAAGCAGCACACTTGAAGAGCCACAGCATTTTTTTTCCACCTCAGTCTAACTACAGTTATCTTGACAGCAGATGTCAAGAAAAATCTGCTGCAGGGAAATCAGAAACATATGCAGAACAAATCTGGGGAAAGACTTCAAGAATGGCAATGTGGAAACATTTTTAATGAAATACTGCAGGAGTGCTGAAAACCAGTAGTTCAAGAGTTTCAACCCACTGATGAAAACAGTAACTTTTGCAAATACAGACGTGTCACTTAAGTTCTCTGCCACATTTTATCCAGCTGATTTAGTGGCTGACAGAAGATATAACTACATAGTGAATGCAAATCTTCTCATAGATTAAAAAAATTACCTAAGTGCCAAAGAACAGTACTGTTTTTATAACAAAGTTAGTTTATTTCCTAAGGGGTTCGAATTACTTTAAGACACTATGCGGTCTCATTATTAAGTCTCAGTAAGAAGCCATAAGCAGACCTAACCTCATGCTTTTTCTGCTGCAATGGTGAAGTCATTAAAGGCAGAAAATGAGGTATTTTGTACATAGATTTCCATGTGTATCTAGAAGGATATATGAGGAAGTTCTATGAGGTGAAGTCTGGAAATATTTATACCTTGCTCTTTCCATTTTGCCTCTCCTTGCTCTTGACCTTGCTTAGTTATCACTTTCCTAGTTTCCAGTGTCTGAAGTGACTTCTCAAGAATCTTTCTAGCTTTATTCCAGTTTTGCAATTGCTGATGACAAAACTGTATGTACATAAAATATGAGTAAGGGTCTCAACAATGTTCACAAATAGAAATAAACGCACCTTCCCTTTTCGTGTTCTCTCTCCTGAATTTATAAACCCACAGACAGATACTGTATCCTATCCCAACTTCACCATTCTTTCTTTTTTCTTTCCCAGTGGTCCACAGACCACTTGGAATGACAGCAATTTTAATTAGACTGGTCCTTTCAAATCCTTCATTACTGAGCAGTAAATAGAATAACGGTCTTCAAGTCACATTGCAAAACTTCTGAAGAGACGACATACCATGCAAAATTAATACTTTGTTATGAAACTCAGTCATCTGATGCACTTGCACAGAGCAACCGCTGTTCTCAGCAGAACTCATCACCAACCTAATAAAAGATATAAGAGGGTTTTTTACTCCATCACATTCTGAACTGTTTAGGTTTATTTCAGCTTCAAAATGGTAACAGCAGCATAGTGTTACCCCTGAATTTCACTGCCTTGTACTGTAGCTCAAGTGATTTATTCAATAAGATTTCTTGTTGCCTTTAACTGGTTTCACCTGCAGACAGCAAGATCAAATTCTTTAAAATGAATGCTCTGTGATGATATAAGCAGGGGAAGAAAAGCTTTAAATGTAGATATCACCACTACGCAAACCATAAAAAATAGGTCAAATTTTGGTCCCACAGCCTTAATAAAATCCTTTTCTATTTACAAACACAGATTGACAAAAGGTTTCTTTAGTGTTCTAAAAACAAGCAACAATGCTAAGTAGATGTCGCCTTTGTATACTAAGAGTTAGAAATGCTGTTACAACAGATAAAAAGCAGACAAAATATTCTTTGAAGCAGTGTTTTGAATAGGAGTACTCCTTCCTGAGCCAAATCAGCACTGCTGTCCAGTGGGTAATATAATGCCATTTTAGTTATGATGAAACAAAGGCTGAACATAGCAGATATTACACCAAAAAAAAAATTTCTCTCTGTTCCATTTCACTACTTTCTGAGTGTAATAACAATCCTTTTAACAATGGCAGTACGCAGAAAGTTACTTTTCTTTTACAAGGTACCTGGTGCCAGCTACATTGCCACACTAATACAGGAGGAGCAATGAGAAATTTTAAGGGAGTCACCTGAATGCAGATGTAACAAATAGAAGAAAAATGCAGACCATGGCAATTTAGGGAATCCATTCACCTGAAGTGTATGAATATCCCTTTATGGTGGTTTTTTTTAATTTTTCCTTGGTATGTCTCAGAAAGTAAATTCCATTTTGTTTGCATTCTCTCATGTGATTCTTCCTTCACTGTAAATTGAACTTTCACCAGATGATGCTGCATGAATAATAGTGTTATAAATTCAAATTGGCCTTTGTCCTTCACAGTTTTGTTGTTTTTTTTAATACAAATTAGTCCCTTCTTCTGTTTGTTGGCTACCACTGAAGATAATACCATTTTTGAAGCTTAAATTGGGCATTTCAGAGAAAAGAAAGTAAGCAGCAGCAGAAGACATACACAGGACCCAATTATATAAGGAGAAATAATATGAACAGAGAATGTTATTCATTCTGTCCCCTAACAAAAAAACTTTCAATTAAATTATCAGAATCTCAATTTCCACAGAATGCACAATGTGAGCCTAGAGTTCTTCTTACTGGCTACTGTAGTAGCAAAAAAATGTGATTTGAAAAAGTGATAGTATAAATTCATGTAAGAAACCCATTAAGAGCTACTTATACATATATATACACACATCATCTAGGTCAGAAAACTTCCAAACACTGCACTGGTGGAAACTGTGAGGGTACCCTGGCAGAAGCATCACTGTATCCGTTTCCTGTGCTCCCTTCCCGGATGTCTGATCACTGTCAGAAACAGAATGTTTCTAAAAGTTAGAGGACCCATCTGACACATTACAGCCTTTCTTATATTCTTATGAGATGATAGATATCTGCAGGTCATAAAAGAAAACAAAAAACTCCTATGACACGTGTGAACAACTATAAGAGATATGTTGGCATGTTATTTCCAGAAGATCCTCCACATAGGTTTAAACTCAGGTGGAAAAAACAAGTATCACTACAGAAGCTTTTTGTTGGTGCCAGGTTCCAATGAAAACAGACATACAGCAATGGTGTTTTATTTATGTATATGCTGGCAACGACACTAACAAATAATTTATTCATGTCTTAATGTTCCTCCTGGTATGAAAAATTTCATCCAAGGATACTTTGGAAAACCTCATAACCACTCTTTTTCTGAACTACAGACAGCTCCAGAACTTTTTTAACACTCTATAGTACTGCTGTGCATATTTTAACCATAGCGCATTTCACCAGCAACTCTCCCTTGAAAGAACTTTTTCTCCCCAAAGGAAGAGCAGTAAAAGGCAGTCCCTCTGAAGCTGTAATGGCTTTTGGTATATAATAATTAGGCAATCATAACTTGGTGCATCCATTGAGCAAAACATAATTTGATAAAAAATACACACTGAAAGTATACAGGAATTAAAATTCAGTTTTCCCAGTTTGGCCCACAATCCTCCTTTACAGTATTACATCCAGAGAAATACTGGTTTCCAGATGTCTCATTTTAGTGATGACCAGAACTTCAGAGAAATCACACAAAAGGAAATTATTACAAACAGCCTAGTGGCCTTGAAGTAACATGCTTCTGTATTTATCCTGAGATAGAACAAAACTGGAACTTGCATTGCAGCTGACCAGATGTTGTTTCATATCTCTCTACAAAGTATCTATTTGTCCAAAACACAAACAAGTTTCAGCTTTACAGAATTTCTGCTGTACAGAATAGTGCTGGTTTGGATCCTGGACATGAGCTGCCTCCCAGTGGTGAGGAATACAGAAAGCAAAATGAAAAATATGAAACTGAAAGGGAAGGCTGCACAGACTGAGGTCCCAGCTTCCTACTCAACTCACATCTCCTCTGCTCCTGGAGTGACACTTCTGCTCATATCAGGACCAGACTAGAGCTAGGCTGAAGTAACTCCCTCACACACTCCAAATTGCATAGAGTGAGGATGCTCATCCTCAGCACCATTTTTTCTTGGTTTACTGACATGGATGTAGGCTGCACAGGTTCCTCATGCCTAGCTGAAAGCAACATGAGCGTGTGTTTATCTTATCCTTTTGAGAACATTAGAAGTTAGTCCTATCTTAGCACAGAGACTATTCTTGTCACTTAGATTGTATCTACCACTGAAAGAGATTACACTCCATGCATTTTCCATGCAAAATAAACTGGATGACGTTATTTTAGCCTAGATATAGGCTCTCAACAGAAAAAAAAGGTTTCAATATCCATCCTCACAAACTAAATACCATATGAGATGGCAAATTTTCATAGTGGGTGCTACAGTAAGAGCCATCTCTTAGGAGTGGTAGGGCTTACCCGTGCTATGTTGAGCCCATACTGTACAAGCACAGCAGGACAGGGAACCAGCCTAAGAACTAGTCTTCTGTGAGATGCAAACAGATTTGGAGGAGCAGAAAGAGAGTCTCCATCAAATAAGAAACAATAAGGAAAAAGACTAACCAGAGTACTCCCTGACTGTGTCAATTAGAGTGGTCCCCTGAAGCTAAAACAGGCCAGAGCACCAATCAGTTAGGTTGTTCATGTGGAAGATGTGAAGATGGTAACTGATCTATGTTTCATTTCTGTTGCAACATTGACAACAAGGAAAAGAGACTCTAACTAGAGGACCAGAGGTGGCCCAGAAGAGAATTCAGATCATGGGAAGAAAGTCCATCATTTCCATATTTAAGAAATTAGCTAGATTTAATGCACGCTAAGTGAATCATACAAACTCCTTTTACTACTTAAATACATAAGGAACATCTTAAATACCCTCCTATCTTGATGTGGTGAACAAACTGATCTATCTGAAGAATGTGTGCCTTGTGTGGTCCTAAGACATGCAGCTCTCTAGTCTGGCTACTTCCTTTCAACTTTCCCACCTAACCGTAAGGAGATAGTGGCAGAGGGCTCTGCTTCTCAGTCTCTGCTCCTTCCCCTCATTAAATCCCTTTTCCCATTTTCCAGTCTGGAAAATTCATCTCTATCTAGGAATGAAAAAAAATGTTTCCTGGAGTGACCGAGTTACCAAGAAATGCTCAGTGGCTAGCCTGCCCCTGCTCCTCCCCCGAATCCTCCCTGAAGTGCCCCCTCCCTAAAAGGCAGGGATCACGCTCATCAGTCTGATGCAGATTCCCAAATACAAAAGGGCAACTCACACACAAAGTCAGACTGAAGTCAGACTCCAAGGAGGAGATTACAAAGCAAAAACAGATTTAAAAAGCAGGTACAGGCACACCTTTTTGTAGCAAATGGATTACTAATAAATACTGCTGAAGGAAATCTGTGGCCTGGAGACTTGAACTGCGCTTGTCTGTCTCCCACAGATGTTTTCACTGTCCTGCTATCTATGCCCATTGTTCCTGTGGTACTTTCATTTCTATCTAATGAATTAATTGCTTCCAATTAATTGACAGCAGCTTCATACTGTATTACCAAAGGATTACAAATTAAATTTTAATTATGGTTCATTGTGCAGGAGAAATCAAGTATAAACATAATCACACTCCATTATAAAGTAAGCACACTAGACATTTTCCAGAACAGATGCACACTGTCCAAATTATAGTCAATTCTGATATATTGTAAACAAGCTAAAACTCATTTATTAAACTGAAAGTATCACACCTCCCACACATAAATGCATGAGACAAATGTTTAAAGCTTCAAATTTTCACAGATGGTAGCAAGAAGAAAACACTCTTAAAAGACAAGTATTTCATGCCTGCAGTCTTCAGCAGTTACTGGTGTTCCTCTGAAAGGAAAACAAAATTCCCAGTATAATTTTTTCCTGTACTGTGGCAGCAGTAAAATTACTTAATTGTCACTGTGAGTTCAGCCCGACACCATGCAGAACTTGGTCCCGGACAATGGGTTGTCAGGTGCCTAACTCCAAGTTGTTAAAATACACATTTAAAAACAAGTTTAATGGTTGTTCAGAGTGCAGAAAATATTCTTTGCAGTCAGGGCATCTGAGTTGGAACAAAACAGACTGGGAAAGGCCAGATTAGAGAAGTGGAGTACACTGCTCAGAAAAAGTACATCTTCATCAGTGCAGCATCTAGGAGAGGACAGCTCTGATTTCCTCCTATATTCTGTGAAACTCTGGGAGAGTGGATTAAGTAGATGAGAGTATTTCTGGAGGCAGTGGGAGGAAGAAGGATAAAGAAAAGACAGATATCTCCAGAGCAGTATTTTGGTGAATTTTTTCTTAAAAGATTGACTTCAGAACATCTGATTGTCAACCTAGCTACTGAATCCAAAACTCATTACATAAGCAAAGCCAGATCCTTAGCTGATAACATTTTACATAGCTCCGTTGATTTCAGTAATGAGAAAGGTGAGTTTTTGAGGAACCAAGAAAGACAGTACCTCTTGCAACCGATTTGTAAAGATGCTGCATATAGATTTGATTCGCTTTAAAAAAAGTTACTTTATGCATAAACAGTTGGGTAAACTTTTTAACAAGAGAAATAAGATCCATATTTTGAAATGGCTGACAATAACTTTTCATGCATCAGTATTTCATTCCACTGATTACCATTAACATCCTGAAAAGTACCATTTCACCATATGATAGATTGCATGTAGGTGAACATTATCAAAATACCCATGCAGGTGAGTCTTCTCAATAATTTCTCTTTAAGAGTCCTACCAACAAGAGGCCATCTTTAAAACGCACACAGCATTTGTATAGCAGCAACAGAATAAAACCCTTCCAAACCATCATGTTGTCTGAATGCTAAAACAAACCAGTTGTTCAGAACTGAGATCTAAAAGAGGTAGTGAATTCTTCTGCGTCATAAGATGCAGTCCTACATATTTGTCCTGGGGTCCTACAAGATCAGTTGTCACTGATTTGAAAGGACCACAAGTTTACTGTTAATAAAACTGCACATGACTCAGGGTTATACTGCCAATCATAGGCACAGTTATATCATTTGGATCATTTATTACATTCTGCTCATTCAAATAATATTCTAATATTCAGTAAAATAGCGCTGATCTGTAAAACAAGAGGGATATCATCTGAGAAAGCACACTATGAGCACCATTACAGCTAAAAACCAGAAGGTCCCAATGCAGTACTACAGCTAATGGATAACAACATCCCTGGGAATATAAGCAGAGGAATTCCTATAAAGGCTGCAATATTATTACTCCTAGGTATGGAGGTATTTTTGGCCCGCATGTGTATTTTCAGAGTGCTGTTTCAGATTCTAATGCTCTGATGGAAAACACCAGAAAAAAGGAAAAATACAAGAACCGCTAGATAAACAGAGGACGGTAAATCCTGCTTTACGATGAGACTTAAGAATCTGTGTCTATCTGATCAATGCAAAGATTAAAAAGGCACTTGATTACACTATACAAGTACCTACGTGGGAGATTATTGAAAGCAGAAAACATTTTAATCCAGCCAAAAAGCAAGTAACAACATTAAATGGTGGAATAAGTTAAACAACAGAAAGTAGAAGTAAATATGTTTAATTGTTAAAGTAATTAACCTTTGAAATGCCCTGACTTTAAAAGTCTATGAATTATACACAGTGTAAAACAGTAAAATTTATGGAAATAGAGAGAGTTGTTTCCCAAACGCCTCAGTTTTTAAGAAAAGTGTCATGCAAAAAACTTCCTGACTTTCTAGTACAAGTGAATGACAATCAACAAGACGTTTATTTCATCTGCACTGCTGTAATATTTTACTAATCCTCTGTGTTTATATTATACAAGTGTAGCTAAAATCCAGTCTATTGTCTTGCATCCTATTCCTGCACAGGAAATCCTCAAGACTTAGCAATTGGTTTCTGAATACACAGGTACACTTTACTAGCGATGCTGAAATACTGCCTTTCAAGACCATCAAGCTTTCTACATGTCCTACAGCAGAAGCAGAGCTACAGATAGTCTCCCTGTGAACTAATACCATTTAGTTAAGTAAAAGATTGGGTCGCTAACTGGAGTTCATAATACTGTCACTGATCTTCATGGGAGATTATCCCTGACATGCATACAGGCATGTCAAAGAGAAATACATGCACACATCACAATCAAACGATTGCTGGCAATTTTTCAGGCTATACTGCTGCTGTAACTTTAAATGTATTCATTGTAAGTTCTCACATGGGACCTGCAGTCTATTACAAGATGCTGCTTTATGCACACTACAAACACTTCACTGTCATTTAGCAGCCTGCTGACAAAAACAAAATTATACTAATGACATGCAACAAAAATGTGTTATCTGCATGATTTGTAAAAAGGAAACCATAATATGTGTACACTCGTGGTGATAAACTGTATGAAAATTGCAAATATGAACTAATTTAAGGGTTTGAATGTTTAATATGTTGCATGACGTGCACGTGTAAGTGTGAGTGTCAGAGAGACTGAGAGAAGCTGATTTACCCTGTCAAGCTTTCAAATGTTTCTTTCTTTGGATATTTATAACAAGATGTCACTCTTTAGGGTCAGGTTATGGATGACTTATTTAGCTAATATATTAGGACTGTAGGGAAAATATTTGATGGAATATCAGTCCAGTGTCTGATAAGTGTTGTATGAAGTGAATGAATGAACTGGAGACTGAATGAAATAGGCAGTTTGTCTTTAGTATAGATTTGTTAACAAACAGAAGGATTTGGACAGAACTAGAACACACAGTGCACCCCGAGGAATTTACAATGTTATCTCTGTTGTACCACAAAAGGCTTTCAAAATACCTTTCCATTTTCATTTTCTCATGTCCATGTATTGCATGTTTCTTTCATCTGCAGTCTCTTTTAAAGGAAAGAACAAGATTTTATAATAAAAGACTAGTAAACAGTCTGATAGAAATCAACTCATAAGCCTGCTAGTAGAACTGATGTTTATGCAGCATTCACCAATCTTTCATCTACTTCTCACAAAGCACTTTAGTAATTCACAATCTCACTTACTCTTTTGAACTTTGTTAGATTTTACATTATAATCCTTCCTATGTGTTTAGTAGCATTGTGAGAATGAGAAAATACTATTTCTCTGATGGATATTTAAAGTTTGATACAAAGGCACTGTACTTGCTGCAACTCTTAAATAATATATATACTGAATCAAATGCTACTATTCCAAATAGAATAGTACACAAACAGAATTCCAAATAGAATTAGACACAAGACCAGAATCTCAGATAGGTAAATAAACACAGGCCAGCATTACCAACCAACCCTCCCTTTTGTAAGCCTTTACATATGAATCGTCAAAGAGGAAACGGCGTTTTTTCACTTTTTTTCCCACTTTCTTGCTAAGTTTCCTTTCAGCGCCAAAGTATCTTCAGATTTCTAAGGCCATCACTCATGACCTTATTACCTGGAAAGTAATTTCTATCTTTCATGAGACTTGAAAGAAGCCTCAAAAAGCATGGCTTTTCTGTTCAGAGAGTGGTAGAACGGGCACGTCAAGGATGTGATCTGTAATGCTCTTCAGTATGTATTTCTTGTGGCTTAATACAGACATGACACTATTTGAAATATCTCTTTTATTATGATTGAGCATTTAAGAAACATACACAACCAGAACAATAGGAATATAATAATGGCTGTATTTTGCCAGATCAAACATCTGTCTGTCCCAATATTCACCTCTAACAGATGACCAAGGAAAGGATTAGAATAGGGAAACTCTACAGGTGATACCTCCCCATCACAGACTCCCAGCTGCCAGGAACTTGAAGCCAAAGTGATATAACTGTATGTAAAGCCCCAAAGTACTTTTGTTCCATGAGTTTATGAATCACTTTTGCATCTACACAGACATCTGCAATATTCTGTGGCAATTAATTTCACAGCATGTGTTGTGTAAAAAAGTACCTCCTTTTGTTTTCATCCTATCCTTTGATATCTTTTGATAATTCCTAAATTTTATAATGAGAAACAGTGAAAAACTATTCTTAGTTAATTTTGTCTGTGTTGCCCATGATTATATAGACCTTTTTATAGACTCTAGTCTACTTAACAACTTCTTATATGGAAGGTGTTCCTTTGATCATCCTTGTCACCCTTCTAAAAGTATTCTTGAGTTCTTCATATTATTTTCTGAAGGGGGTACAGAACTGTGGGTATTATTCAAGATGCAGGTGCGTTACAGGCATCAACAGTGTCACAGTGCTTTCTGTTCCTTATTCCAAAGTCAGTCTGTTGTTATCTGCTCTTTTCCTAGTAATTCCTTACATTCCCTCCCTCGCCCTCTGCTCACCTTTGCACTGACATTTTTATACAACCACCTCTACTAATTCCAGGCCCTGTTCCCAGAAAGGCAACAGCTTGTCATCTGCAACATTGTCATCTACTAACCCGGTGTTGTGGAATCCTTCTATAGCTCTTTGCAATGAGCTTTTTGGTTTTGCTACACTGAATAATGCAGTACCATCAAAACCTTTGCTGTCCCTTACCCTCCTTTCCAGTATACTTCTGCAAATACCAAGCAGTACAGACACCAGCACAGATCCCTTTAACACACTCCTAATGATCTCTTTCCATTCTTCAAACTGACCGCTTATTTCTACCCTTTATCTCTTCACTTTTAACATGCTGTTCTTCTCTGAATATATCTTCACTTTAACCCCAACCAAGATTCTTGAAAGACTTAGATGAGAGACTTGTTGAAAGACACAGAAAATCAGGTAAGTTATGCCAGTTGGATTTATTAGTCCATACATTCAGTGTTCCCTTAAAGACTTTAAAAGATTGTTGTAAGGCATGACACTCCCCTGCAGAGGATTCTTTAATCCTGTAATGCAATCTTTAATACAGAGCATTTGTTTACAGTCCATTGATGCTAATAGCTTGTCCAGGAGGGATATCAGACTTCTGCATCTATGGCTTCCCAGCTGCCCCCAAATGCATTATGAAGGAGTAACTGCAAAACTATGCACCACAAAACTTTTTCATCTATAGCAACACATTCCCTCTCCAAAGCATGCTTGGTAAAGTGGCGAAACATCCAGGAACTACATGCCTCAACTCTCCAGAACCCTTTCAGAAGTTTTGGAAAGTGCTATTCTGCATTTATATAGCATTCACTGTTCTTTTAAAGTATACTCCACCTGTGAATCTGTCGGTCTGTCTAGTGTCATGCTAGAGATTGAATTTTACATTCTTCTTCTGAAGGTGTATCTTTTGTACTGTTTCCACTGCTTCATCTAGAAATGAACTCTGTATCTTTTTAAGTTATTATTTATTTGCCAGTATTTCACTAACAGCTTTTTTAATAGTAACATCCAAAAATACCTAAACAACAGAGGCCTGGCTGCCCTGTTTCAAGTGGTAACACTTCCATGTCCTTCCAGACCAGAAGGTAAGACTACGGCAGATCTTCTAAGATGCTTGGGGGAATGTTAGTAAATGCTGGATGTTAAAACCAATGAACTATTAACCATAAGTACATTCTAGGACTATCTGGAACCTGACAGAATGCTCATTTTTTTGATGAGTTTAGTAATAGTCACTTTTATTTATTAATGTAGCAAACGGGAAAAAGTACCCTCTACTATAAGCCAGGAAAAAACCAACCTAAACCAAATAAACAGCTGCTATTGAACAACAAATACTCTCAGCAGGGAACAAGGTAATCTCCCATAACTGTAAACAGCTTCAAAAGGCCTTAGGTAAACACTGTGAGAAACTCAGGGGATGAAGGAAGCACAATTATATGTGAAACAAAACATCATAACAGGAATACTTTTAATCCAAAAGTGACTACCGCCTGTATTGTTCCTCCCTAGCATATGCAGGGCCAGCATATGAGATTCAAGCATCCTCCCTGAACTTTGCATTACTGGCTGCACCTTGACTCACCCCTTCCTACACAAATCTTACTGCCATCTCCTGTCCCTGCCACACAGTGTTCTTGCAAGTCAGTCAGCTGCTGGGCACTGAGGGCGTTTGACTTGCAATGTGCTAATTTCAGTGCTTCCTCTGTCATAGACTAAAGTCAGGCCAAAAGATTTAGGGAAATGTGTGGCTAATTTGCATCAGGAACAGAAACACTATGCAGATGAACAGAAATCATCTTACCTTTATATACAGCACTGGTAAGACTGATACCAAAATGCTGAATACAGTTCTGGAGTCAACATTTTTATAGCATGTTGAAAAACTGCTTCAAAAAAAGACTGGAGAAAAAACATACATTGAGTTCTAAAACCTACCTGCTTAACTGCTGAAAATAGGACTGAGAGGTGACCTGGTCACAGAATACACATCCCTTCCAGGGGGTGTGCTGAAAAAAGAAAGCACCCGGGACAGAAAGATTCTTTAATCTATTATGGAAAGGCATAAAATCATCTGAGCTGGAAACTTTCGCACCAGAAAAGCAGCACAACAGTTCTCAGACCAGCTTACCAAAGGAAACAACAGATTCACTGTCCATTGGTGCATTTAATTCTTCAGATTGAAAAGATTTTAGAGCTGCAGATTCCCCTCCATGAGGTGGCAGAGTCTGTATATCCTAGTGCCAACAGAAGGCAGGAGCCTCTGGGATAGCACATCTGAGTCCTGTCAAACTCACTAATGTTCAAAACTAGGTGATACTTAATGGCCCCCAATATACAAGCAGGCAGAGTGGATAATGGGTAAATATCATCTTCACAGACAAAGCTCGGGGGGCTGAGAAGAAAGCTTGTATCTAAGAGGAGGTTAAGAGAGGGGCTTCACCTGAATCACAGGCTGCAATACAGTGAGAACACTGCACCCACTTGTACCCACATACACACACGTACCCACATAAATACAGGTACGCAAGAAGCAGGGAAGTGGATCTACACCATCCTGTTCTAACATTTCATTAGTAAAAATGCAGCCTGACACTTAACCAGTCCCTGTCCATTTCATCTGGGAAAGACTTTTATCAGTATAAATCAGACCTGGATCCATCCTGCCTTTCTAACCATCCATTTTTCTATGACTCATGAACAAGGAAAGAACAGGTGCAAGAGAAAATACTTCTCTGTGTTTGGTCTTGTAATACCTATATGTGCATTATGTTGTCAACAACGACAAAGTATTATTACGGGGACCAAAACTGCTCACTGGGCTTAAAGGATTATCAGCTGATAGAATAAAAGCAGTTTTCAGGTTTCATTACATGTAGATGAAATCACAGTTTAAGTAGTCACAAAACATCAGTGCAGAACAATACGTGTCCTGGCTTACATTAATTTTCCTAAATACTAAAGGAAAACCATTTTTCTGTGGACTTCTGAGATTATACAAAATTACACTTATGAAATAGGTGCTTTGCAGAATGAACTGCTAAGGGGACGCCTACTTAAAACACATACTGTATTGAATCCCTGAGTTACTCAAGCTTTGATCTTTATACCACAAGACAGAAGGGACCCAAACAAGTCTCCTGCTGGACAGGCGAAGCGAAAAGAGATAAAAGCAGTCCTGTGTTCAGTCGCCTCAAACATACCTCAGAACTGACAAAGCATTAATGTAGAGGGTTTACTTTCACGTTGAGACTCTGGGTCTCAATGAGTGGAATCAACTATCCTGGGTAGTTTCCCTGGAATCTAAGGTTTCTAACAGGTCAATTTGACTCTTTGTGTTCCTACCTCAATAAACTTTCATTTCTTTTTGGTGGCTGTTTATAGCAGTTTTCTCTTTGAAAGTAAAGAACAACCAAACTGATAAAAATCAGTTCCCTTTAATTAAAAGTACTGAAGGTTAAGCTGGTAACAAATCTTACAAATCATGTATTTAATACGCTTAAGTACAACCATTTGTTTAAGTCAGCAAAGTAGGTTCCAATTAACATTTTTAAAAGTATACCTTGTGCAATATTCACAGAAGTAGAATAGCTATTGGTAGGGTGACAAAAATTCAATAACTGTATTTACTGTTTGCGAGCCTACTGCAAATTCAGATGTTTTACAGGATATACTTAGTGCTGCTGCAAATGTGCAGACACATCTTTTTCAACAACACTGGAAAATAACAAGGCCAAAACATCAGGAACAATAGGCTCAATCATAAGCAGCCTGAAAAGGAAAAATCCCACTCCCTAAGGACAGAAATCATTTTATCTTTGCCTTGAGCATGCACTCAATCCACCAATAGACTCAGAGTGATAACCGGCTCAGCTGTTACCTATATCGTCACCTTCCTGAATAAAGCAGAGGCAAAAGAGAGGAGTTGAGTCACAGTGCAGCTGCAACACACAGCATGAAACTAATCCCAGCTGAACTGCATAATTGTGAACGGTTACCAGCCCACACCAAATTAGGTGGTATTAATAAATTATTCCATAAAATAGATGGCATCATTAAATAACAGCAGTTAATTGGTATGTGATTTATATACATAAAAGCGTTCACCTATGTCAGGTGTAAATTTTGCATTAAAGAACCGTACACATAGCCAGGTTAGATCCTGATGAAAGAGCCAAGAACTCTGGAATCGTGAAAAGTAATGTAATATTTAATTTGATTATCACAGTTTTTGTACAGGAAACAAAAGCTAGCACTCTGAATGACTTATTTCAAATTGCACCGTAGCCCTAAGTCTCTCAATATACAGATCTTGTAAAGTCTATCTTTTTTCTCCATCAGCCATGCATCTATCACATATCCAGTAAAGATTACCCTGCAATTTAGAGTGTGTTACCTGGCACCTGGCTTATTAATTCATAGTGGTTTACTTATGGACTGTTCTTTTTATCACTGTACTTTGCTCACATGAGTATCAATTCATAACGGTTTGTTTTACTGGTTTAAATGAGGTCACATGGGGGCTAAGGCATTCCTTGAGGAAATCTACACATCAAAATCTGACCCTAAATCCAACCTCATATGTTCAGAAGCTGCCATTCTCTGTAAGTCAAAGTCTGGAATCTTTCTTTGGTAAAATTTCCGTAAGATTCATTTCGCAGATGAAACATTGCTAGTTATGTGTGAAGGAACTGATCAGGTTACAGAAAGCCATTTTTGTTTTACACAGTTTCTCAAGCAGAGTAGAGATCAAAAAAACACACAAAGTAATATTTTATGCACTGCACTGAATCCCTGATTGGAGAAGCAACTTTTGACATATATAGGAATATCTCATCTGTCACTTTTCTACATACATAAAGATCCTAGTAAAACATACGGGTAACAACTTCCCTTAACATTTATTAATTAGACAAATGGGAGTAATGGATATAAGATTTCAACATTTGAAAATGTGCAGATGGCACAGTAAATATCTGTATAGTTTACAGTCAATATATTCTTTTGTGAGAATTCAATAATACCCGGTTCTGTATATTTTTGGCTCTTCATTCAAAAGCTTATGAAAGACAGAAACAGCATATCTTTCAAATGCTTTTTATAGTAATTTTGCTGTATTCTAGAAATTACAAAAGACACGAGGAGTAACTTTAAAGCTATTGTTAATTCCGAATTATCATTTATGTCTGGCAAGGAAATCAAGTCTTGTTAAAAGGCAGATTACAAATGTTTAGCCACAGTGCCCTCTAGCTGCTTTAATTCTAATTTGTAATTTCAAAATAGTTTTCCATACACAGAAGGAAAAAAAACCCAAACCCTGGATGAACTACCAGCTTTATATGAGTATAAAATGAATCCACATCTCCACTAGAGGAACTTCAGGCATTGCTACTTGATCCATCTACGTGAGTTTCCTTATCACCCACCCACCCCAACCCCAAAACAGCATTTCTCTAACATCTAACAAATTGTATTTCTCTTACTGAATTTCCTAGCCTGAAAAATAGAAATTAGGAAACCAGTTCAAAGCAAGTAAAAACTGATTGAACATTTTTATTAGGACCCAAACAACCTCAACAGAAAGAATGGGTTTCTACCTTTCACTATTTTTTACTTTTGAGTGCAATTTACACTCTCTTTTGAACCAGAAAGCACCAGTAAACAGCAACAGATCTGGGCTAACCTGGAAAGATTGGCTGTTAGACAATATGTGAAGTCCAGGCTTGCTTCTCAGATGACACCAGTCAGCTGCAAACACATACAAGCATTTTTATCACACATTTTCCTAATCCAACTGGCTTAGGAAAGTGCTGGGCCAGTTTTGAAAGTCTGCGTCTTTCAGGAACACTGTCTGATGGACATTCACTTTTCTCTTACTCTTCCCTTATCTTGAGACCTAGACTTGGCAGGCTTATGACCTCTTAAACCATAGCCTCCAAAAACCTACTAAAACCTAATGTACTTGTTGTGTTACTAACATACTCCTTCACAACTGAATCCTCTGTAACAAGATGCACTTAGCTTCTTTCTTAACCTTTAATGGACAAGATGACTTACTTACATATAAGGAATTTATTAACCACAGTGACTTTTGTTTCTAAAAAACAGCAGACAATTGCAGATCTTTACAAAATAAAGATCTATTTAAACTATTCTGCAATAAACCATCTTCAGCAGTGTGCCCTTACTGTTCTGTAAGCCTGAAATCTGACCAGTGCTTTGGACAAGACAAAGTCTCTTCCCTGCCTTTCTTTTCCCAGCCCAGTCTTCCCGTAAGATGTGAAGAGAGACTCTGCAGTCTCACATCTTACAGTCTCTTTATAAAAAAACCCCACAGTTGGGAAAACTCAAGTCTTTGCCTCCAAATAGGGCTCTGTTTAAAATCCCCTGTCTCTTGGCATAAGTCAATAGATTAGAGACATTCACAATTGATATTACATTGTTCTTAACCAGCTCCACAGATATATATGTTCAACTAAATGTCAAGTTTCCATTAACAAAAATGCTCACTTTTGAAAGGGTAGTGAAAGTAGAAGTTAAAATCACGAACTGAACAGAGCAATAAAAATGTTAGCAAGGTATAATTTGTGATTTCATGCAAATATAAATTAGTATTCAATATAAATATTATACTAATATAAAATATAATAAATAATATCAATTAGGTTAATGGGGAACTATATTAATGTCAATCCAACAAAGGAGGATGGCAGGCAGTAAGTAACCTTTGATCTAGTGAGGAAGCCAGTAAAACCCTGAATAACTCTGACAACTACACAGTTTTGCCTGTAAGTGTCACAAGGCAACAAGAAGTATCGTGAATATGGGCCAACTGCCCAAAGTCTGAGCATGACTCTCCAAGTTTCTTTGTCTCAATAAATTTCCCTTAAAAAGTGGCATATGTGGGCATATGTGTGGTATAAGCATCCTGCTGGTGACTCTAAACCATATGCTGCAAAGGTATGCAGGACTGCTGCCAACATTATTTATTTCCTCAACCCCCTTTTGATAAAAAGCAGTGGGATTTTCTGCTAACTGTGGAGGACAAAGAGCTCTACTGAGGGCACCGTATGCTTTTTCCTGGTCCTATGGTATTCTGAGACTGTTTGCAGCTCCTACCTAGACTCAGAAGGATGACATACCAGCAAGAATACCCAAGCCTTTAAATATATAAAAAAATACTCCTTTTGATTTATTATTTCATTCTATAATTTGCATATTTCTGAATTTTGCTTCCAGGACTTTTCTTTTTCCTGGTTTGTTTGGGCCATTTTAAAAGACAAATCTTGATCCCTTCACCTCAGTAGAAACACTGATTTATCATGGTATTAGAGATGCTCATGAAATTCTCATATCAGTCTAAATAGAATTTAGCAAGAAAGTAGCAACCATAATATAGGCTGGTTCAAATGCCAGGGAGTCTGCTTTAAAAAGAATAACCACTCTGGTGATCTCAAGCCTCCCACCGGGACTTAGGGATCTCTAATCGTATTCTTAGACATTCCCAGGACACCCTGAAGAGACATGAAGCCTCCCCAGTTTTAAGCCACTACGTTTTTCTTTGAAACAGTAAAAAATTGCTGAGAGAAAAGGTAGAATTGGAAAACCTAGAGAAAGAATCACAGACTACTGTAATTTTTAATGTATAAATCCTGAGCATAAGTTTGCGGTAAATAAAAAAAATAATTATTTATTTACAGCCATTTTCACTCTGTTTTCTTTTTGAAATGAAAAGCAGCTGGAACCAGTAGTACTAGATGGGCACATGCAATCATATGAAAGGTTCATTGCTACAGAATTCAAGCAATCTCTCTGACACTGTGTGCACTCTCTTTATTTACTGCCTGTGAATCACTTCATTTATGCAACTGCAACACAAGGCAAAGCAGAACAGGGAGAACCTGGATCTTACTATCCACTGCGTGGAAATATCCTGGGGTCTCCTGGACACAGGATGCTTTCAGCAATAGATTTAAAACAATGTTTTCCTCCTCAACCTTGCCAATATGGGAAGCATTTACTCTCCATTTCCTGGAGGAGGTGGACAATTCTTATTTGAAAAAAAAAACCCAAAACCACCCACCTAAATATCTGAAAAGGTAGATGTTACCTATCCACAACAACTGGTTATAGGCAGATTGGTTGTGGTGGTGTTATGCTCTAGCTTATTGAATTTTGGTTTCAAATTACTGACAGGAATTTTTTGCTGTGTGTAATTTTTCCCATGCTAACTTACATTCACCTCTTTGTGCATATATGAAAACATGGAATGCTTCCAGTGGGTTTTTTTGTGAGAAAGACATTTTTAATTATCAACACTATAACTCTGAAAAAGACTGAAAAGATGCCTTTGCAGCCTCAAGTGCTACATGTTGCTACATATGACCAGAGATTAAGAGGAGTATTTTCAGCCCTGGAAACTTAGAGGCTTTTTGTGACATGTTTTTTTTTCATCCTGTCTCTGAGCAAGGCTCAGTACTGAGCCTTAGAAATACAGTACACGCAGGACACTAATAGCTGGTGTCACAGAACCAAAACTGCAGGTTTCTGTCGCTGCTGCCACACTGCTCAGGAGTGTCCCTGCTGCAGATGGAGGCACTGGGGAGTTCACAAGGTACTGGCCTTCCCTCCTCTGAGACAAGGACAAAAGCCCTGTGCAAGTTCCCCCCACTGTGCTTTATACAGAGCAGGGCATCATCCTCCTGTTACTTCAGATGGCTAAGTGCTAAAGGAATATTCCCTTTCTCAGCCTCACAAGCATTTTAAGGCTAGGAAAAGGTTCTTTGGATTCTATTATCATTTATTCATCACCGGAGAACTAATTGTAGGCGTCACATGCTGCTGTTACCTGGTATCAGTTTATGTTCTCAGTTGCCTTTATGTGTTAGATAGACTGGAGGTATTACAATGGGTCACCTGAAAGAGGCAGAACCTATTGTGTATCTTTACTTTTCAGAGTATATCTCACTGAAAGCCATTTTATCACAATTCTTTTTACAGGTGGCTTCCATTCAGATAGGTTCTAACCGTGCCATTTTCAATCTTTCATTATAACTTTTACAACCGGTGGTGCTCTCCATCACAGTCATGCTGATTCTTTTACAGTAAAAATGTCTCTAAAAATAAATTCCCAACCTACACTTTGCCAGGTGAGCATTGGTAAGTGGAAAAATATTTCTAACCTATTTGTACAGCACTCAAGAATTTTCTGTAAGAAAATCTTTGCATGGAAAAGTTTCGCTCTGGAAGACACCTGTATCTTAATTTACATTAATCTTTTTGCATGTATATATGAATAACACTTTGGGGTGCGATCTTGAAATTTTGTGCTCAGCTAATTTCAACCTCATTCATTTCTAAACTGGTGAATTGCATTAGAAGTTTTAGTTACAAAAAAATCTTTAAATAACAGACTCCCAGTAATGTCTTTAGGCAAAGTTATACACCTTTAGAATAGAAAAGAGCCTTTTCAATTATTTTTAATTTATTTTTCAGAAAGAGCTATATATCACTTAAAATTCCTCTGTCTCTACAGATATATATACAGGTACAGATTCACAAACAACCACAACCAAGACACACTAAAATACACTGTCCATTCTTCTTTTCACAGAATATCCCTACAGAATGGACAAGGTAAATATTTCAGTGGATATAATTGCATTTTGTCTGAATGATATTGAAAATGTCATGCTGATTATAATGCTTTAACACTAAATTTAATTGAACAATGGTAACACAGAGAAAGCTGTGGGTACATTCGTTATGTAAAGTTCTTTTCATTAATTTAGCAATTTTTTATGCCATCTGGTACAGCCATAAGTAGTTATTTGTACACTATTCAAAATGATCTTTGAATCCTTGAAGAATTTTGGAGTGATAACTTTTTACAGCAAGCATTCAATGTTTTATTCAAAATAATAACTGCATCAATTTGCTGTAATTGGTGTTTTGGCTACTTTTTTGAGTGTGAAGTTCCCTTGGGTGCTGAAACTACATAATACATGGTATTGGCACAAATATTAAAAAAAAAAAAAAGAAAGAAAAAAAGAAAAAAGATAGCAAGTCCTGTCTTAAAAATTTTGCACGCTCTTGCCGCACAGCAAATAAAAACATTAACTTCAAAACCTTTAGATGAGTGTAGTGGGAAAAAAGCTTAAAATGCATTTCTGTGAAGAAGGCAGAAGAAATTCTAAGACATTATTTGAATGAAACATTTAAAAATTCACATGTACAAGCACATCTCTTAATCTGCTGATTTGTAGAGTTATGAACATAGTAATGAACAGAGGTTACCTATGAGCCAGACACCCTGTTCTAAACAAACTACAGTTATCCTGCAGGTTAATCACTGAAGTAGAGTTTTATTTACATCATATTTATAGAATCTCTTTAAACAGGCCAAGAACACATGCAATTGTTGAAAAACACAGGTAAGTATTTTTTAAGTGGACAAATTATTTTTGTTACAGTAGTAGGGTGATTTCTTAGTCTTTCTTAGTGGAAAGCAGATCTGAGGAGAAGGATCTGGGAGTCCTGGTGGATAGTAAACTATCCATGAGCCAGCAATGTGCCCTTGTTGCCAAGTGGGCCAATGGAATCCTGGGCTGCATAGGGAACAGTGTGGCCAGCAGGTCGAGGGAGTGTCAATCTCCCCCTCTGCTCTGCACTGGTGAAAGCAGAGCTGGAATACTGCATCCAGTTCAAAAGGGACAGGAAACTACTGGAGAGCATCCAACGTAGGGCAACAGAGATGATGGAGGGATTGGAGCATCTCCCTTATGAGGAAAGGCTGAGAGAGCTGGGACTCTTAAGCCTGGAGAAGACCGAGGGGAGACCTTATTAATGCTTATAAGTACCTAAAGGGTGAATTGAAGGATGATGGAGCCAGAATCTTTTCAGTGGTTCCCAGTGACAGGACAAGGGGCAACGGGCACAAGCTGGAACACAGGAAGTTCCACTCAAATATGAGGAAGAACTTCTTTACAGTGAGGGTGACAGAGCACTGGAACAGGCTGCTGAGAGAGGTTGTGGAGTCCCCTTCTCTAGAGATTTTCAAGACCCACCTGGATGCAGTCCTGAGTGATGTGCTCTAGGCAACCCTGCTTTAGCAGGAGAGATGGACTAGATGATCTCTAGAGGTCCCTTCCAATTCTGACAATTCCGTGATTCTGTGATTGATAATTATAACATTAGATAAAACAACATGGAGACATGTATTACCACTTGTTAAACTCAGACACTTCTATAAAAAATTCTGTGCTTTGATTTTTCAAGATGACAACAAAATTTGCTTTACAAATGCATGTACTTTGAAGGGGAACTGCAATCATGAATGCTTAAATAAACTCAAAAGTCATATTTTCTCTGAAAGTAAATCTGGTCTTTCATTTTCTTCCATTTTCTCTAAAGGATGAAGAAAACAGATAATTTAGCTTACCATCTCTAGCAAAAGGAGTTTAACCAGCAGCATTAGGGCCATAATCTGCCAAGGATGACCTCAGGTGCTCACTTTCATACACACAAGTAGTCACACTCAAATGAGAAGCATTACATGTGCTCAGGGCCATTGGAATGGTGCTAGAAGAGACTATTATCCCAAGTGTTATCCTGTGGGAGCTGAAAGCACGACATGGGCCAAATTTGTCTGAGTCATGTCAGCTGCTGCTATAGCTGCTGCCAGAGGAAAGCTAGCGCCTACAAAATTTCTTCCTGCACTTTCCAATTCTTACTCTTCTCTGCCACGGCTTTCATGTTCAGCAGCCTCAATCACAACTGCACCCTCCACTCCAGCAGCCTAACGAGGCTGGGGAACAGGCTGCCTACCCATCTGCTGCTACCACCTACTTCCTTACTGGCAGAGATGCTAGGGGCAGGTGGGCTCTCTGCTCCCCAGTTCTGCTAGAATGATAAAAAAAGAGAATACAGCAGCTGTACCTAGAGCAAGCAAAAGTCTTGCTAGGGTGGCAGCTGCACTACATGTTTTTCCATTCCAGGTACTTGATATCTTCAGGATTTTCAGCCAAAATGAAGAAGGATTAAAAGTGTCAAGAAGCATTTTCCTTCATAAAACACTGTTTTTCTGGAAGTGCTCATTATTAAATTCCTACTTATTAAAGCTTCGTGTTTACATGAATGTCCTCCTATGAGTTAAAAGCAAATGGGAGAAAGAAAGAGACAGCAATGGACCAGCACCTCAGCTGGCAGTTGTTCCCCTCAGACTGCCCTGCAGAAGATATGCCCCAATTCTAGTTTCATCCCTGGCAAAGGAAATACCTCTTAATAGTCCAGATTACAGCTTTATAGATTTCCTAGTTTAACGTGAGAAAAGAGGACTTAAGGATCTGTTTCCTATAAAAGAAGACACTACACTCGACCCAGATCATCCCGACAGGCCTATGTCCTCACTGGCCTCAGGACGTGTCTTCAGACTTCCAGCCTCATACATTATGATTAGCCATAGACACATGGCCCCACATCAGGAGCTGCAAACACAATCTTGCAGCTGTGTTACCTACTAACTTTAGCCCAGCTTATTTTTCCCTTTGGAACTCAACAATCTGGGTTAGAGCAAAGCATTTTTCGGTTTTCAGGAAACTGAACTTGTGTGTGTCATGATCAAAGAAAACAAGACACATAAGCAATAGCAATGCTATGGTTCCTGAACTGGCAAGAGGACTGATGGAGCAGAGTATTTTCAGACAGACAATGCCACAGTGACAACGTCATAGCGTGATTAAGGGAAAACACTCTCAATGTTTACAGGTCAATTAAATCCAGAGTGGTATGAAATAAAAACAGTAATGCTATAGCCATTATCTGTGCCTTCGAAAAGGAAAAAGATGGCAGTGAGTGCTCACAGGATGGGTAGAGGAAAAATTTGCCTTATTATTGTATTTGTGATGTAAACCAAAACAGTTAAAAAATGGTCAACTTTACTACACCATCAAAAAATTAACAAGGTAACGTTTCCTTCATGAACTGTTTTATGCACAGTTCACAATAATACAAATATATTAATTGATGTATTTCATATGTTAAACTGTGGAATTTTTTTTACTCTCAACAAGCATAATTTAAAAAAAATAATAAACCAAATAGAAAATACGTAATGGTGCTATAAATTAACTTTTGCAGAAGGTATAACTACATTGTGCCATGATCAATTTATCTAGTCAGCTATACCTAGCACTTGGAAGGATACTTATTTGAGAGGAGGAAAGGGGAATCAGTCTATACAGCCCTAAGCCATTTCCAAAGTCTCATCAGTGTCACCATGGCAACACCACAGGACAGCTGTGTCACAGCCACAGGGCTACTTGCTCCTCTGTCCAACCCAGGGTTTGAGCGTGGCCCCTTTGGTGCTGGACACGCTTTTGGCTCTCACAAGCTTTTCCCACCGCAGCTCCCAGCATTCTTTGTACTTGTTGTTCTCAGCTAACAGGTCTGGCTGTGTTCAGCACTTACTGTTCTTCCCTCTGGCATCTCTCATCAGTGACAACCTTCTTAAAACCAGAGTCATTAATTTGAGCAATTGGAAAAAAAGCTTTTAGAGAAAGGGGGTTTTACAACAAATATAGGTTCTTACCTAAATACTTACAACTACCTGAGAGTAATTCAGGCAGCACATATGACAAATACCTAACTCCCAAGCAGGGTCCTCTGCCTATGCCTTGATAAAGAACTCCTTCCAGAGCTGATTTGTGTCACTTGAATCTCTGTGGTTTGGCCTTTGCTCCTAAGCTACCTAAAACTGCTTATAGGAATATGGTTTGGCTTAGTAATTTTTTTTTCCTTGTTGTTTAGTTTTCTCCACAAACTACTATTAATTTCGGTCATTCTATCAAAGAGATTAACATTGTTCTCAAACTGATCAACCTGTATTATGGATACTTCACGGTATCAGAGCTCCAACTGTGCCACAGGTTTTTTGGCAGCCTTTGATTCTTCTGACTACAAGGTACTTCTGGGATATTTTTACGGATAAGGGAGCTCTTTGGTATCCTGGCTACATCCATCCACCCTGGGTCTACGATGATTCTATGCATCTGTGATGTTCTGTGATGTGCAAGGCCTATTTTGTCCTCTGTCTGCACAGAGAGTGTGGTTTGGGGAATTAATTTCTTAGTCTTTAAAGGGATGGGATTTCAGAGTTATCTGTTAATTATATCCAAACTAAGTGTTTTCTTTGTTTTGCCATTTCCTGGCTTAGGAGAAGGAAAAGCTTGCTGAAGTTTGCTTTACAGAAGATAGAACCAATATGGCAGATTTAGCACATGGAACCAAGAAGTACTTTGTCACTAGTCAATAACACTGAGAGTATATTTAGCTGTAAAGGTGGAAACACCTTTAACTAGCTTGGAAATTTTTAAGTTAACTTTAATTTTCAAGTGCTAATGCTGGCTCAAGAGTCTTTTCAATCACAGTGACTTGGAAAACATGGTTTCTTTTGCTGATGTGATCTCACTAGACACCTGTGCCTTAGGATCCCACATAGGATGACAACCCACAATAGAAAACCATGCTTGAAGACCACTTAAAGACTGCAGCCTTCTCCATTCTTAGAGCAATATTTTACATCCATAATTCTTATACTGTATTAAACTTTCTGCCTCTATATGCATTTACATAGTGGAAGCCTGTCACAGCCTATGTTGCTTAGAACCTGCATGTATTCTGAGGAAGTCCCTGTTTTCAACATACTGTTTGGGAAAGACTCATGATGGCCCATAAGGACTAGACTCTGAGGACAGCATAGAGAACTTACGGATTTGAAACTTCTCCTTCCAGCGTTTCACAAAAACTTGAACTTCTTAAAGCTCAGTATAACACAATTATCTTTGCCAGCTGAGTAGGGACAAATATTAAGTCATTTTTCTAGCTGAGAGCTTGAAACAAAGAAAAAAAAAATCCAAACAGCAACAATTTAGGATTTGCCTTATGGCATGACTACAGTATAAATACATAACTAAACCAGATATATACAAAGCATAAATCAACACAAAGCTCATGAAACATATGGCTGGGTAGACACAGTGATAAAGGTAGTCTGGGGGGAGCTAATACAGATCCACAAACCTTGCAGTTCTCTAGAACAGTAACAGTGGTTAGAAAAACACATTCTTGCTTGTTCGTAAAACTTGCTCTACAAATTATACTAATGATGACTAATCCTTGACTCATTAAAAAGCAATCAAACAAACTAAAACACAGAATCCTGAATAAGATGTGGCATAAAGCCTTCAGTAAACACGTTTCCAGGGACGCAATAATCTCTATGTAGCTGCAATTGAGGCAAAAGGAAAAGGAACAGTATCTAATTTGGATAAAGGTAAAGTATTTAATACAAAGTTATTAATGCAAACCCTCACAAACCTTCTTTATATGCATTTTCCAAGTGCAGATCATTTGTAATTGGGTGTCAAGTCACTAAATCCTTTAAACAGAGTACTCTTCAAAATGAACCTTAATTAAAATCAAATAAAGAAATATTTTTTCTTTCTAAGCAATTTCTACTATTAATGTAAACATTGCTGTAATTTCACACTTCTGTGAAAGAAAGGAGCAATAAGAGAAGACAAAAGTACACCAAAAAGATGTACTCTCTCCTAGCATTTTACAAGAGTAACTGAAACCCTTTGACAGCACAGGTCATAAATTCACACCATACTCTCTCCTGACAGATTCAGCACTCAAAGATGACAATCCAGACAAGTTGTATTATTGCTATAGTAATGTGACAATTAGTATCAAAGAGAAAATGGTTTGTGTCTACAATTTTAATGACATTTGACAATACTGAGTAATGATGCATTTGAGCATCCTTTGGTCAATTGAAAATCACTTCACCTAAGACAAGACAGCTGACTTATAAGACAAGCAGTCCCAACTCTGATTTTTGGATGTCATGAAAAATACATCACTGTGTTGTAGCTGTAAATATCAAAACATTATTTAATGATGCAAGCTCACAAAGGATATAATATATTTTCTTAAGGCAATATATTTTCCAATTAAAAGCAATACAATTGGAAAACTTCGATACATGTAGATACTGACTTAGATTATCTTAGTATGTCAAGCATACAAAAGTCACATATAAACAACAAAAATATGGGACAGACCCTGGACATTTCAAGACCCAAAATTCCTTTAAAGAAAGACACAATAAATTAAGGGCTGTAAATTTGCTTCTGGCTCAGAAAAATCCAGAGAAAAAGTTTGATAGAAAGGATCTCTCTGTGCTTCCAGTGGATTTAGCTTTCCTGCCGTTAAAATGCGCCCTTTGCTGCCACCGCGTGGGCCCTGCTGCACAGCACTAAGAATGACCACCAGTAATACTTTTTCCATCTCTCTGCAGTCCTCTTCTTTCCCATTTGATTAAAAAAAAAAAAGTTTTCCTACTTTCATTTATGTTTCAAATACAGTCTTTAATAAATAATCTCTGTTCGTTATCTGTTAGGTGTTTTACAGCTCAAAATCACTGTTGAAGTTCAAGAATCTAAATGACTTTAGTTAACTAACAAACACATAAGTCCCTCACTTTTTAAAGAAACATTCGATGGTACTTTGATAAAAGATATACAACACCTGCACTTCGCCCTACCTGTTCAGATACCACAAAGTTAATAGTTGTTCCAAGAGTTCACTGGGTCAGGAGCTAGATGTGACTTCAAGCAGTGGCCAGAGTTATTTGATAGCTGCCAGGACAGTACTTGTATTAGGCCTGAACTGCATGTTTATAGGTAACGTTTATGATTAAAATAGATGGTGCTCTGATATAAGATGGCTCCAGGCTGCTGGGCAGGTGACATGGGCATTGCAAATTAAACACACACCCTTGGTCTGGAAGTGTTGAGAAGTGTCACAACTTCGAGCCCTGGACACACCGTAGGCACTATTTTAATGGTGAAATCTTCCATCCACACCTACACAGCACATTTGTGCTAAGCACATTTACATGAACCTTTAATGTGTAGATAAAAGACTCTCTTCCTGTGAAACCATGCTGGAATTGCACACTAGGATGCCTTGTAGCACGCAGGATGCCACTGGCAATGGGGACGTACGGTACTGAAACACGGAGTAAATCACAACAATGCTGACCACTCCTCCAGCAGCGGCTGTGGTCATGTGCAGGAAAAGGACACTGGACACATCTAGAAGTTTGGCCACCCTACCGCACAAGAGATAATAAGACATTGAGGGGCAAACTACTCTCTTTCCACTGCTTTTGGCTTTTTGACAGAGAGATCTAAATATGCTTTGAAATCCAAGATCATTCTAGAGTCATAATTTTCAAAATCTTAACAGATCTCACCAGCACTTTACAACCCTTAATTTTTAATGAAATCCAGATCTACTGTTTTCAACTCAAGCTCCAAAATAGCAATCAGAAATGGCCAAATATAGAAGACAAAATGCAGGACAAGTATCTCACGGTCCACTGAACTGCCTTGAGACAAGCCTTCCAGGCACCCTCTGCAAGAGGGCAGAAAATAGGAGTGTACTCACTGTCACTATGCAAAAGCTGCTAGATAGTTGGCTTATCTACCCAGGATTTAAATGTGATTACCACATTATACCTTGAAAAATGAAGGCCATCAGTCCAAAGACATGGGGCAGAAATCAGATCTCTGGCAAGGTAGCAGAGAGTATTCATCACAAGCAACTAGGGGAGATCTTCAGATCTTCAGGTGAGAGAGCACCATGGAGCTTGGCATGCTGTGAATTGGAAATGACTGGGAAAACCCTAAGAATTCAATAGCCCAATACTGCTCCAGTTTCCCCCAAGCAGCAGACAATGACTCTGATGAGGTTTGTCTTCATTTTCTGGTTTTTTAACCATGCAATACCATAAAACATTATAATAAAATTCTGTTATTCTCACTTTGTCCTTGTCACCATTCATTACATGAACTCCTGTTTTTGAAATGTTTTAAGAAAGTCTTCAAGCTAGATGGCAACACTGACCCTAGCTTTCTAGAATTTCCCACTGCAAAATAATTTGGCTTCTGAGGGATTTGCTTGGCATGCTGGGCTCTGAGCTTCTTTAGCACATACTAGTTTTACATTTGCTACAAGTGTTTAACAGCACTCACTCCTGCTTAATAAATTTTACTGCTTCTATCAGAAACCTTGTCCTTGGGTAATGTTATTGACCTTGTCCAATAACTGACTGCATGTGATTAATTAATGTCCAGCACAAGGTATTATAAGCACTTAAAGGACCCAATTCACATTTCCAAAGACCATTAAGGTACTTGAAGAATGATCTCCCGCTCAGGACTGTATGAGCAAGACTACACTGTTCCAGACTGGGGTCGGGGGGGGGACCCCAGGTATGGCCAGTGGCACATAAAGTTCCTACAGGGGCTGTGCTGTAACCTCCCTGGACAGACACACAGACAGCCTGCCACCTGGCTACACTGAGGAGGCCTGGACCTCAGGGTCCATTTGTGGCCTTAACTGTGTGACTGGCTGCAGATACTGCTCATCATCACGTCTCCAGATCACACCCCTCAGCCTCCATTGTGGACCACTGACAATGCTCTGGTTCAGCTTCCAAGCAAACTGGTTACCCCACTTCAGAGCACTCGTCAAAGAAAATGTTACAATAAAGTGACAGGAGTTGATAAGACACTTCTGCAGAAGCGATACCAGCAAAGCAGAAGCTGGGTACCACAAGAGAGCAACCAATACCTTCTTATTCTCTGTAACTATAGAAAAAAAACTTCTGCACATTATACGCAGGCCTGTGTTGATGGAAATAGTGCCAAGTATGAATTAAGACCCCCAAACATGCTCCCACAGCTGTTGTAAGATGGATAAAGGAAGGAGGACTTTTTTTCAGTCGTATGAGGGCAAAGAATAGTGGGGAGCAGCCAAAGTGACAGTGACGGATTTGACACAGGGGGCCACTTCAGATGGCAACTAGCCTCTTCATGAGGCTGCCTGGGTCTGCTGTGCAGAGAACCATTACATACATGTGTGATGGACCGTTGTGCGCAAGTGTGACAGACTGCAATGTGACTGACATTGTACATCTGCTTGTGTGCATAAAATCACCACAAGACTTGTAGCATGAGCAAGCAGGTCTCCGGGCCAAAATATGTCACATCGTGTTGTATCAGAGTCCCTCTCACAATTTACCGTATCATTGACTAACGTAGACACACATCCATTGAGAAGATGTAATTGGAAGTGCCCTTCTCACTGCAACAAAAGCTTAAAATTCTGGATTACAGAGGAAATTCAATGGCCTAATTCCCACTGCACAGTTCAGCCCCTGGCATCACAGAAGGTAATATTTTTTCTGATCCTCTACAATTGGTTTTATTGTTCCCCAAGTATTAAACCTACTCCAAAATAAATCTTCTCTCCTCATTTGAGCATAAAGCACTACTTAAGGCTACTTTGACTTTTTCAGGAACAGCTTTTTCTGCCTTATTCTTACAGCAGCCTTGAGCAGGCCTGCTCTCCAGAGGGCTGCTGCTCTGTTCTGACTGACTCGTCCTGCTACACTTCCCCCCGGGAATATAAACCTAAACCCGAATAACAGCTGAACCTTTCCTACTTTTGGATTATTTTCACATTTGTCCTCTCTAGTTTTCCTATCCTCTATTATCCCACATCTGTCTTGTAGAGAAGGACAAGATAGACCAAATGCCTCGTTCCTGAAGCCTGGGCCTCAACCCTGCTGGGCCTTCAGATGGTTACACAAATTTGGCCTGACGTGGGCCCTCTGCCCAGCTCTGCTTCTGCTTACTCTTTTCAGGGATGAGAAGCAGTAAGAAATAATAGCTGCAGACCATTCTCCGACAGCTTTTCAGACACGTTTCCTCACCAGATGTTCAGCTCTGACTAGAAGAGCAATGACCTAGTGTACAGTGGGTCAGTGCCATAAACTTCCTACAAGAAAATGCCACTGAAAAGAGGGACTTAAAATTTAAAAAGATACATTCCAATCTGTCACAAAATGTTCAGTTCAAACAGTCACACTTTCACCCAGCAAGCAGCTCCATAATATATATTCAAATACCAACAATTTGTTCTGCTTTTGGTCTTCCCAGCAAGCTACAGTCCCTACCGCTACCCTTTTTTACGGGATACATTCACACTTTTTAGGTTTGCCACAGTGAGAGAGACATGAAGTGTCTTTAAAAAACTTCCTTTTTAAGAAAAACAGATCTTGGCAATTGTAATACCTTCTTAGAGATGGTAACATGACAGAACTTTGAAGCACTCCTGGCACAGGTTTCTTGAGCCTTCAACAGGATATTGCCTCTGTCGTGGCCACCCCTGCTGGCACGCACGTTTAACACGTATGATTCTCCTACTCGAGTGCTGCAAAGGGACTGTCATTGGTGAGACCAAACATCTGACATAAAGAAATGTGCCAGAATCTCTCTCCTGCCAGCACACAGGGCAAGCTGAATCAGAGACAGGGCAAGGAGCAAACACACGCCAAAAAAAAGAATGTTTTTCACTCAGTCTTGTAGACAGTAATTGTAAGGCTTTCATAGCCCTTGTATTCTGAATGCTTGTGTTTCACAGGAATCCATAGGCACGAAGGTCAGCTTGTCTCTACAAAGACTGCAGCCTCCATGCCAGGCAGACTTTGACCTTTCCGCCGGAAGCCAGTCTCTCTGGTGTCAGCCATTTCAGAAAGGGATTGTGGCAAAAGGCATAGACAGAGATGTTCTTTTGCACAGAAGTACAAACCATGAAGCAAATAGCTTAAGGATTACACTTACTCAGGAAAAATAATCAGCTATGAAATGCTTTATTATGGCAACATGAAGTACTTGACTTTGATGATTGTTGTAGAAACCCCAATTTTTCAAAAGTACTATTCTACCTTTACTTTTCAAAAGTACATTATTCTACCTCAACTTTGAGAGGACTGTTTGACTGCTGTTTTATATTGGGCAGTTTGAGACTGAAACTGTTTTTTCTGTATCTGCTTGCTGCTTTTTTGCTGGAATGGACACCCAAAAGAGTTGTCACAAGCCTTCAGTCCACTTTGAAAAAGGCAGTGTGATTCCTTGAGCACAGCATGGTTAACTTTCCAAAATGATCACAACAAATCTAGGGCTGGGTCATAATCCCCAGGAATGGAGAGGCTTCATCCCACAGAAAGCAAGGGGGCAGACCGACTGACACCAGTTATTTTAGTAGTAGGCTGTGCCTATTTCCATGAACGTGGGTGCTGATTGCCACGCAATCTCTTCCGTGCAGCTAAGGGAAATTTGTAACAGATACAGGGAGCAGGAATGTTGTCAAGGACAAATGAACTCTGATTTCCAGACATGAGTCAACCTTTCAAAATCTTTAATGCTTTGTCTATATAAACTATAACAGCTAGTTATAGTTTATGGAGCATTAGAAATACCAAATATAAATTTTAACATAATAACAATAATAGTGTGACTATGTAAATAGGGAAGCCAGAAACCTGCAATCTTCCAAACCCCCTCATTTCAGGGATGATTATTCTGCCTTTTATTGGGCACCTATTCATATTTACCACATCATTACCATGATTGTTTCCTAAAACATTTGGTGATTCTGCAGCTTTATCTGCCTTCCTTGAATTATTGCATTTAGTCTTCATGTCACAATCTCACAATTAACCCAACTGATTTGCGATTATGTTCGTTCAGTGACACCCAGTCTGCCTCCTACTCACATTTTGGTTTATGTCACATTGGTAGCAGGACTTTATACACCACATATTTTTGTTGACTCACTTAAGATCTGTAACATATGACACCAGGGCTTATTAAATAACTCTTGATCAGACTCAGTTGGTATGGCTCTGATATTCTGCTAAGAACAAGCTATTCAATTATTTTCACTGGTATTCAACTCACATATACATTGGGTTTCTTGTTCCTTGCTAAAAACTCTTTAGATGCTCTTTTGCCTTTCTTAAACAAAACGACTGTGCATTTTTGTCCCATGAACTATTTTTGTATGTATCAGGTGACTAATAATGTAGGTTTTCTCATGAAAATCAACATGTGAAAGTGGTGTTAATTTTGAGATAATAGGAGAAAGAATAAAATTAATATTAAAAGATCAATTTAAAATAAATCCAGACATAATAAAAAGACTGTTCTTCCCTCAGACAACTGTAACTTTGCCCTGTCAGAGCAACTTATGGGGGAAAAAAAGATTTTAAATACTATTTTTAACAATCTGGATCAGCAAATACTATTCTGCATAACCAAAATAGCACTATACTACACATTTAATATTTGTGAGCTGCCACAAGTTTGGATGTTTCAATTTCTTTTAACTTTAACTTTGAATTTCCTGAGTATGCAAAATAGTGATATAATAGTTGCTATCATTAGTCTAGTACCCCACTTTTCATAACTGGTACCATAATCCTCCTGGTTAGTTAACCAAATAAATTACTATTCTACCTAAATTCAGAAAGCAGAGGAATAAAAAAAGGTAGTTAACACTAGTATGCTTACATTTTGGTAAGCTGTTGTTTGCTGTGAAGCAACATAATAAAAAAAAAATAAATAAATTCCAGTAGAATATATTCTAGAGCAAAAAAATCAGAAAGAAACACTGTAACCTACCTCATATTCCCTGCCATAATGAGGCACAGATTATAAATGTGAGAAAAAATGAAGAGGAAGAGGATGGTACTGAAGAACATTGTCATCCAAGACCCATGGTCCTCTCGAAACATCTTCAGACGGAGCAACTGACCTGTGGTATGAATATTATGAGAAAGCACGTTTTAGTAAATACATGTTTACATGATAAAAAAACAAAATAGAGTATTAAACTGTATTTTAACTTATATCCAATTATTCCATTGTGTACGGGGAGGACAGATTTAGTATCATGCAGCCAAACTACTCTTCTGTAGTTCAGCATGAACAGATACTAATTCTACAAAATTACAATGCTGCTTCCCACAAACCAATGAAAAACTGGTTTGGGCTCTTATCAATCAGAATCACTGAGGTGTAGGTCTGAAGGAGTCCACAAAACACATCTGTGGCACCTGATCAAAATGTGGCTGTGGTTTTACATACACTACGTGTGATTCTACATGTTGGTTAAGCAGCTTTCGAAGCTTCCTGGTTTCAGCCATTAATATCTCTACCCACTCTGCTCTCCCGCTGGCACAGCAAGCTGAGCAGCCATGCACAAGTGAACAAAAGCAGGGAATTGACCCATCTAGAAAAAAAGAAAATTTACTTTTTTTTCTTTTTTCTTTCATGTGAATCACTTCCATCAACCTGCTGACCTTCAAGCTCAATGAACAGTAGAGCTGCACATCTGTGGAAACATGGGAAGGAGTGATGGACTGGAAGGGCAGCTGCCTAAACCATCACATTTTCTAGGAACTGTTACACCCTAAACAAATGCCACAGCAGAAAAGGTCTCATAGAATTAATCTAGACCTCAAGTCAAGAGCCACTTTTTAGTGGTATTTGAGCAATGTTTTGAGAAACAAGTCTATTTATAAATTCTGAAGTGTCGTAAGTACCTCGGCCTGTGTGAGATCCATTATTTGCTGACAGTTATTTCTTGATAACAAAACAGTCATTAAATCTAGATGGTTACCTGTCTCTTTCCACTGACTATAGACAACATCAGGTCAAATATTATATGACATGATAACAGTGATCTCATCACATGTGTTTGTCCAGCTTGTGAAAAACACAGACATGGAAAAGAACTGGGGCTTCAGGTTTGTTGGGCTCATGACAAAAAGAGATTATTTACCTTTCTGAGAAGGTGACTGCAGGACGACTTGAGGATGAAAGAAACTGCCTGGACTAGAGGGAAACTCCATGTATCAGAAGAAAAGCCATCCCTTGAGTCAAAGATGACTCTTGCTTAAGATTGCCTTCCCCAAATGGTGAGAATTCACTTTTGCAAGGCATAGAGTACCACGCGGAAACTAAAAGGGATAAGCAAGACAACTGATAATTCAAGCAGTAAGGTGAAGGACTGCATCTAATGAGGAGATAGTGCAGTCAGGTGCTAGATGTCCAAATAGGAAAAACAGAAGGAAGGTGATGAGCTGGGCAAGAAATGTCAAAAGAGGTGATATAGCAGACTGAGAGGTGGAATGCTCTGGGTGGAGGCAATCTCTGGGAGCTGTTGTTGAATTGCAAAGTCCAGTTTCAGCATGAATTAGGGTTGGATACATGGGGAGGCTATAATGTGGGGGAAATTAGTACAAAATGTGAGGTGTTAATTTATGGAATGAAACAGCAAAACCCCAGGATTGATGTGTGCTGATGAAGACTGGAGATGCAAGTTTGGGGCAGGAAGACTGAAGGACCTGTAACAAACCTAGGCTATGAGCTCAAGTGGTAGGTAGGATTTGAGCTCTGGAGTAAGCAGAGTTGGAGGACAGGAGTTTTTCAAGAGAACCAATATTTTGGAACAAGGTGAGAACCGTGAGGCAGGAGAAGTGATAGGCAGGTAGGTGGGATTAACCAAGCTGTGCAATGGGGTAAGAGTAACATAGGTCCATGGACCAATCCAGTAGTAGGGCGGCAATAACAAGGATTCTGGAAGTGAAGAAGGGGGAAGAAAGGGGAAGTGCAAACACACTTACACATGCCCCAAGCCCCTGTACTCTTCTCTTTCACTGCTGGAAACAATGACAGCCCCAGGCCTAGCTAGATTGGGGATGTGCAATAAGTCTGTACTTCTCTAAAAAGCAAGCAGAGGCTGCTATGGCAATAGCAATTTATCCTGGCTTACTGAGAGGAGGGGCTTAATGATAAAAGATATCTCCCTTGCAGTTTGATACCTACTCTCTGGAGAGCTACCATTGCATATGGAATATTAGCAACACCTTGGATTAAAAACAGTACTCGTAAAATAGAGTTGTGATTTTAGAAGGTCCAGACTGTAACAGAGAGGAAAAGCACAGCTGGGCATCTAGACTTCTGTAAAATAGATAATTCCAACCTTACTAAAACAGGTAAGAGACAGATTTATTAAGTATTTATTGCACCTGTATTCTCCAAAGCAATATAATTTTCCCTATGTAACTATTGCATGCTGATTAATATATATACATTTGTGTAAATTTCGTATCTTAAAAGTACTTTTTCACAAATATTGCCTTTGCCAGGAAAATTCTTACAACTTAACTATCCTTCTACTGTATCTTATGTTTGCCATATAGAACTTCATTAACTCTCAAGTAAGTACATGAACATCAATTTTTGATGAAAAAAATAGTAGCTTAATCACGATACCAACTGAGTCATTAAGAAGAAAGGAATTGGAAATTAGCACAATCTACTTACCTAATTGCATACAAATACTGCTGTATATGACTTGTTGTTCCCATTGTACTAGTATGTATAATATGCTAAATGTAGTTGAACTAAAGTATGTGAAATGCTCCACTTAATACTCACATTGCATTATATATCCTTTCACATCAATTCAGTTGAACATAAAAAGGGAATACATGAGACCATTTTTTCACAGGTAAGATGTTAAAGTAATAATTGCAAATAACGCTTGATATTTTTATAAGAAAACCTAGGCCCTGTATAATGCTTTATTACTTTGATAAAATGGTCTAAAAGGGTAAGCTTTGAGAGCACATGTAACAGAAATATATTGGTGTTTGAATAGTCAGAAATTTGGGAAACCTATCTGGTAACTGGAATAGATTTGTACCAGATTAAAATACAGTTGCAACAGGCAAACAAAATTCTCAGAGTAATACCAACAAATAGAACAGTTCATGCAAAATAGCAAACAAGAGGGAGCAAGGGGCAAAGAGAGTAGATAAGGAATAAAATTACATAAAATACATTGTTAACTCAGCTTAATTTTTTTTTTTTTAATTTAGGCCATTGCTTATTAGGACATTGTTAAAAACATCAAAAAACCCCACAGGTATGACAGGGAAGATTATGACTCCTAGGATATATTTACATATACAAAATTAGATATTTTTTAAATAAACAAACATGTTAAACCTAATGGAACCTTGCAAATACAAGTTAAATGCCGTATGAATGGCTACCAGTGATAAACTGTGAACTACAATTAGCTATATACATAAATCAAGATTCTTTTCAGTGGCACGTTTCTTAGCTCCAAAAGAAATCTCCTAAAAAAGTAATTTTTTACTGAAATAAGGTCTTCCATCTACTTCAAGTCTTCAGAGGCCAAATCACAGGTACAAGGGGAACACGGGGTAGTAGAGACTTCAGGATTTAGGGCCCTGCAACAAGCCGGGCAGTAAATCAAAATCAGTTCATCAGCTAAAACCAGCTTGACTTTCTATAACAGTGTGCAGACTCTGCCAGGGACAATGGCAGAGGAGCTTGTGGATATAAATTGTAAGAGAGTCACAGACCTAAGCCCTATTTCTTCCAGGTCCAGGAGAGGAGACAACCCAATAGGCAGGTACAAAAACTGAGTCAATCAAAAAGGTCATTTTTTTAAAACCAAAAACTTTTCTAGCACCTTTAGATGCACGGCCCATAAGATTGGATTCATTAGACTCCTTACAAGAGAAACATAAAGCTCTTATCCATTAATTTAGTATGCTTTCTTGTCTTAATTATGAACAATGGAGTCCCTAAACTTCAACTCTTTCCTGGGCATATGTGTAATATTCTAATATCAAGGTCTTCATCAAATCAAACGTATTCCTTTAATTCTGGATGCCCCACTATGTGATTGTTCTTTCTGTCCTTTTAATGTTCTTGGCCATCTCCATCAACGGCTGAAACTGTTCAGCTGAAAAATTAATCTCAATAAATTGGAAGTATTTTTTTATCCTTGAAAACCCAATCCTACTTTCATCAAATTCTGGCAAGTCTGTTCTTAGTACTAACAACATATGCAACTCCTCAGCTGTCACAGTATAATGTCATGGTGCTGTTGCTCATTCTGCCACTGCTAAGATGTGCGTATGCATGTTGGCTGGCTTTGTTTAAGAATACATGGACTTAGCAGTTGTCCTGGTTTGAGCAACGTTCAGAAACTTTTCTTAAACTACAGATGCAAAATACTGAACTGTGAAGATGATGTCCCATCCTGTAGCTCGAGTTATTCTGTTGGTGCTAGAACAGTAGACAGAAAACTTGCCGTTGTCTGATATAAAAAACCATGTCACTTCTAAAAATCCTTACAGCACATATGCAGATCTACTGGACATCAGGGTAGCTCCAATGGCCTCAGGATATAGCAGGGCATGCTGACTGTCATCCCAGTGAAGTGTCACTAGGGCCCAGTGAAACTGGGTCCTGATTGTACAAGACTTCAAATTCTGCTGATGGAAAATGAGGAGTTCTTCTTAGAGCACCAAGCTGGGGTTGGACCCCTTGTGTTCTTCTGCTTATTATGTTACTCAGGAAAGGTTCTTTTTATCTCTGCACCCGTTCCCCTGCCTCCACCCTGTAAATCACATCAATTGCAAAGCACACTGTTTCAAGAATCTAGTCTTGGTTACAGCCTCTAATCTCTACTACAATAGAAAGAACTAATAGGATACAGTAAGAAAATTTTAGCAACTTCAAATATGAATCCCAAGGTAGACACATGGGAAGTGCCTACACAAACAGAGACATATTTTCTATTGACTCTCTGAGCTCCACGCGGAGGTTACCCAGCTGTGCAGTTCCAGCCCCCCAGCTATATGACTAACTTCGTATAGTTCAACGCTGAGTACAGTCCAGTAAACTGAAGGTGACGAAGAGGACAGGGGATTTATTAGTTCAGGTATGTAATTGCCTTAACACAGTTACAAGGATACACGTTTCCAGCCAATTTACAGCAAAGTGGAGCAGGTGGCACAGCTACCTGACACCCACCATTTAGATCTACCTGTAGTCCTCTTCCAGGAGCTTGATGAGATCAGAAATCTGGCATTACAAGTCCCTCAGCTGTGGCGATGCTGTTTGTAGCCACTTCAGGGCTTATTTACACTGCCAATACAAGCTGGAATCAAGTGCTTAGTGCCTTCATTTGTAATTATTGAAAAGGAAGGCAGAGAGGTAGAAAATACAATTTAATTCAAAGCACATGTGGTGTCTAGCCAAGAGGATTTTAGGAAAAGGTAACTTTCCTGTACATATTCAAACCTTTTTTAATTGAACATGTTGTAAAAAGTGTTACTTAATATGAGTGTCTACATTTTAAAGAATTTACAGGGATATCTTGTAAAATTCAGCTGAAGAAGAAAAAATACACAAAGCTTCTGCGACTTTTTATATCACCAAGGCTATGGAGAAGAGTAGGGGAAGAGTACGGCTACCCTAGGTTAAAGTACAGTGCTTCAATGCCTAACAAAATACAATTTGAGAGCAAACATTCCCCGCCTGTGAAATACACTGTGAGTGGAACAGATGGCTTCCTATCCATATTCACTTTCTGGAAAGTCATTTGACTGCTTTTGTTGCTGAGCCTCTAGAGAAACAACTTTCCTTCCTAATTTCGTTGAGTACAGTCTGAACTAGCTTTTTGTCAGCTCACTCTCTTGGCAAACTATAAATTTGCAGTCTCTATTTAGCAGGTCTTCACTGTAGCTTGTGTTTTTTATATTTTGACCCGTGTCTACGAACATAGGTTTGGAAAAGTCAGATTCTATTAAGGTTAACATGAAAGCAAACATTACGTTCAGAAAAAACACTACTATCAACTTAATGGTTGAAGCTGATTTTCAAGGAATCAATAACATTTTGAAAAGGTCCTTTCTTCCATTCAAAGTCAGGTTTGTACTGAGTAAAATTTTGTCCTGACATCCTAGTAAGTGCTGTAGTGGACTCTGATCTATAAATGGCGATTTGGATGGCCCTCATACAAAGCTCCTACTTGGACAGATCTTAGAGTTTGGCATCTGCTGCATCATTTGGAGGGAGGTTCTAGAAACATAACAAATTGCAACTGGTGCCAGCTCATTCTGGCAGAATATTCCAGCCTATATTTTGCTTTTATTAGGAGTACAAAATCATCAGGATTAAATATAAGACTTTACTAGCATAAAAACCTTGCTTTGAAAAAGACATTGCAGATCTATATTTCAGATACTCCATAATGGGCATTGATACAAACTGGGCCATAAAGAGTGAGACAAAATTAATTCTCTCCAACCCTACCATAAGCACAATGTTTTTGGCCTGGGACATTCATTTACAGAAGAAAGCCAAAGAAAAATGAAAAAAGAAAAAAGCAGTTTGTCTAGTGCTTTAGATGGAAAGGTTGCTGTGGCCTTCACCACAAGCAGGATTTCATCCTGATTTGTTTTGATGCTGGCTTCTGGATCTGAGTCATAGCCCACTGCACATCTGCCCACATTACACGTGTCTAGGCCCAATATGGATACTTAAGGCAGTCAAAATAAAAATGGAAGAGTGTAGGCAATTACTGTCCTTCTGTCCTCTCCTCCACTTCTTCCAAAGACAGACATAGATACCTTAGTGGGCAAGTGGATGCTGCTGTTACTGAGGGTGCGTGCTTTTCTTCTCTCTTCTATCATACAACACACTAAATATTAGAGAGGAAGGAATATAAAGGTTTGGATATAATTTCATGAAGATATGCCTGTGCTGGCACCATAGTGTTTAGTGCCAAGTGTTACCTACTTGGAATTTACATTTTTTTCAGACAGAGAGCTTGTATATCATACCATATTTTGAATTCTTTTGCCTGTTCAAACATAACTTACAAATTTTGAATTTTAAATTCAATACATCTAATTCATTTTTTATTTTAAAAGCTGTTGGTCTCTCTTTTCCCTTCAGGCATACTCCATGAAAAGATGATGAATGGTACATGCAGTATTTTCACTTGCAACAGAAATCCTAAGATGGAGTGGTACTGTTATTTGTTGATTCTGGTTTGTATTTTCACTTTATTAGCAGGATTTCTAGGTAACATACTTGCACTACGACATTACGTGTACTGCATGAAGACATGGACTACCAATACCATATTTCTCTTTAATTTGGCACTATGTGACTTTACTTGGACTCTCATGGCACCTTTTTCTGTATATTATAGCCTTCAGAAGTTAACTGTCTATTTCAATAATGAATTTTATCAGATCATAAGACTATTTTTTAGTATTAATGTTTATGGAAGTGTCTATTTCCTGACACTCATTAGTTTTGACAGATACATAGGTGCTGTCCATCCTATCAGTTCGTTAACATGGTGGGACAAAGAAAAGGCTGTGTTTTGTACCATCGGGGTATGGATCTTCATAGTGATCGCATCGATGCCGGAGATCTACTACACACTTGCAGCTGGAAGACAACATGTGTTCATAGATTCCATGGGTATCTCTGAAGTACCTTTACAATTTGAAGTGCCGTTCACACTCTCCAAGATTGTATTGAGATTCTTAATCCCAGTCACAGTCATCTTTACGTGCTACGTGTTGACTCTCAAAGCGTTACTGCAACTCAGTAAACGTCAGCAAAGAAGGAACAGACTCGTTAGACCTCTGTTACTGATTTCAGCTGCTATGATTGTATTCGCTGTTTCTTTCATACCTTATCATGTTATGATGATAGTGACACTAATTTGCAGAATTAATTGTCAACCACCCTGCGGGAACATACAGACGATATGTGCAATTTATGAAGTCACAGAGATCATCTGCAGCATCAACAGCTGCCTTGACCCAATCATTTTTACAGTAGCAAATAAGACATTCTATCAAAGAATTAAAAGTGTAAAATGTCATCCTAAATGCCAGTGCTGCTGTTGTCTGACAGGAAAGGTAACAGACATCACTCTGTCTACAAGATCGATGACTTAAAACACCAGCCTATAAAGACATGCATCTCCCACTGCTCATTTGGCTTTGAGTCAGCAGACCGGTTTAAAATTTAGTCTCCTGTAATGTGTAGCAATCTCTTGATTAAGCAAGAATATGCAGCAACGCAGGGTAAAACTTAACGTGAAAGGAAACACTAGCAGCGCCTAGCTTTTCAGAATTGGCATTTTGAGTATTCTTGCCATAAATATACCTTCATTCATTGTGAAACTGCACCTCTTACCTGTATGTACATGCAAAATTGAATGAACAATGAAGAAAAGTTTTAAGTGGCTACTTTAATTTTTGGCCAGAAAAATACAGTAATATTAAGAGCACATGCTTTTGAGGAGCCTTCTTATCGTTTCTGTTAGTTATTTTTTCAGCTGTTTGTAAGTGCTGCTGTGGTTGGACTGTGCAATTAATAACAATCATGATTCTTTCAGCTGAACTTCTTGAGATTTGCAGAGAGGCTTTCTGCAAGTACTTCATTTTAATGCTGCTTGCACTAGAGTTCCACTGGCAGTGCCAGTGGAACCTCATTAACCTGGGTAAGTGCAGCACATTTCCAAAAACAAACAACAACAAAAAAAAATAGTAAGATACAGTCTCTGAGGATAGTCGGAGCCACAGTGAATCTCCCCATGAAGCAAAGAAGCATGGATTAAAGAGCTTTGTTAAGTCTTCCTCCAGGCAGCAGGGGTTCCAAACCTACAGGCAGGGCACACTGGTGGTGTCCCCCGAACCCTGGGCAATTACAGCTGTTTCTCATAAGTGTTCTGCTGCAAGAGTGTGTGGTTCTGCCATGAACTCTAAACTCATTAGCAGGGAGAGGAGTGCACAGGAAAAGTTCTGAAATACAGAGGTGGCTGAGCTGCAAGAAGAGTAAGAGATGCTGCTGCTTCTTTTGTTCTCTTAGGGTCTCAGCATCACAGTTTCAGGATGGTCTAAGGTAATTAGCCTACAGTGCATTTTAATCATTAAAACAGGACAATATATAGTCACATCCGCTTTCAAGAGTCATAAAATATGCGTTCTTTCCATGCGTAGTATGGGCAAAATAATTGTGTTCCATAATCAACCACCTGCAGACACACTTTCCTACCAAGTCCCACACACTACCTTGTTAATTATAAAACCCCATGTATTGGTGAGCACACTAACTTTATTTTCAGAAGTTACTAGTGATGAAGTACTTTTTAATATACTTTGTACAGTACCTTAATTCTTTAATTCCCATAGTTTGAATATAATGTCCTCACATGTGGAGGACACATATTTCACTATGCAAAAATAATTCTGTTCTACATAGATGTTAAATCTCTCTTGTTGTATGTTTCAATTGTATTGAGTAAATATATATGTATATGTAATATCTAGAACAATGTTTTTTTTTAAATTGTCTATAACTGCCATGAAATGAAGAACCAGGTCCTGCTAATGTGAAACATTTTGCGCGTGTTTGGATATAGTAGCAAACTCACAGGATCTCAAAGCACAATGGCATGCCTATATTCTCTGCAGGGGAGTTACGTATGTACTTTAAGTGCTGCTTTTTTCCTTTGATAATTTCTTAATATTTCAATTTCTTGTATTTTAAAAGAAACATTTTCACTTCTTTTTCTTTTTTTTAACGCACGAATTGTCTATTGGAAACACGATGGGGTTATTAACCATACGTTGGCTTCCATTAGAAAGAGAGCTTTTTAATCCACGAATGGGCACCCATCGGCAATTACCTGCTATAATATACACTTATGTCTCAGACTGATACAAAAACAATGTCAATGCCATTTAGTGATTAAGGTGCTCTCAGCATGAAAAAAGACAGAACAGGAGAAATTACTGTGAAGCTCTGCGCTAAATGAGTTTATTGCTCCCACCAGATTGCACCCAAGATTGTAAAGAGTGAGCTATTTCCAAAGTCAAACACTTGCTATTTTTATCTTTCAGTCTCTCTTTAAAGGTACGGATACACTGTTTATTTCTCCTTTCTCCACTTCAGCGTTGCTTTTCAGTAAGTTAATTTTTCTGTGTTTGGGCTGGGTGAAATTCCATGTGAAATCCAAATACACTTTTCTAAACACAAAATTAAACACGAAAACCCACTGTAGTTCTGGGCTAGAAAAGATAACTTCATACCTCTGGGAAGCACACCTCATGAGAGATTCTCAGGTTTCACCTGCCGGGACTTTTAATGTGTGAGCTTTTGCAGGAGAGACAACGATGACTTAGACCAGAAGCTTCTCTAAATTTTCTGGAGATTTTTAACAGAAAGACAGGGTTTTTTTCTATTCAGACAGATCACTTTATTCTCAATAAATTATATCTATTATATTGATGTTAATGTTACTATTACATATTAAGCAACTATCATTAGAAAGATTTTTTGTTGTTAATGAGAAAAGAAGCATTCAACTCAGAAGAAATTGTGAAAAACATTAACAAAGTCACTTCTTGATTTTGGAAAAAATTGGAATTGTTTCCTCTTGAAGTGCTGCCTTTATAACACCTATGAATACAGCCTGTGCTCACAAGTACCCAAAATTGACAAGAATAAAATTAAAAATTTCAATTAAAAATTGGATTGAAAGCCTCCAGTGAGCTCAAGACGAATACAATCATTAGAAAGCTTCACCCTTCCACAACTCATGCCTTCTGCAAGCAGCATTAATGCAGATTGCAGAGATCCTCAAGAAAAGCCTGGAGTTTCTCTGCTTGTGTTTCAGTGCATAAAAAGAAAACACTAAGGAAATGCTTTAAAGTCAATGTGAGAGTCTGACTCCAAAAAAAGCTAGGGAGAAATTTCATTCTGGTCAGGTAATCAGAACATAAAATGCATTTAAGTGAACAAGAATGACCTTTATATTCTCAGTGTGACTGAACTAAGCAGTATACCCACATAGAAAGATGCAAAATGAGCTGCTTTTTACTTTCTGTCAGCATCACCCTACCAAAGAGCTGCATAGTCCAGGACACACATAATGGAACAATGCCAGAAACTGCCATCATGGGCCTGGGAGGCTATCAAAGAGAACTCACTGTGCTGTGCCAGCAACCAGGGAAGGACCAGGGGAGCAAACAGACAGGAACTTGCTTTTCCAGGGACTTGAAAGAAAAATATGGAATAAACACACCTCTGACTCTATGGCTGTTTCTATTGCTGGATGCAATCCTACACAGTCCACACAATCCTATAAAGCTCATTGATTTTCTATTAGTTGTCTATAACAGAGGAACCAACGTGCTCACACATGTAAGAGAAAAAGGGGAAGAAAAACTGAAGAAACCACTTTATGCTTCTGAAAAGATTATTCCAAATTATTCTTCATTATTTGTGAATAATGAAGAGCAGTAGGGAAACAAGAAGACAGGGTCATTCCTGCAAAAAGTATCTGTGTCACAGTGCCTCTGTCGTCTGTTCTTCTGATCTGGGCATCTCACACAACATACCTTGTACTGGGCTGAGTCTAAAGGCACTGGGAAATCTTTAAAAATCACCTTCAGGCCACAAAACTAATAAAAAATCCTTCCCTCTCTTACCCTCAGCTATTCATATTCCTCATGATACTCAGCTGCGAATACACCCTAGTAGCCAACAAGGCTCCTAGACATTTGTTTGCCTATTCATAAGTGATTCTAAAATCAATTAAGCACACTTTTTTAAAGCATTTTTGTTCAACTAGGCTGAACTAATGCTAATGTTGTCCTGACTGAAATCAAAAGTTTTCTACAAAACAAAAGTTAAAAGGCACAAGACATCTGTTCGTATTTACTTGGTCATTTTTATCTGGAAATACATGCTCCTAAAATGTTTTATTACAATATCCCCAGATAGAATGACATAAACAAATAAAATTAAATAAGTTTATTCCATTTTGCTACAATAAGTGAACAATAAACTGAACAGCTAAGAGCCAAAGTCAACATCTACTATGAGAAGTATGTTGCAATACTGGTTTCTCATAGATCGTTGTTTGGATTAAATCTGAGGACATGGCATTCAATTAAATGCCCAATTGTTATAATGGGTTTGACCACATTATTGAATGTTGTAATAATGTACTAACCTACAAAACTGACTGCAAGGTATGGGTAGCTTTCATGTACCATATCTAGAACCTGAGATACAACAGTGGTGGGCATCATTATAATACACTAAATGAATACAAAATAGATCAGAGCCTGAAAGATTTGACTGTTTATCTATGTGCTTAGCTGTGGTCAGAGGAAAAAAAATTCTCATTTACTACTGTAAATTCAACATTATTTTGTAAGCAAAAATTGTTAAAACAAAAACCTTTAAGTTGAAGAGCTAAATTTTCTACAGACGTCCCAAAGCTGCTTTCTAAGGAAAGCCATCTTTATGCACACACTATTCTCCATTTGTCTTTGTAATACCTTTCTCTCACGGACAAACTGCCAAATTTTCCCATGTATTAAGACATGAGCTTACCTTTTTAAAATAAAAATATTCAAACGTTCTTAAAAGTTTGGTTTTCTCTTCAATACAGATAAATTGATGTATTCTGATAACAAAGATTTTCTTTTCCACATCTCAGAAACACCTCACTTGCCAAAAAGCTGTGACAAACAGTACCACAAGGCACTTAAAATACTGCATCTTTGTACACTGTTTTCACCAGTGGAAGCCAAAGCTCTTTAGGCAGAATTAAAAATACGCCTAGACTGATTCTACAGCTGGAGGAACCACAGCAGAGGCAGGTAACCTGGCTAAGTCCACCATGCGCCTTGCGGGGAAACAGCTTCTCTACTCCTGCCTTAGGGAAACATCTGAGTCTCAGGGCTGCCAGGTCTCCCCACGCTGTGCCTGGAGCCCACAGTCAGAGGTGATGGGACTTGCTGGCCCCTGTGCAGGGACCTACCACCTCTATAGCCCCCTCAAGCTCTCTTCTCAGGCCTTCTCCCAGCTCGGTCCCTTCCCCTTCACAGGAATCCGCATGGATGGGACTTCCTCTGGCTGGGAAAAGCGAACCTTAATCAGGGAGAACTGCAGTTCTCATCTTTTGCAGTCTAAGGTAAAACGCAGCCTAATGTCACAAAATGTAATAGTCAAGGTGTCTCCTACCAACCTAGCTAGAAAAATCATATCCTTGCAAAGTACATGGTGTGCTAGGGCAACAGGAACCTAAGGTCTCCAGTTTCTCACCCGTCCAGCCAATACCAGTCAGAAGACCATCATTAGTAGCCAGACCTCCTTCTATCAGGCTTCTTGTGCAGCCTGTCTTACCTGATTTTGGTGCTCTCAAGGGCCTGGTCTGAACTAGAAACCACAGGTGAGCAAATGCAGGTGAAACGTACATCACTCTGCCTTCCTCTAAAATGCCACATAGTCTTTAAAGATTGCTTGCTATTTCTCAAAGTAAAAAGAATAGAAATACAAATGCCCAAAAGAATGAACATTTGCCTTTTAATAAAAAAACAAGAACGGGAAGACGAACATTTTCTGCTGCAAGGAAAGGGCTGACATTTTCTTTTCTTAATGGATTACCCAAAGGCAACTGAGAGCTGCAAGGAAAGGGCTGACATTTTCTTTTCTTAATGGATTACCCAAAGGCAACTGAGAGCAGGATGGTAATGGTCAGTGCCATCTGCTGTGCCGAGCGTTGCAGGGGATTCATAAAGGCACCACATCTCCCTTTCTGCTTTACATTAATTTCATTACTATTACCTAGGTGCAATACCTCCAGCTGCTGTTGTGAATAAGCTGTAAAATGCAGATAATGTGGGAAGACTTCAAGCTATGCCAGAATTACAGCGCGTAGGCAGACTTAACTGTGAATTTTTCTGTCAATTTCCATTATACAGATTTAACATATAATTTTAATTATAGGCTTTACCCTTACTGGTGTTATTACTTCAGGTTTAGACGATTGTGCTGATGCAGTTAAAAGGAAACCTGTAAAAATAGATATTGATTTCCTATAATGTTTTAGAACATTTTTTAGGAGAGAAGCAACTGAAAACCCTGTGTTAGCAATAGAAAATGCTAACGCATTTGTTCTTGAGGTGCAGATTTTTGAGTTCTATGTGACTGTATCCCAAGTTATAAAATCAATGTGAAAAAAAATTCTCTCTTTAGATGTCCTTCCTGTACAACAAAGGAAAAGCTGTTTAGAGGGCACGTACTAATTATATTTTTGCACTCTTTATCATGTAAGAATTTCTAGCATTTTTAAGAAACCTGCATTTTTAGCTGTCAGATATATAAAAGTAATCTCATGGTTCTCCTCCTTTTTTTGAATTTTAGAGCTACAGTGTTTCAGCATCTTATATGTAGTGCCTACAGAAACTAAATTTTCCTTCTTTGAATTCATTGGAATCCAAATTTCACAGTAGGCAAAAGAAACACAGCATTATTTATATCCCATACAATGCTGACACTAAACTCTGAAGGGCAGTGCTGTAATCTCCGTTTTTCAACATCAGTTTAGCAATACTCTGCAACAACTTGTCAAAATAATTATTTCCATTTTCTTCTATACTATTTTTTTCTCCTGAAACTGATCCACGATCTTATTTTTAACAGTAAATAGGGTTGCTCACAATCTCTCTGCCATTTTTATTAATTTATTTAAAATAAATAGTTTATTTAAAATAAATATTTATAAAGCATGTTTGACTCGGAAAACAAAACAGATTTTGTCATCATCCACCTGGAAGTATCTACAGGTTTACAAATGGTCATTCTGGTAAGTAGTCCAAAATGTAGTATTCTAGCACAGTAAATTGCAAACCTGATTGTAATATAAACTTATAAAAATATAAACATAGTTGATTGTGTTTATATGTAAATAGTTTAATATGTTTAAATAATAGCAAATATGCCTAATAAATCTTTAGCCTTATTTGACTGAGCAATACCCCTTTCTATCAAACACACGCAGCGGAGATGAACAGAAAGCAGCCACCCACACCCAACCCCAGTGCTGAACTGGAAGTCAAAAGAGATTTAGATTTGACCACGAGCTTTTGATTTGATCTATGAGAAAATCCCAGGGATTTTCTATGGGACTAAAGGAAGCAATGCTGTCTCCAGGACTCCATGTAGGGAAGGTCAGGATCACAACTAAGTGTGCCTGCTCAGCCATCAAAGAGAGAAAAATGGCTCAAAGAGAGCCATCACTAGCAGAGAGAAAGAGAGAAAAGAGATTTACATTTCCTCGAGGCAAAAAAAGTAGTCACTTGGTCAGTCAAATACAGGAGATGGCAAGTGTTGTAACAAAAAGAATTTGTGTCTTAAAGCAAGTGAAACAATGCTCATTTTAATTGAAAAAAAAAAAAAAAAAAGCTAAAAGATTCTGCTTTACAGGAGCCAAGTTTTACAGACGTGCCTTATCACTCACAGCATTTATGAGAGGCAGATGCATAAACAAGCATTTTGGATGAGTTCAAATAATCTGATACATGGTACTGAGGAAGTGCTGCAGATACCAAAACATTGTTTTCTAAGTTTTCTGAAGTGCTGGCTGTGCAACAAGTTCTGCATATAGGAATGGCAAGTGTTCAGGTTCTTTCTGAAAAAAACAAAAAATCATCAAATTTTTTGGATAACAATGCTAACTTAATGCTCATTTTAATAAAAAAAAAAAAAAAAAAAGAGCTAGACTCTCTCCTGGTCAAGAACAGAGTACACTATTTTTTCATCTGGACCCCCCAAGCAGATGAGCACTCCCATGCACGAGGCTCCCTCTCTCTAGTGGTAACCACAGGCATAAAGTGTGCAGAGAAAAGTAAACCCTAACCAGAGAGAGGTTTCTGATTTAATCTCAGTATGTACAGATTAAGCATGGGTTTTGTTTTATTTTTTGCCTTCAATAAATATTTGCAACTACGCTACCTGTTTTGGACACTGTGACTAAATCTCACGGTGCACATAGAAGGACCCCAGGGGTTACAGAGCATGTTTGCATTTCCAGTGCACAAGACAAGTGGAGGATTGATGCTGTGGGACCAAGAGGAAGCATATTCCAGTGGCAAGCAAGTCAGCTCTCTAGCCTACAATGAAACATGGGGTTACGCACTTAGACCTGAGTGTTTTCAGACTTGGTGAAAACTGTTTCATAAACTGTATATGCCCCAACCAGCAACAATATGCATCCGGACAGGCACTTGCAGCACCAAAAAGTGATGCAGTCAGTTAATCATGTTCTCTATCAGTATTAATATGTGCTGCAAGCTGCATAGATCTTACATGGCAAAACTGATTATTCCTCTACCAGACTCAAAACAGTCGTACCTCTAACAAGTGACTGTGTGGCACTTGCAATATTTTGCAGAATATTGTGCCCACTGTTACGGAAGCAGTTGACAAAACCCCAATTCCATTAACTTTACCCCAGGTTCCCAGTTGCCTTACCATGGGATAGAGGACGCAAAAATACTAGCTATTTCAACAAATCTATTTCATAATGGCACAACCAAAAGAAGTGTTATGGAATGAGCTTTCACTCGTTAAAACATTCACAAGACCGATTTCAGCTTTGGGCTGAAGTTTCCAGATGCTGACAAATTTCTTCAGGAAAAAAAGGTCAAGTTCCCTAGTTTGGAATTAGATTAACAGAATTAAAAAGTGGAAGCATAGTTACATCTTCTTTTAACTGCTTTCAAATTGGACTTCTTCTATTTGAAATTTTTGACGCAGTTGCAAAATTCTGAGAATCCCCATAGAAATCTAAGTATGAATATCTGTTTCATACAGCTAGCTTCCACTAATGCACAAATCTCCTGCGATGACATAATAGTAAGAATTGATCATTAATTCTAATTTGATTTTCTAGAAATAGCACACCATTAATTTGTACTATGTACACCATGTAATGGGTCCAAAAAGATTATTTGCTACATACAGATTGAAAGAGTAGAAATCCTCAATATCAGCTAAACCACCGTATCCACTGAATTTAGCAGTAATTTTGGAAAATTTGAATTTTAAATTAGTTGATACTATGTTATTTGCAAAAGTAACCATGCGATATACTATGTTGACAAATATATCTTTACTAGAAATACACTGGATGGAGAAACTGTGTTAATAATCAGTGAAACTTTGGACAAAATAACAGTTCCGTCACAAAGTTCCTTTGTAGCTAAATCAGATATATAATGAACCCAAATTTTCAGTACTAAAAAAAAGCCAAGGTTAGATAGGTTCCACAGTAGAACACATAAAAATACTATTTCATGGTAAGTGCATAAAAAGGTAACAAGACAGGAGGTTGTGGTGTGTGAGGGGGGTGGTGGATAAAGGGGCAGAGAGTACTGTAATTGAAAAATGTTCTAATTTTTCTAAATATATGCTTTCTCTTTGGCTTTTTCCTTTGTTTTTTAAATGAATTATCAATCTAATCATAAAAATAGGGTACAGAAATATTCATTACTATTCTTCACCTAGTATACTTAAGTCTCATTTTGAGAAAATAACTCATTTTAACTAGCTGCCATATTCATTCAATACCACTAGAAGGTGCTCCTCTGTTGAAAGATAATTATTTCTGTCTGAATTGCTTCTCAAAGCTAATTTTCCCCTGATAACTGTGTTTCTGGCCAGTTGTTTACATAGACTGTAATTGCAACAACTGCCCCTGTTAAACAACAGCAGGACCTCATACGTCATAGCCATTACCACAGCATGAGAATAACAGATCTGTCATCGCTCATTTTCTTGATCTGGAAATCCAAGGATCAATAATCCATACTTCATACACAACCTTATATGAGCCTCAGCCAAGTTAAGATTTAGTTTAATACCCAAAAAGACATTCTGATAACCTCTGGGTACACAGAGACTGCCTCTGTAAGCTCTTCACATATACAATGAAACAGAGAGCTGAAATAATTGCAGTTTTTCTAATAAAAAACTTCAGCATGCACAGTGTCTGAAGAGTTTTAAGTTTTGTGCCATCTGGGACTGGGTAAGATTTGGGTGAGAAATGGGAAAGAAAAGGGGAAATGAGGATGGACTGACCAGCTAACTCAAGATTCTGACTCTTTTAGCTGTAAACTTTGGGTAAAGACTAAAAGTGACCACTAAGGAATGCAGTGCCTGGGCATACTTTGAGAGTGGGGATTTTATCAGCTCTTTTAGCTCACACAACAGTCACTAGAAAGGACATTTTCACTGAGAGAGGGTAAAGGAAGAAAGTCACCAGTTCACAGTTTGAACCATTAAAAACTAAGGTTAGTCCCCAGGGAGAAGCCTCCTGCTGGTAAGGAGACACGCACATGGCCTTTCCCAAATTTCAGTATCACAAGGGAAGCAAGCACAGTATAATCCTCCACTGGAGCACTTTGCAGAAGCTGTTGCAAAAGGCAAGCTAACTAAGCTTAGCGGGTACTTGAGTTTGATTCACCAGGCACAAAATTGAAATAATCAAAGGAGAAATGTGCTGGTGAACTGGTTGGGATGAAAGCTCTTTCTAGCCACCTCTACATGTTAATATGGCAAAAGGCTGTTCCCTGGGAAGTCTGATGCTACTACAGAAAAGCATTTCACCTCTAAAGGTGCATCTGTCCAACTTTTAGCTGGATGATTATTTATATAGCTCAGGATCTAAGAGAAAGAGAAATAATAAAGACGTGTCAATGATGCAGCTTTCAGGTGCAGAATGCTTTATGTGCAGCATGACAGTGCACAGCATCTTAATCTTAAAACAGCCAAAAAAGAGTTCTCCATCTCGAGACTCTAGTGTCTTAGCACAGAACAGACACAGAAAACAGCACATGGCACTTTCCATTTCCAGCTAAACATTTCCAGCTTTTTCAGAGGAAGAGTATTTCCCTCTTAGAGAAAGGAATTCAAACCTCTTCTATAGAGTTAAAAATGTTTTCACTTAATTTAAAGTTGCATTTATTTTAGGAATACCTGGTTAGACTACATTCAGTAAATCTCATATGTATTGAAAAATAACCATAAATTTTGTCTTGAGGCATTTACAGTGGTCATAAAATATCCACTGGGGCTCCTTGAGAGGTCTAGTTATAAAAGAGTTCAATTTCAAATAATATGAATTATTCAGTGACAAAATGAATAGTGCTTTTCATAGTGCCAAAGACACCTAAGTGACGCTGACATACTTAGGAATACACATGCTCTTCCTTCTCTGAAGAAGCAGTCTTTGAATACGTAAATAATACGTCACACCAAGGAAATGGATAGAACAGGCTTAACTTGCTTCCCTCAACAAGACAAAATAGTGTGAAGCAGCTTTATGGCATGTCTCTTGGTTTGCAAGTATAAAAATTAAAAAGAGGGATTGAATATGTACTATGTACTTACATTGAATACACCACAATGGAAGTGAAGTGCAAACTCCCACTCTCAATTTTGGTCTTCTAATATAATTGTATCAGGCATCAATCTGATTTTCAGGGCACTACCAACAGGAGAAAGTGAATGAAGAACCTGCACCCTGCAGCAAATGGCGTAACTGTTCCAGGGGATAAGTCCTGTCTAAAGTAACTGATCTATGGGAAGGAACTTGTACAGCATCAGCGGAAGCAGAGGAATGAAACATTTATGAATTAGCACCAGAGGATACAATACTGAATGGGAGTTTTGCAGCAAATGTACGATAATACCGTAACATTTAAGACAAAAAGGATTCTGGCTCTCTGGAGTTCGTGGGTGTTGGTAGAGTGCTGGGGGTAAGACTTTTTCAGGTACGTTGTGGGCCAACCCTGTGCAGGCAGCAGTGCTGCAGTGTAGCCCTTTGACTCTAAAGAGACCACTGCTGCCTGCATTCATTCTGGTACGTGCCACGGCAATCAGAAACACAGCCTCAAGAGAAATTAGCTTTTTTATCTCCAGCCTAAGAGACAGAAATCTGTAGATACCCCCAAGAGAGTAGTACTTCTATCTTACTCATTGAATTTAGATAAGTCCTACAGAAGTGACCTCTAATTTAGATAAGGCTTGCTCCACCTTTGGCTGTCGCAGAGAGGAGGCGCATAGGATATAAACATGGCCCCAAAACACTTCAAAGTCATCTAAACTGGTATGTATCAAGAAGAACATCAAGGAAAGTGGAAGGCATGGAGAAAACTATTTGCAAAGACTTTACATTTTCATTTGCTATACGAAAGTGATACAAAACTGAATGCTGTGCTAAGCCCTGAATTCTCCAAGTCAGAACTCCACAGAAGCTTCACATAAAATACTAGTTTTCACTTTCTATATCTCCAGCACATGTCACTGTCAAGACTGAATTAAGATCTGTATTTTTTTGTCACTTACATCTATGACCACAGATTAGCAAGAGACCTAGGATATTTGTGGGGTTCTGTTAATTAAAGCTGGGATGTCTCAAATTTTGGGCCTTGTTCTCTTTTTTCGAGTAAACTAAAATTAAATATTGTCACTGCTGTGACTCTCTAGGAACATTTTCCTCAATCCTGCCTCATCCCTTTAAGCCCTCCCTGCCATAATTGTAATTTTCATTATTTGTTTAGCATGTTTGACTTTGGCTGAATCTTGTACGGATTTAGGTTCTTCTTTGCTTTAGTATTAAATGAAAGTGTGCTTCTTAGTAGTCACACATTGCATCAGTGTCCCAGAAATAGAAAACATTATTTAGCATGTGCATAAGTAAGCATACAAAGCCCTAAGCAGCTGTCCACTTTGAAAGATCATACCCTCATGCTGCAGATGAAAGATGAATTCAAGGCATTTTAAAGGACAGGAAGACCTCAGCAGAAGAATCTGCCTCTTTTCAACCAACAGTTTGTTTTTAAATATTTTTTCTGGACTTCGAGCAAATGGCCAAAACCAACAAATTTCTCAGTAACTTAACAGAAGTAGGAGGATGAAGGAGATGGTAAATTTGGGGGTTTATGAGTACATGTGAAAATTTGAGAAGAACTTGCTTCTTTGTAACAGGTAGGCAAGAACAAAGACTGCTGCTAAATACTACCTTCATTATTTGTCTTCAGAATCACTGTCAAAGGCATCTAAAAATAGACATATTTTTGTTTGAATTCTGAAAAAAATGTTGGCGCCTGGGAAGCTATTCTGGGAGTCATTGGTACAGTCTTTCTTATTCCTATACCTTAATCTCAGCATTCATCATGGGCTACTGTCAGATACTGAGCCAGAAGCATCACTGGTTTAACCCATAATGTTTGTAATATGTTAATGTCTTATAAATCATAATAAAATAGCTGATAATCACACTTAAATCAGGTACTTTGCTATAACTTATTCAATGATCAATTTGAATTGAATTGGCTTGCATTTGCATTGATGCATCTATCAATGCAGATAAGGCAATGTGCAAAACAAAAACATGGTTGCAGCTTGTAATTTTAAACTTGTGTCTTAATAAATTATTTTTTTACCTCTTTATTTGGATACATAATCTAAGAAATCTTAAATTCCTGCTTCGCTGAGCTTAAGGGAGGACACTACTTTAAACATTTTAGATGCTTTTGGATATTTATATCAAATAGGAAAACACTCAGTATTTTTCTAATTACTATTGTCATCATTAAAATACCATCACAACTATAATTAAATTACCATCAGCATTTTTACTTGAAAATTTCAAAAGAAGGGTCTTGCTCCCAAACACCTATGTACTCATCTGCTCCTGGTCTGTGCTGCAGAGATTGGGCTGTTGCATAACTACACAAACTGAAAGCCAGTTCTAATGAGGCCTTCATAATGGCACCAAGGAACCACAACAGGCTGGTGCCTGGGCAACAACTGAGGGCTATTTGTGGATTCCTAAGAGGTAGGTATGTGATCCATGGTGGAATTGACTCTGCTTAGGACTGAAAGGCAGCTGTCTCTGGAATGAAACATAGTAGATGGGTAAGAACATCTCACCTTACTTAGAAAACAAAGGAAATGACAATGGTTTATCTGAACCAAGCTTTGAGAAAATTTGGATGAAAAGTGCTTTGTTTGGAAAAGCTTCACATGATCATTGCTTCTTACAATGAGTTACTCAACACTTACTGTTCATGTCTCAGTTCACCTTGCCCTGAGGCTCTGCTGCTACCTCTACCCAGGTGTCCAGTCTGCCCCCGGGAGACTCCTTTCCCTCCTGGGGGCACCAGGGAGAGTGTGAATCCTCAAAGCAGAAAAGTCTCTGCTGTTTCTGTCATCCCCTGACAGGGACCACCCAGTGGGCAACAGGGCACTGGCCCTTCTAATAAAAACAGAGTTAGAAGAAAGCAGAAAACTAATTTTTCCAGCATCTGAAATAAGGTTCTATGCCCCGTCTGTCCCAGGAATCACATTTAGAAATATTGTGTTACTGCCCTGCCTATCTTGTAGGGAACAATTACTGGTCCCTCCTCCTCCTCAGAAGTTAGTCTGGTTAGTGAGTACATCTACAATTTTTTTCCTACTTTTGCCATATGCAAAATATCTACAAGAAATGTATAAACCACACTTAGTATTTGCAAAATAGTTTTTTAAAGCCCAGAATGCTGGGGTTTTGAATTATATTTTTTTTAATTTTGGATTTTTTTAAGGCTGACTTCGAGTCCCAGCAGAATCACATAAAGATAAATGTTTTCTGGTATGTGAAGGCTCTTCAATCCACTCAGATAGCCTAGGGGACCTTTGAAAGGACACAGCATGATGAAGGAGATCACGTTCTCCTTGGGGCTCTCCAGGGGGGGAAATGGCGAGGTGATGTTCCACACTAACACCCTCACTGTATAGAAGAAGGACAGAAGAAATTTGCCCCTGCACTAGGTTGCACCTGCACTATGCCCATCAGGCTGCTCCTGCTAGGAATAAGCTCACTTCTATTTCTGGAAATCAGGGAACGGAGACATATTATTCCTGTAAGTGGCAGGCGTCATTCCAAACTCACTCCTAGTCTCAAATGGAAAGAAAAATCTGAAAATCACGTCAAAAAGATCAAAACACAGAGTTGACACATCAATATTAAGTAGCAATGAACTTATTTTTAGTTTTCAGTCACTGGATGCTAAATATTCTCCAGAGCCTTCCCATTATGGATAATCTGACACATGTAGCTCTTCTCGCAGTCTCATGCTTCTGCTTGGGGAATGGGATACACACCTCCAGTGGAATCAAAGCTTTCACCCAAGGGAGAATTATCTTTTTGTAGCCACTGCCTGTACCTGTCCAACTAAGCTCTATAATTTACTGCCCAGAGGTAACATGGTATGAGACTCATCCCAAAACTAATGCTAGGAGCAGAGGGCAGCAATCTTCTCATTAAGCCTGAGGAGAGGATGAAGCAATATGTTACAGTTCTTCTGCAAATACAAGAGTAAAATAAGAAATTAGGAGGTCACTTGCATGCGTTTCATTTATATTTCAAAGGTCACTTGTGGTCTCCCTCATGAATGATATAAAGCTTATTTTAAACTGACATCTTAATTACTGGCAATGCACCAGAGCTGGAATCTGATGAGCCTGCACTCATTCAGTGGCTGGCTGTGAGCTTCTCCCTTTTTATGTTTTTTGTTGAGGATTCTGGCTCTCAGAAATGCTTGCTCACAGTCATTTGCGCGTTATTATTAGCAAACTGTTAGATTGGCCCCTTGGCACACATTTTGTAGGACCAAAATAATCTTACTGTATTGCTTCAACATTTTACTGGAAACAAAAGAGGTGAATTGACTGTGAAGCAATCACAGTAGATCTTGAATACCTTCAACAGCATTAACCTGATCATTGTTATTGAAATTCATGCTGAACAGGCTCTCGAAGACAGAATTTTTTTTACCAGCTCTCACATTAGTTGCTTTCTACTAGGCTGAAGTCATCAAAGGAAAAGAAAAAGCAGGAACAAAGTTGCTGGGTATCAAGTGACAGATCTTATTGTAACATAAGATACAGATCTGACAACAGAAAAGAATATGCTCCATCAATCAGGTTAGAATTTGATGCAAGTATTGCCATACACCCATCACTTGTTCCTACAGATGGTGGCACAACTGTTCACATAACTACTATCAAACAAGAACGGGAAACAATCTGGCTGAAAAACAACCATGCAAAAATCTTACCATAGCTTTTTTTTTTCTTTTTACAAAAACATATCACATTTGGTTCATCAGCTATTGCACAAGCACCACTATGGAAGTGGTACACCACAGCAACACTAGCAGCAATGCCTCAGCACAGATTTTACATTAACATGATGCTTAATATATCAGGATACAAATTATATGTACGAATTTATCCTATGTCTGTCAGTTGCCTAACAGATCCCCTTTTCTCACATGCAGTGCATTACTATTCTGACTAAATCTCATTCTGCTTAATTGCCTCTTGCAATCTGCATATGTTCATCTCTTCAGTTGGTAACACACTTTAACTTTCAGCATAAAAGCAGAGACCAAAGAGTTTGTTTATAATAGGTTTGCAATATCTTTTAGAGCCTTCCAGATAAGATGTTTGACAAAGATAGTAATGCTTTCAGACAACAGGTCCTCAGTGGGTGTTTTGTTTGGAAGTGTCTATCATGAAATTGCTCCCAGCATGGCACTACTGTCCATTAAAAAATTTGCAACATTACTGTGTACCCATAGCTCAGTGCAGTTCCTATAATGACTGCTTTATTTATTCACTTCAGTGTCTGTGAAGCTCAGATTATAATTTAATTCTAAACAAACTGCATACTGTGAACTTTATATGAGAGCAACCCATTAAATTCAACATTTGTTCAACTGCTCTGATTTGCTTGCAGTATTATGATCATTCCCCTGTTTTAAGAAATACAGCTTTAGTTCTATATATCTTGTTTTCCATAAGCTGTTATGACATATTAAGTATTAGTTTCCATCTACATCATTTAGAAAGGAATTTATGAATGTAAATCTTGGCATACTCATTGGTAATTGAATAAAATCCAGTCTCTGTAATCACGGGCTTTTAATCAGATTTTAATACATCTTTATAATCACTTAGAAACAGAAAAATGGGCAGGTAGACACATGCACGTTTTGTGGTAAATATGTTTTTACAAACTGATGTGTCTATTTATAAGGTAAGGATTATTACACATGGAAAATAGTCAAAGCAAAGATGCTGGACTGAAAAAATAAAGATTTTTTCCAACTATACTGCCCATTTACCCATACTGCTGAAAGCCTACTACATGAGAGATCATATTTATATACATTGATGCAAAATGCACAGCCTGAACTTTGGCCCAAAAAAAAACCCCACTGAACTCAGAATCTAGGCCTGAGATGCAGTATAGAACTGCAACTGTGTATCCGCTGAGAAAGTGCTAATCAAAACATATACTTTCTATACCGTAAACACTGCGTTGTTTTCCAGACAGTGCCCTAGAGCAATAGGAAAAATGTGCAAGAGCTTATTATGGAATTTCTTTCAGGTTGGGATTTAAGATTTGAATGCATTTTCTGAACACATAGTGACATCAAATGGGGTCAGTTTGTAAGCTCTTTCTGCTTTTAATAAAGCAGAAAATAAATTGAGAAATCTATAACTAAATGCAAGTAAGACACCATTTTTCCCTGCCTCGAGTTACTCTCTCATGCAGAACAAAAAATAACAGGGGTCTATATTTTTTATTTCCACAAACTTCTAGTATTCATGTATGACCTTTCATTTTCCATTGCAAAATAAAATGCGTGGCAGAACACAATACCTAACCAAATAGAAGATATGCTTAGCGATGAATCAAAAGAATATAGTGGGTAACAGCCAAAAGGCAATTTTAAAATTCCATTTGTTCTGACCATATGCCATAAAGATATAAAGAATGTACTAGATAAAGGCTGTTTTCCTTGGAAATATTTATTACAGGAGGTGTTTACCAAATGAAGTTATTTCTTGACTGAAGAGCAAGAAATGCAATTGTGTTCTAATCTTGTTTTAAGTCATGAGCAGTGTCTCGAAGGAGTCCCTGAAGAGGTTACTGTTCAAAGGTCACAATGAATATTATCAACAGAAAACATCCCACCATATCCTCTAGTCAAAATCTCTACTTCTCAACAAGATAGTTTACCTACTCCCTTATCTCTCTATAAACTCCGAGAGATGAAGCCTCAATAATATTTACAGCACTTCCTCCACTTTCGGAAACAAAACATGCTTGAACTTAATTCTATTATTTTTATAGTTTGTGACAGTCATGGCTATTAGTGTCTGTCACAGATGGTAACCTGTGTTATGACATCATTCTAGCTACACTATTTTTCTAGTTCATATGCAAACTCAGCAGCAAGAAATACAGAAGACAAGGGACAAAAGAGCAGGAAGGGCACAGGGAAAGAAAATCCTTTCCACTCCTCTTCATCTAAAGTGAGAAGTGCAGACTAATCCTTCTCAATTTCAATTTGCAGCATACACTGTGAGCCAAGATCTGACAGCGGAAGATTGACTGGTGCTATTTGGTTTTCGGACTGCAGGAAGTAATACAAAGGCCACAAGAAATAACCAGTCACAATTTCCTCTACAAACAGAATTTAGCAGAGAAATACAAATGAATGAACAAGGATTAAAAACCAGAACAGTTCCAAACAATTATACACGCGGGGAAAAAAAAAAAAAAAAAACGGATTAAATAGAAAAAAATGACAGAATAACCCAGCTATTTAAAAAGCTAGACTAGGGAAATTAAAAACAATAAAGGGGTGAATTCATAAAGTGCTTGATGCCAGAAGATCCAGAGGGCACACTGAATGAGAATCCACATAAAAGGCAGGATTTCTAGGCAGTAAACATTAAAATAGTGGCAAATAGCTGGCAGGAAAGATTTCAGCATGGGCTGTACAAATCTTCTGGAGACCCAGAAACACACTCCAGCTGTAAACGCACATCATCATCTCATCAATTCAGTCGCCATCCCCAGTAGCTAGTTTACTAGTTTCCAGCTAGGACGGCCGCATCAGTCAGGAACACAGTCAGCTCTCCAGTCACACCGACTGCCACCTGCTTGCACTGTAGCACAAGCAACAGCACATTCCCACCGGCACACTGCGTGGGTGCAGCCCCACCGTGCTCCAGACAACAGAAGGCAGGGCTGCTGTGGCCTCTGGCTACCTTGGCTGCTGTGGCCTCTGGCTACCTTGGCTGCACGGTCCTTGGCCGTGGCATCAGCACTGGCACTCAGGCACTCGCATCCGTTCAAGGAACTGCTGGAGACGACAGCAGAAGCAACTGGTTTTCCATGGGATGAGCTGCCGGAGCTGGCTGGCTGCTCCACTGCACAACCAGCAGGACTGTCTCGAGGAAGGCACCAAAACGATGTGGTTTAGGAGGGTTAAGAGGGTGGAACTGTGGCTTCAATTGCCACAAAACTCAACATGCAGCAACTAGCCTCGCATCAGATTGGGTCTACACCCATATTGGTCACCCACCATAACCATCAGTATCCATAAGTCAGCACTGCCATCAGGGGTAGGAATCTCTTGCCTGTTAGTTTCCTCCCAGTGCTCACCCTTTCTTTCTGCTGCCACAAACATCGGGATCATCAGACATATAATCTTCACAGAAATAAAAGACAGTACTGCTAACGTGGGTAGATTCCCTATCCTGTTTCACTGAGCAACTGCACAAAACCACAAAGCAGCAGACACTGAAGGCTGGGCAGATCTTCTCCTTTTGGCAGTAACGCTGATTCAAGCCACTTAAAAATTCATGTTAAGCTACGTCCTATCTATGACACACACTTACAAATCCAGAAGGAATTATCATAATAACCTACCTAGAGAGAAGGTAGACAGATACTCTGTAGTCAGATTAAAATGTATTCCCAAAAATAAAAATTCATGTCTTAATGAAGCTCCATCCTATAAAAACTTGTTCTACGGATTGTCTTTCAGATTAAAAAAAAAAAAAAGTGCTGGCTATTTGCCACTTTCAAGCACTGGACCCTGCAATACATTTGCTGGACTCGAGGTTCTGTCCTTCAAGTCAAATTTCAGCAAGTCACCCTCTAATCTTCCCTTTATCCTCTCAGTCCTCTCACTATAGGGCTTATTTTCCAATTTTATCATCAGCTCCATTACTTATCCCTAATCTTCTCCAATTTAACAAAATCATTCCTCAGTTGTGGAAGCCAGAACCAAAAACATTATTGTGACAGTGCTTGTTCCAGATCCCAGGAATTAAGGTAAAATGTCCTCTTTATGGGGACATTATACATTTACCATTACATTAAGGTAAAATGTCCACCGAATAGCCATCATGATGTTCAACTATTTTTCAGAATAAGTGCTTCAAGAGAAGTCTCTAACTCTTAAGGTGGCTTTGCTCGTTCATTCCTTGACATAACAGCTTTACATTTGATTTATTGAAACAATAGTGATTTGTTCTCTGTCTTAATAAAATGAGACAGACTATGGAAACAGCCTATTGCTCATGTGCTTCGAGGTGTTCCAGTCACCATCCATCTTGCGGTCCTACCAGTACAAGAATATAGTCCATCTCGACCAGCAATACCCCACCTAGAATCAGATGTTTCAAAGAACGGTGCAGCTGGCAAGAGTGAAGTAATCTTTTCTATGATTTCTACTTACCTCTAAAACTTAGAGACACCCTTGAGCCCTCAGATGCGACATTTTCCATGACTCACTTAAGACAATGACAGATATTTTTGTTTCTCTCTATATATTTACATCGAAGTTCTCAGTCTCGGAATTTAATCCAGGCTCATTCCATTCCTTTCAGTCTGTCCATGTGCAGTAAGTTCCCCAGTTTAGTCCCATCTTGTGTATATGAAATCATCTACTGTCATGTTTTTTCCATTTCCTACCTCTCTGCTTCACTGACACTCTCTTGTACTAAGAGACAGACAGGTCCTGCTTCTCTAGAATTCCTGTTTTCACATGGGAGCTCTTCAGCAGAGTTCTGCTAATACTAACAGCAGGCTCTGCTTCCACTTACATGACTTTTAACCAGACAAGTAGTGTCACCACCTCAAGGAACAATGCCTTTCCTGCAAAGTGCTGAGAAAATTATGTAATAAGATTTAAAAATTGGTCTGAAGATGCAAAGGAGTACTTTTATAATATTGAAAATCACTGACCTCTCAAGTATTTCAAACATGTCAGCTTTCACTATTTATAGCCTTTTTTGACTGAAATCGTTGTGAATTATGCCCACATAAGTAGACACGGCATTAATTTCCACAATGATGTAAGCTTTGATGTACTGAGTTCTATACAGCTCCAAACAGTTGAAGTGATTAATAGCCAAGCTTACAAAACTGCAATGAGTGGAAAGCTGAAAGTAGAAGTCAGAAAGCCATATCAGGAAGTCAGTTGGTGCATCATACAACTTACCAAACAGGCGCTGATGGAAGAGAAATTTCCCAGTTATCAGTCCTGTGAGAATGGCAAGCAGCCACAGAAGCACCTTCAAAAATCTCCAGCCTCCTCCTTCAGGGTATTTATTTGTCACAAAGGAGAAACAATTCCCAACAACAATAACATTGGCTTCTGTCTGACTGTGAGATACTGGGTCCTCAGCAAATATCAAGAAGTTAAAGAAGATCACTAAGTAAGCCACAACTAAGCGAGACCACGGGTGCTGGAAGTAGTAGCGGAAGTCTTTATCCATCCTCAGATACTGCAGAACTGTTCTTTGCCTGTATGTAAAGACATAAACACATAACGTTATATACTTATATATCCAGAATTCTTGGGGCTTAGGAGATACCAGCACATTTCAAAAATCAAATCACTGTAACCTTGTAATAATTTTTAACTCTTCAGACTTGACTAGCAGTGAAAGTTTCATTTAAAAGATACTGTCAGATCAGGTAGAGAAAAATTGAAATTTCTGCCCATTCCACTGTAAAAACAACAAACATACATACAGATATAGTATAGCACAGGATTTTCAGTCTCAAACATTTCTATATTATCCCTTTTAAAGTACAGCTCAATGAAAATACAGCATGTAAGAACATGACCAGCTACATGAAACTCAGTTCCAGCCACATTCCAAAAAATTACAACACAGATTTCACAAATGTTCCTGCTAAGCCTAAATTGAACCTTTCTCATATAGGAGAAGGAAGGAATAAGCCTGTAAATCCAGTGAGGTCTTCTACTACCTCATCTCCTGGAAGCTTACAAGCATAAACCCCAGCCACATCAGAAACTTGTGTTTATGTGAAGGAATAACATGATGGAAAAGTTGCTAGAATCAATCCTTACAGCTCAGGCAGGTCTGCGGAAATCTCTTCATCAACTGCAGGAAGTATACCTAGAATTAAGTACATTTTCAAAGCCAGAGATAAGAGTGCCCTGAGCACGGACTGTTTTGTACGAATACAAAAATTGTACTTTGAAACTTGCCTACTTATGAAGTACAGCTATGGAAAAATGCAACTGAGCATGGTTAACGTTTCAGTTGTTTGCCTTTTGATTTATTTTTCTTTTATTCACAATAAATTAGTTGTTTCATCCTGTTGAACCACTTTGTATACAAAAAGATACAAGGCCTTTGTGTAGCGGAACACCGCAATTATTCAAGGGGGACAGAGTGTAGGAAGAAAAGAGAAAAAGAAAAAAAAAAAAAGACTATCTAATAATATTGCTTGTTTATTACAGCACAATCCTTGAAGGATACAGTGTACTTAACTGAACAGCACAGATTTTTGCAAATGTCATATGCCCTGCAGGGAAAAAAAACAAACAAACCCAATTTGCAGCAAAAGACTTAAAAAACCCCATCAATTACTCATCCCTTCTTGGACTTCTGACTAAGTATCACTTTGCAAACTTATAAATGGCTTGAATTACAATGTCTCTCCTTACATACCTAGTCCCTTCAAAATTATTGAACTCTATAATCTGATTTATTTTTGTAAAATTACAAGGAATCCTATACTTATTAAAAGGATAAAAGAACTCTTAGGAGATTCAGACAACATGCTCAGTAAATAATGAAAAAGAATAATGACCCCTTATGCATAAATTACATATGAAAAAGCAAAAATAAAACCATGTTAGAGAGTTAAAAAGTTGACAGAAGGAAGTGTCAGCCCCTTGAAAACTTTATGAATAAAGTGATTTAAAACAAGGGTCATTGGCCAAGCAGCCTAAGATCCCACTTTGGGGAAATTAAACCGCCTTTAGATCATAAGGATGCCAAAGCTATTTTATGTTCTCCTTTCATCCTGGTAACAGGAAGAAAAGTTTTGCTATTTCCTTACGTGTATGAACCATCTTAAAGCCCGACTGGAGCTGGAGATAAACAACTCCGTGTCCTGGCATTTCGGCAGCAGTCGGATACCCGAGAGTTACCAGGCGCCCAACTGGAGACGCAGCTTCCTAGGACGCGTTTACAGCACCGGCAGCCAAGGCTCGCAAGAGCGGCGGTGCTCAATAGCTAATAAAAAGCCTGCTCTTCACTACCTCAACGCCAAAAACTCGGGGTGCCGAGAACGCCCCGCACCGCACGCCCATCGCAACCTGTTCAAGCCACCCGTTTCCCCCTGCCCCCCGGCGCAGACCCGGGGGCCCGCCGCCACCTTACCCCGCGCAGCT